>NC_071087.1:140389997-140722997 GCF_027358695.1 Spea bombifrons
CCTGAGCAACTCTCCAAGCCTGCAACGTACCGAGGCTACTCAGACTTCATTAAACAGGCAAATATACCTTTCTGGTGGGGCTACCACCTATCCACCTTAGCGTGGAAAGATATTCAAACTCTGATAGCTAAGGAGCCTGTGGATGGGCTGAGATTTTGTGCTTGTATGTACATTGCTTCTGGACTAGAGTGTCAGCATCATGGAGCCTTCGGTGATCCTGACATTAATCAACCAACCATGGAGAAAATAACAATAACAATAGCTACACAGGAAACAATATGGATACAACTCATATGTCTCCAGTAGGAAATCCTATGGAGAGCCCAGCATAACAACTACAAATAGGCATTCAACAGAAAGAGGCATCAACAAGAACCCCAATGTGAATCATCATATCAGAGCACACAGTAAGAATCCTAAGAATCCTTGATACACAAGTCAATGTACTAATAAAACCACTGACATAAATAAAAGCTAATTAGAGTTAGTTTTAACTTGTGCATTTTACTATTTATGATGAAGGGCAAAAGCCGACAGATTTCACCATGAGAAGCGCAGAACTGGCCAGCCAAGCTCTTCCTGCAGCAGAAGCTCATTAGGGTTGGACTCTTTATTATGTATTGTAAAGTCATGGAGCTAAAACATGACTCTCCCACAAACTCTCCCTTTAGTAAATAAACCCCAATATATTTGCTTAACATTAATTTGACTTTCTCATTTAGAGAACCCATCCAAACTATATATTGTATTTTCTTTTCCGGGACTAGTGAGGTATGCCTGCAAGCCATGCTCATTATCTGCACTGTGACTATGACCAAAAGTGTGTGGACACCTGACCATCACACCTATATGAGCTTATTGGACATCCCATTCCAAAGCTATGGGCATTAATATGGAGACACCCACTTAGCAGCCTCCACTCCTCTAGGAAGGCTTTCCATGAGATTTGGAGTGTGTCTGTGGGAATTTGAGCCCATTCAGCCAAAAAAGCAAGGTCAATCACGATGCCTGGCTCATAATCAATATCTCAATTCATCTCAAGGTTGTTCATTATGATTAAGGCGAGGGGTCTGTTCAGGCCACTCAAGTTCCTCCATGCCATACTTGCCAAACCATGTCTTTTTGGACCATGCTTTTTGCACAGGGGCACAGTCATGGTGAACAGGAGAGAACCTTCCCCAAGCTGGTACCACAAAGGTAGAAGCACACAATTGTGTAAAATGTCTTTGTACATAGTACAACAGGCTAACATAATAATACATCTTATCTATTTTAAGTGTTTATTATTTTTAAAAATTTCAGTTATTTTAAGTATTAATAAATTGTTTAAAAACGTTTAAATTCATACGAACATCTTGAGTGATTATTCTGAGAAAGGGGCTAGGACACCGCCTTAAGAGTGTCCATATGTGTCTTTTATGAGTCTACATTTTTTATTTGGCTCTGAATATGGTGAGCAGGCTGTGTATAAGTTTTAACATTTTTATTTTATGCAGTGATGTTTTTTTGCACTATGATGTCTCTTTGCCTTTTATATTTCATACGATACCTGCATTTGACAGACATCGATTGAAAACCACTGACCGACCTATGCACGCTTGAATTTAAGTATTTTAGAGTTATAGATTCAATATTTTATAAGTGCTTGGTTAGAGAAATACTTTTTTTTACTGTTTAACATTAAACTTCCCTGGAACTAAGGGGCCTACTCCAAACCCTGAAAAACAGCCCCAGACAGAAGGACGTACAGGGGTACGTGACTGAAAGGAGAAGGGTACAGGGTTACAAAGCTCCCAGGCACATGTGCACGGGGTAATTGCTTTAACACCACAGGAGCAGTTTCTTGTCTCTCTGTGTGTGTTTTGTGTTTCTTTTCCTACCTTGCAGCCCTTCATGGAAGAGCTCCTGTCGGCCATGAGGGAAAAAGCAAGGACCCGTGGGATGGAGTGGCTCTGTGATCGCTTTGTGGACCTGTGATCGCTTTGTGGACCTGATCCCTGCTGCTGCGCCCCCAGTGCAACAAGTGGAGCGTGGACGGAGCAGTTCCCGGACCTGTCAGCCTCCTGTTCGCCTTAGCCCTGGCATGGATGTCGTCCCCAGTTCTCAGCCTGCACTCCGGTCCCATGACGGAGTGAAGTCACAGAAACGGCCGGCTTCCCAGGAGCGCGGTCTTGCGCGGGCCCGAGATTCGTTTACCGGTGAGCAAATGGCTCTGAGCTGCTGCCTGCTCGCGTGCCACGTGACTCTGCGTCACCAGCACCTGTGCAGCCCTGCAGGATGTCCTCTGGTGCTCGTTCACGGAGCCAAAGGCTTTCTACAGCGGGTCCTGGCTCCCAGCCCGCTCGTGGACGTCGGGATGATGCGCCTGTTGCTGGTCCCAGCTCTTCAGTTGGTGCTCTGGACTTATGGCCCCGGCAGGACCTGTGGCAGGCGGTGGCACAGCCCTCCAGCCTGGTGAGTCTCTGGGGATTTCTGTTTTCTCCCCTATTCTTTTCCCTCTTCCTTTTTCCCCCAACATGTTTCTGGGTTAATGGTGGGTGCTGGTTCCACTTTGGGGGTGGCTGGGAATGATAGGAGTTGCCATAGGGTGGATGTGTTAGAGGGTTTGAGACAGTTTATTAGGTTGTTTGAGGATCAGTCTACGGGTGTTGCTCGTCATCAGTTGCCAAGTAGTGTGTGGGGCGTCCCGGCCGGTTCAGGGCCACAGACAGCTGGCCCATTTCCGGTTTCGGCTAGTGATTTGGAGAGGGGAACACATAGAGATTTTTTCCCTGCTTCCTTTGGAGCGGTTTAATTGAGATAAACCGGTGAAAGGTGGGGATGCTAAAAAGGTGGAGAAGGAAGAAAAACATAGGTATCAGCTCATACCGCATACTTTCAGCAATTGGTTAGAGGCTTTTGCGATTTTGGCTAGCGTGATTGGAGAGAAAGCGCCGGAGAATTGCTCAGCTTTGTTTTGTTATCAGGATAGCATTAGGCTTACAGGACGTACAGGGTTCATATTGGCTGGTTGCAGTATGATGAACAATTGCGGCAGCAAAAGGCTGTTCGTCCGTCTTTGTTCTGGGATCAGAAAGAGATTGCTTTGTGGTTAAAGGTTATGACTCCCTCCAGGTCAGGCTCCCAGTCCTTTCAGAGTGGTGCCTCCACATCGGGGGCTGTTGCTGCCAAGAAAGGCATCTGCTGGCAGTTTAATGATGGGCAATGCCTGTGGGGTAGTGGGTGCAAATTCTGGCACGAATGTACCGGATGTAGTAGCAGCCATCCTTACTCAAAATGTTACAAGAAGGATAAGTAGCCCAAGCCGGGATCTGCTGATAAAGGGGGGGTTCCCAGTGGTCATGGATGTGATGCTTCCCTGGCTTCGTGCATACCCTGATAGGGAAGCAGCTGTTTTGCTTGAAGGAGGGTTTTTCTTTTGGTTTTAAGATTCTGTTTTTGGGCAAGTCTAGGGGTTGTGTCGCTAAGAGATTGAAGTCAGCTCTTTTGCATCCTCAGGTTGTCACTGACAAAATTAGGAAGGAGGTGGAGTTGGGGTGACTTGGGAGCTTCTTTTCTGAATTGCTGCTAGCGGATTTGAAGGTTTCGCCGCTGGGTGTGTTCCTCAAGGGTATGTCGGTGAATGACGGCATTGATAGGGAACTGTGTTGGGTTTCATACACTTCCTTTGATACAGCTATACTTTGGTATGTGAGGCCGGGCCAGGTGCTTTAATGGCTAAGGCTGATGTGGAGTCTGCCTTTCGGCTCTTGCTGGTGCATCCTGAGAGTTTTAGGTTACTTGGTTGCCATTGGAAGGGTTCCTTTTATGTGGACGCAATCTCCTGCTCGCATTTTGAGATGCTTAGTTGTTTCTTGGAGTGGGTGATCAAGCGTATGGCAGGTGTGTTCATCTCATCATTTCATTCGGCTGACGCGGGAGCTTAAGGAGGATCTCAAGGTTTGGGATATGTTTTTATCTTGTTACGGTTGGTCTTATTGGATGGCGGATGCTGCTTTTAATGATGACAAGTCTTAGTGGACTGATGCGTCTGGGTCTGTGGGTTTTGGTGGTTTCTTTCGTGGGGCATGGTTTGCTGGCACTTGGCCGGTTGAGTGGTTTGAATCGGGTTTCACTAGGAACTTGAAGCTGTTGTGGTGAGTGTTGAGGTTTGGGGTAACAGTTTTCGCAACAAGAGGATCACTTTTCGGTGTGATAATATAAGTGTGGTCCTTGCGGTTAATAAATTGTCCTCCTCTTCCCCTCCAGTTATTTGGTTGCTGCATCATTTGGTTTTGCGGTGCTTACAAGATTTGGCGCCAGAAGCGGATGTGGTTGGGGTGGAGGTTCCGCCCTGGATTTGGAGCACGGTCACGGACGGGTCTTGAGTCAGGTAGCCCGGTCGTTGGCTCTGTCTACCTTGTCGACTTACACTAAGTACTGGCAGGACTGGGAAGCAACCTTGTGGGAGGTGGGTGGCCAGGCTTCGCGTGAGAGAAGGTTGTCTGTTTTGCTGTATGTGGCAAGCATTACCAAACGCCTGGCGGCTCCGGCCATTTTTTTCAAGATGCAGGGCAATGTGGATTTGACAAATTAAATTTTGGTTTCCAAGGATATTGTCATGAACCTCGTGCTCATCTGCTCTAAAGCTCCCAGCGTCTCCTCTCCTCCCAGGCTCGCGAATACAGAAACGAGCAGGATCTCTATAGCAACACGCCCCCACCACTGCCGACGGAGGCCAGTGGAGAGGAGGACGCGCCCACAGTTTGCCGACAGAAGCCGGCCGGGCAGGAGACGCATACAGGCGTTGCTATGGCGACGAGTCTACTCTGCTGACGTCACTTTGGCATTTTGGCAAATGAATAAAAGCCCTGCTCTCCCAGAAACCTTTGCTCAGGTATCAGTTGAAGTTTATCCCTATAGCCAAGCATTTCTCTATTTGACCCTTCGTGTACCAGACCTTGTTTTGTGACTTTGTCCAGTGTTACTTGCAGCCTGCCTTGACCCTTTGCCTCGTTAACCGACCTTGCTCCTGGATTCTCTCTTTGTATCTCGCCTGGATTGTTCGATATGCCGGCAATGCGAGACTCTGTGCTGGTTACCATGGTTCCTGTGACGCGATCTGTGTTATACACGGAAGTCTTGTATCCTGTCTCAAGAGATGCGGAGGTCTTGCATGACACCGAAATCTCGCGAGACTTTGGTATTTAAAGGAAGTCTTGACACTGTGATGACTGTGCGCCCATTGCAGCTGAAGTGCAAATGAAACGCAACGCGTCCTGCTTGGTTTTTTTGGCGCAAGCCTGGCCAGGCACAGTCATTACCAGTGGTAAGTGTTTTTCTTTTAGATATATATAGTATAATTATTTCTTTTTCGGTTCTCCCTGTATAGTTATTGTTTTAACCCTTAGTGGGGCAGGCTGAACATCACTCCACTGCTTTTGTTTTATTTATATATTTTTTTGTCTCCATATTTCTTTTTTTGAATGTATTGTATATTTTCTTGTCTTTGTTTTCAGTTTGTGTTTATCTTTGTAGGCTTTCTCTACCTGTTGGAGAACGTGTACCAGTCAAGACTAGCAGCTTTGTCATTTATTGGTTATGATACCAGTTTATTGTTTATATACACATTTTATTTTTTATTTAAACACAAAAGACTGGTAATTATTATTATTTTGTTTTTGTCACTTATTGGTGTGTGGGTTTGGCTCTTGATCACCCCATTTTTTCTTTTGGGTAATATTAAGTGCTGTATTTTTTGTGTAGTTTGTCTCCTGCACATAGGAACCTATTCGCTCACCAGCTTACGTAGATATCTGGCATCTGCTCACGTAGGCATTTCAGTATACCTGAGCCCCATGCCATGGTTCCTGCAGGTCTTCAAGACTCACGGACATGAACCAAAAAAATTGAAAAGCTGGCTCAAATGATGATGAACATGCAAGCACAATATGGCAACCTACGTAGTGAAGTAGAGGATTTAAAGAACCAGGCAGCCTCCCCTGCTGCCCCACTATTACCACCTGTCCCTACTGTTGCTGCACAAGAACCTGGTCCTTTACTTGAACCGCACGTTCCACTACCATCCAAATTCACCGGAGACCGTAAGACTTCATCACAAATTGTTAACTTATGTTTTCCATCAAACCACGCATGTATAATTCAGACACCGTTAAGATCTGTTCCATGATCCTTCTGATGGAGGGTAAACCTGCCAATTAGGCACATCGTCTATTAGAGACGGATGATTCTATTACTCATACTTACTCCTCATTTGTCACTGCTTTATCCTCTCTGTATGACGACCCGCACGACCACTCCTCTGCATGTTCTGCCGTTAAGGCCTTAACCCAAGGCCGCTACCCAGTAGAGGAGTATTTCATGGAGTTCAGGTGTCTCGCCACTAAGTGGAACAATTACGCCCTGACCGACCAATTTCATCTAGGTCTCTTGGATGCCATTTGAGATGAGTTGGCACCGTGCCAAATTCCAGAAACACTTGAGCCTTTCATATGTCTCTGGCGTTATCCATTGATAGAATACTGTGTGAACGTAAAGCGGAGAGACAATGTCATTGGGCCCCCACTTTGAGAACACCTACCTCTCGCCCTTATGAACATTCACCTATGCATTCACCCATGCTGGAGGCTGAGCCAATGCAAATTGGGTTAGCTAGATCTTCGCTGTCTATTCAAGAATAGACGCAGGAACAATAACCTATGCATTTACTGTGGAGTAGACTCCCACCTCCTGCCTTCCTGTCCTATCTGCCCTAAACAACCGAGGGTGGGGATTTATTCAGCTTCATCTACATGCCATTATTGACTCCGGAGCAAGGAGCAATATTATCGACAGAGAATACCTCGCCATTAAGGGGTATACCTACCTCTCCAAAGAAACATGGTGTTTATTCAAACTATCGATGGTTCACCCGTGTCCTCCAGACCTGTGGAGTTACAGACTATTTCCCTTTCCTCTTCTATAGGACATAGACATATTGAAAATATCTCCTTTGAGGTCATAAATTCTCTTTTGTTTCCACTAATCCTAGGATTACCGTGGCTCAAGAAACATGATCCTATTATCCACTGGACTACAGGTCAAGTCACGTTTTCATCACCATTTTGCACCGGGACTGCCTAGACACTGCACAGACCACTCTTCAAACTCCGTAACTGAACCTCCTTTCCCTGGATTACAGTCATACTATAACGAATTTCAGGTGTTCGATGAGAACATCTGGCAAAAGGTTTTATTCGTCCTTCCTTCTTTGTGGGGAAGGATGGGGGCTTACGCCCCTGTGTGGACTATAGAGAACTCAATGCCATAACTGTGAAGAATCAATATCCTTTTCCCCTTATCCCTGAATTATTTGAACGTCTTAAACAAGCCACTATATTCACTAAATTGGATCTCCGAGGGGCATATAATCTTATACGAATCAAAGAGGGACATGAATGGAAGACAGCATTCCACACTCGCTACGGTCACTTTGAATATTTAGTCATGCCCTATGGACTCTAACGCTCCAGCTACCTTCCAGAACTTGGTTAAAAATATTGTTCGAGATTTGTTGGATACGTTTATGGTCGTTTATCTAGACGATGTATTAATCTTCTCATCTACCCTTCAAGAACATCATAGTTATGTACGCCGAGTTCTTACAAAGTCTCCGCACCCATCATTTGTTTGCCAAAATACACACGTGTAAATTTGAAACTAATCACATAGACTTTTTGGGGTTCTGCATTTCATCTAAAGGCATTGAGATGGGCAAAGCCAAGGTCCAGGCCATTGAACAGTGGCCACAACCCCAGTCACGAAAAGACGTACAACGATTCATTGGATTCCCTAATTTTTATAGAGGTTTTATCCGTAACCTTTCCAACATTGTCCTTCCTCTCACTGCCCTTACATCTAAAACCCCCAAATTCATTTGGAATACTGAGGCCAAAGAAGCTTTTACTAACCTTAAACAAAGATTTACCTACAGCACCCTGTCGCCTTTTACTCCCGTAAGCTGTCACCATCTGAAATAAATTATGACGTGGGAGATTGTGAATTGTTATCAATAAAATGTGCGTTAGAGGAGTGGTGACATCATCTCGAGGGAGCACAACATCCGTTTGTCATATTCATGATCATCGTAATCTTGAGTATCTTCAACGAGCCAAAAGGTTACGTCCCTGTCAGGCTCGATGGTCTCTCTTCTTTACCCGATTTAACTTTTATATCACATACAGACCGGGAAGTAGGAACAGCAAGGCTGATGCCTTGTCTCGCCAATATTCCAAAGAACCTGATGACCCCAACTCTATACAACCAATAATCCCTCCAACATTTTTTGATCACCAAAAAAGATTTTATTAGTTCCCTTTGGGACTATTTTCACAACAGAGCTCATCATCCTATGGTATGACCAGTAGAGAATAATGGATTTTTTTTTTATCATCAAACCGCCTTCTGATACCCCCACCTTTTGTGAAGGACGCTCTTCATATTTGCCATGATGCTCCGTTAGCAGGATATCAGGGACACTCAGTTTACTTCGTCGCCGGTTTTGGTGGCCTAAAATGATGACCAATGTAAAAGAATATGTAAGCTCATGTCAAGTTCAAAACAAAAACATCACACCAACATCCTCCTGTATTTTTGCAACTTATCCTTACTCCTCAGTCTCTATGGACTTTATAGTAGAGTTACCAGCATCTAACGGGCATACCACTATAATGGTTGTAGTAGACAGATTGACTAAAATGGCACAATTTATACCACTCAAACAACTCCCCTCAGCAGCCGAGACGGCTGAAATATTCATAAAAGAGATTGTTCTGAATTTACATCAAAATTCTGGAGATCTTTTTGTAAAGGATTAAAAATTGAACCGGCCCTATCCTCTGGTTATCATCTTCACAATAATGGGCAAACGGAACGAGTAAACCAAAGTTTAAAGCAATACTTACAATGTTTTACTTCTCACCTCCAGTCTGACTGGTCCTCCCTAAAAATACATCTACACAAGAAACCCCGTTCTTTTTATTATATGGTTATCACCCACCTGATTTACCAATATCCATTCCCTCAGTAATGGTGCCTGAGGCTAAGAAGAGATTGAGAATCATACAAAGAGCCCTACGGACAGCAAGAACCAACCTATCACTTGCTCAACACCACTACAAGGGTCAAGCGGATAAGCGGAGACGTGATAGTCCTGATTATCAACCAGGTGACAAAGTATGGCTATCCACCCGACATATGAGATTAGCAATTCCCTCTCTGAAGTTGAGACCCCGATTTATAGGTCCATATGTTATTACCCCCCGTATTAATCCTGTCACATATCGACTCGCTTTACCACCATCTCTCAAAGTCCCTCCTGTATTCCACACCTCATTACTGAAACAGTAACAATTGGCTGACAAGACGTTCTTCACTACCTCCTTTGCCCATCACCGTCGAGGGGCATCCAGAATGAGATTCACATTTTCGGAGAGGCCATCTGTATTGGAAGGGTTATACGCCCGAAGATCGTTCCTAGGAACCTGCATCTTCAGTTCATGCATCTACTTTGATCCAACGGTTTCACAGGAATCATCCTTCTAAACCTGACCCTATCGGTTCCCGTACTCGTACTCACCTGTTCCCATGGCGGGCAGACGCATGTGTGATTGTTTGCCACAGGTCTGTTTATGAAGTGGGTCTTTTCCGGTTGAGTTTTGTTTTGGGCTTTTTTGGTGCTTTTCGCATTCGCAAACTGGTGAGTGCGAGCACAATGTCAATAGGACGGTTACAGTTGCATGATGTTTTGATGCAAGATCGGTTTGCTTCCCTTTTGATTTGCTATTCTAAGACTGATCAGTTAGGAAAGGGATTTCGCAAATGCTTATTTGAGTTGGTGGGGCCCGAGCTCTGCCCAGTCTGTTGTTTACGTTCCTTTCTGACCGTTTGGCCGCCTGGGGATGGTTCCTTGCTGGTTCACAAGAATGGGAGATCGCTGTCTCGCTTTCAGCTTTTAGCGGTTTTCCGTAAATGCTTGTTAGCATGTGTCTTGAACCACTAGGAGTTTGGTACCCATTCTTTTCGGCCACCCAGGTAGCTAGGTGGGGTTTAGGTGAAGATATCATCAGGCGGATTGGGAGATGGGAGTCTGGACGTTTTCATGCGCTACATGCGCTCGCACTTTGTGTGATATGTTTGCTTTCTTTTATTTACCTTGTTTGACTTGTGTTTTAGGTTTTTCGGGATGCCTAGTGTGGATTTTAGGTCATTCCTATGTTTACTGGGCGGCGCGTAGGGCTGGTATTCGTCCTCACAGTCAGTTTTTGGGCCTGTATGCGGACTTGGTACAGGTTGAAGTGGGATTTCAGGTGGAGAGGCACGCATACATTGGTTATTCACTCATATATTGGTTATTCACCTTTGTACCAGGCCGGACAGGAGACTCATGAAGGATATTAAATGCTATTTTCTGCGTTTTTGGGGTCTTTTCCTGGGTTACTTTTGGTGTGGTATTGACATACAAAAATTCTCAAGACGTCTAACTTTAAAGAAATATTTTCTCGTAACGTATACGAATATACCAACCTGCATGGAGTTCGATCATACGTCACTAGCTAAAAAGTCTCATTTTTACCCAGCCCACTATAAGTCGTCACCAATAGATGTATTTGAAAAACAGGTTATGGAGGAAATTGACAAATTATCTAAAAAGAAATTTCATTATTCTACAAACAATTTAACTCCAGGTGAAACCCTTGCGTTGAAAAATCTTAGGTCAAATAAATCATTAGTGGTAAAACTGCCTGATAAAGGAGGGGGTTTAGTACTACTGGATAGAGAAAAATATGTTAATGAATGTTATAGACAACTGAACGATATATCTAAGTCTATAAGAAACTTAAAAATAACCGTTATTGAAATGAAAAAAAGTTTAACCCATATTTTGGATCAGGGGAAATTACAAGGTATTTTGACCAATAAAGAATACCAATTTTTAAATGTAACATATCCACGTACACCAACATTCTATATACTACCTAAAATACATAAAAATCTAATTAATCCTCCTGGCCGACCAATAGTCTCCGGAATAGGATCCCTTTCTGCGACCTTATCACAGTATATAGATATATGTCTGCAACCTATGGTGATAAAAACTAAATCTTACTTGAAAGACACCATGAACCTTTTGAATTTACTAAAGGAAATAGAATGGTGGGATACCTATTTATTGGTTACTTGTGATGTATCCTCCTTGTATACTAATTGTCACGCTTCACCATGCGCTGGCTGGACTTGTTTATTCTTTTCCTTATTCACTTCATGTTTCCAGCCAGTAGTGGCCGCCCTTGCTATTCAGAGCCTCTCAGACTGATTATCAGGTCCAGCTGCAGTGGCTTACCTGATCATTTCAGCCTTTATAAACCTGCCCAGCCCTGCAGTCTGGGCCTTGACATTGTAATGTTTGAGGACTACCTGTTTGGTTCCTGATTTGTTCCAGTACCTTGCCGTGTTCCAGTACCTTGCCGTGTTCCAGTACCTTGCCGTGTTCCAGTACCTTGCCGTGTTCCAGTACCTTGCCTTGCTCCAGTACCTTGCCTTGCTCCAGTACCTTGCCTTGCTCCAGTACCTTGCCTTGCTCCAGTACCTTGCCTTGCTCCAGTACCTTGCCTTGCTCCAGTACCTTGCCTTGCTCCAGTACCTTGCCTTGCTCCAGTACCTTGCCTTGCTCCAGTACCTTGCCTTGCTCCAGTACCTTGCCTTGCTCCAGTACCTTGCCTTGCTCCAGTACCTTGCCTTGCTCCAGTACCTGCCTTGTTCCAGTACCTGCCTTGTTCCAGTACCTGCCTTGTTCCAGTACCTGCCTTGTTCCAGTACCTGCCTTGTTCCAGTACCTGCCTTGTTCCAGTACCTGCCTTGTTCCTGAGTTGCGGCCAGCGCCCCACTAAGTGGACTCCCAAGAAGAGTACCCTGCAAGTGGGCAACCTGCCGTGTGCCCTGCAAGTGGGAAATCTGCCGTGTTCCTGAGTTGCGGCCAGCGCCCCACTAAGAGGACTCCCAAGTCGAGTACCCTGCAAGTGGGCAACCTGCCGTGTGCCCTGCAAGTGGGCAACCTGCCGTGTGCCCTGGAAGAGGGCTTCTAGCCGTGCCGTGTGCCCTGGAAGAGGGCTTCTAGTCGTGTGCCCCGCAAGAGGGCTTCTAGCCATGCCGTGTGCCCTGGAAGAGGGCTTCTAGTCGTGTGCCCTGCAAGAGGGCTTCTAGTCGTGCCGTGTGCCCCGCAAGAGGGCTTATCTGCCGTGTGCCCCGCAAGAGGGCTTATCTGCCGTGTGCCCCGCAAGAGGGCTTATCTGCCGTGTGCCCCGCAAGAGGGCTTATCTGCCGTGTGCCCCGCAAGAGGGCTTATCTGCCGTGTGCCCCGCAAGAGGGCTTATCTGCCGTGTGCCCCGCAAGAGGGCTTCCTGCCAAGTCACTTCCATTGCGTATCTATTGTTGTACCATCGCATTCAATACAACTCTTAATCCAGATCTGTTGTCTGTGGTTTATTCCTGCGCCTGTCTGTAACCCCAGACCATAATGCATCGTGGGGTACAGACAGAGCCCCTCGTATCCCCTGCACCTGGGCTCCTTATCAACCTGTGTTCTCAGCTCGTGACAGAATGTCAAGGCCAATACAAGGAGTTCGCGGGGATACCTGCAGTACTGGAATTGTTGGCAGAATGTGTACTCCACCTATGCAAGTCAGTAAGGACTGTGGTAGAAGCTGAGTGCGTGGACACAAAAACCAATACCCAGACACCAAGAAAGAAGGCTGCTAAGAGCTTTAAGCGAGAGCCGCTCACCAAAAAAGAAAAACGGAGAAGACAAGAGGACGACTTATGTTTTTACTGCGGAGAGACTGGCCACAGGATATCGTATTGTCCGCACAAACCAGTCAAACCGTCTGCAACCCACCTGGAGAAACCCCATGCCCCGGAACCTGCATATGACTCCAGCAACGTCACAAAGCAGGAGCATACCCTGTCGCATCCACAGACAGGTGATGCAGGGGTTAACCAGTCCTCAGCACCTTGGACTCCTACGCCCTCCATTGGGATGTCAGATGACCTCCAGACCTTGTCGGACGCCCCCGAGTGGTCTGATATGGACAGTGCGTTATCTGAGACAGATGAAACAGACACATCCATGGATATCAACCCCCCAGCTGTTTGTGCGGTAAGGAACACCACTCCTACCACTCACAGGAGCAGGAATAGGACACTCCAAACCGCACGACACTCCCTAGGGGCTCCTGGCAACGTCCTTGCATCAGATGGAAAGATCGTACACAGAACAGAACTGATACAGTACGAACAACGTCTCCGTGACCAAAGGTCCAGTAAACGTTCCTCCTTTCCACCTGCAACCCAGCCCTGTTTTGATGCTATTCAACGCCGATCAAAGGAGATCCGTGCACAGGGTGATTGCCTAACCCCTGGTGAATTCAGGAGTAGAGAAAGGACAAGACAAGCACTTACCGGGACCATCACATCTGTGTATCCAGTAGCTGAGGCCTATCCAGCCCAACTCAGCACAACAGAACCTCTGCCATCAGATCGTGTAGTGACTTCCAACGGCAATGTAATATGTCGTGTAGATCTGGAAGCGTATGAGAAAGCACTACGTGCTAGAGAGGAGGAGGAAAAGAAGAAGAAGTCTCACCGCAGACGGTGAGACCACCGTTCCATGGTTCCGTAAGCATCCGGAGGCTGCTCCTTGCGGTGGGGGTATGTCACGCTTCACCATGCGCTGGCTGGACTTGTTTATTCTTTTCCTTATTCACTTCATGTTTCCAGCCAGTAGTGGCCGCCCTTGCTATTCAGAGCCTCTCAGACTGATTATCAGGTCCAGCTGCAGTGGCTTACCTGATCATTTCAGCCTTTATAAACCTGCCCAGCCCTGCAGTCTGGGCCTTGACATTGTAATGTTTGAGGACTACCTGTTTGGTTCCTGATTTGTTCCAGTACCTTGCCGTGTTCCAGTACCTTGCCGTGTTCCAGTACCTTGCCGTGTTCCAGTACCTTGCCGTGTTCCAGTACCTTGCCTTGCTCCAGTACCTTGCCTTGCTCCAGTACCTTGCCTTGCTCCAGTACCTTGCCTTGCTCCAGTACCTTGCCTTGCTCCAGTACCTTGCCTTGCTCCAGTACCTTGCCTTGCTCCAGTACCTTGCCTTGCTCCAGTACCTTGCCTTGCTCCAGTACCTTGCCTTGCTCCAGTACCTTGCCTTGCTCCAGTACCTTGCCTTGCTCCAGTACCTTGCCTTGCTCCAGTACCTTGCCTTGCTCCAGTACCTTGCCTTGCTCCAGTACCTTGCCTTGCTCCAGTACCTTGCCTTGTTCCAGTACCTTGCCTTGTTCCAGTACCTGCCTTGTTCCAGTACCTGCCTTGTTCCAGTACCTGCCTTGTTCCAGTACCTGCCTTGTTCCAGTACCTGCCTTTTTCCAGTACCTGCCTTGTTCCTGAGTTGCGGCCAGCGCCCCACTAAGTGGACTCCCAAGAAGAGTACCCTGCAAGTGGGCAACCTGCCGTGTGCCCTGCAAGTGGGAAATCTGCCGTGTTCCTGAGTTGCGGCCAGCGCCCCACTAAGAGGACTCCCAAGTCGAGTACCCTGCAAGTGGGCAACCTGCCGTGTGCCCTGCAAGTGGGCAACCTGCCGTGTGCCCTGGAAGAGGGCTTCTAGCCGTGCCGTGTGCCCTGGAAGAGGGCTTCTAGTCGTGTGCCCCGCAAGAGGGCTTCTAGCCATGCCGTGTGCCCTGGAAGAGGGCTTCTAGTCGTGTGCCCTGTAAGAGGGCTTCTAGTCGTGCCGTGTGCCCCGCAAGAGGGCTTATCTGCCGTGTGCCCCGCAAGAGGGCTTATCTGCCGTGTGCCCCGCAAGAGGGCTTATCTGCCGTGTGCCCCGCAAGAGGGCTTATCTGCCGTGTGCCCCGCAAGAGGGCTTATCTGCCGTGTGCCCCGCAAGAGGGCTTATCTGCCGTGTGCCCCGCAAGAGGGCTTATCTGCCGTGTGCCCCGCAAGAGGGCTTCCTGCCAAGTCACTTCCATTGCGTATCTATTGTTGTACCATCGCATTCAATACAACTCTTAATCCAGATCTGTTGTCTGTGGTTTATTCCTGCGCCTGTCTGTAACCCCAGACCATAATGCATCGTGGGGTACAGACAGAGCCCCTCGTATCCCCTGCACCTGGGCTCCTTATCAACCTGTGTTCTCAGCTCGTGACACTAATATTGATCATAATAAAGGTTGTGAAGCAGTAGAATTTTTCCTAGACATGGAGACTTCTATTCCAAAAACTCAAGGACAATTTATAATTTCAGCCATCAAATGGATTACATAATTATTTTATATTTGATGCGGTGTTTTTTTTCTACAGCAACGTGGAACGGCGATGGATACTTGCTTTGCCCCAGCTATGCAAATTTATTTATGGCGTTTTGGGAGGAACATTTTGTTTTTTCATCACATAGCTGGGGGTCGAAGCTGATTGCCTATCGCCGCTACATAGATGATATGTTCTTTATTTGGTCAGGGACAGTTGAGGATTTAAATTTATTTTTTACTCATCTCAATAGCAATGATTGGGGAATTAGCCTTACGATTGATTACAGTCCCTTGGAAATTTCTTTCCTAGATCTCTCAATTTACATTAATAATTCGGAACTTTGCACTAAGACGCACTTTAAAAAAGTAGATGTAAATAGCTATGTTTTATTTAATAGTGGACATTACAGTCCATGGTTAACTAGCATTCCATAGGGGGAGTTGATAAGAGTTAGACGTAACTGCACAGATGAGGATATATTTCAAGAACAAGCCAATAAGATAAAAAATTATTTCCTTCAGAAAGGATATCCACATAGTTTATTAGAAAAACCTCTGGAGGAGATATTTAGAATAGAACAAAGGGATTTATTACAACCAAAAATGGGGTTGATAAACAATAGGGAAGATATACCCCTAGTTTTAAACTATTATAAGTGTCAATAATAAAACGACATTGGCCCCTCTTACTAAGGGATAATTATCTGCAACAGCTACTTCCGGAGAAGCCCAAAATCACTTTTAGAGGTGCACCTAATTTGGGTTGCGAGTTGCACCCGGGCAAATAACAATGGTAATCAACATTTTTTGAATAGTTGTACCACATGTCATGACACAGGTTCTAGGAGCACTGAGGCAGTGACCAGCTTTAACGCCAGTATTACAGGAAGAGAATATGATATCAAACACATGATAACATGTTATACTAAAGGAGTTATTTATTTATTACAATGTTGCAGTACATTGGTAGGACTATTCGTCCACTCTGTAAGAGACTGGACGAACATGTCAGAGCAATTAGAACAGGGAAGGAAAACCATTCTGTACCATTGCACTTTAAAAAACATCATGATAGTGACCCAAAACACCATACCTTTATGGGCATCCAAATAGTAGAGATTGGAGAGGAGATGATTTTGAGAGAAAAAATAGGTCAGGTGGAAATGAAATGGGTATTTAACCTTAAAACCCTAGCCCCAAGAGGTCTGAATCAAGACTTTGATCTATTCATTTTTTTTAGATTAGCTTTTTTAGATAGATTGGTTAATTAATTGATTAAATTGATTCATTTTAATTAAAACATTTTTTTAAATAAATACATTTTTTTATTAATAAACTTTTTATATATTGCTATTTTTGTATATCTCTTTATTGATTTAATATTGGTAATAAAGATGTATAGTTATTGTATATTTATTATATATTTATTGTGCAATTGGCACTTATTTGAGATCATGTATAATGTACTTCATATTTGATTTTATGTTCCATTGCAATAAGATGTTTGAAAATGATTATATATACTTATCGTGCAATTATTAATATGATTTTTTATATATAATGTACTTTATATTTATAGTTGATCTAACGTATTTTTGCAATGGAACAATGTTCCAAATTGATTGGCTTTACTAATACATTCCTATTACGGACTTTGAACCATTTGGGAAACCAAAAGGTTAAAATATAAAGAGCCATAGGAACAGGCATAACTCATACAAGACTGGGATATTTAAGGAGGGTGAAGAGGACGAGTCGTCACACTACTGAGGAAACCTGATTGGGAGAAACGCGTCTACGTGTCGACGTCAATACGTTATACCCGGAAGTCGCTTCTCTTCGGCTGGAGAAACAAGAGAGACTCTGATACTCCTACGAATATTTCTAACGTGAGCACAATGCACTTTGCTATACAATAAATCTTCTGCATCATATACCCTGCCTCTCCGCCAGTATTTCCTTTCTCAACATACTGACATACGGATCGGAAACCAGTTGAAATCTGCAAACGGAGCAGAGATATTCCAGAGAAGGAATCCCATTATGCCTGATTTAGTCTGAGCAAGCTGATTTGCTCAACTACACATGAGTGTGATATTATCCTGGGGGGAACTCTAATGGATCCATTAACTCTACTTTTTATTTATTTATTTATTTGTGGATTATACATTGTGTTCACATTTTTTGGTGGATCATATATATATATATATATATATATATATATATATATCTTTTGGTGAAAATTATTCACATGGTTATATAATTGTAATATTGTTTTTTTTGCGCAAAACTTTATATATTTTCTATTGCATTTTCACTTTAGAATCACCTATGGAAATTAAAAAAATGATAGGACAGAGTAAGTTACTATTTATTCTTTACTAGCAAAAATGTGGTCTGTTGTGCAGCAATGTTCAGTGAGTTTACTTTTTATTTTATGGTTGCTCTACACATTATAAGTTAACTTTTATTGTTGTTCATGTTGGGCTGTTCCATTACCCTTTGTGGTTAATTTGTAAACAAATTGGTGTTATAAACATATTAAAGTGTAAAATGTAGGATTTGTGAAGGTGACAGATTATCTTTTAACATCCTAGTTGTTTTCTTTAATCTAGACCTAGAATGTAACAGTCCATTGAAAATTTACACAAATAAAACTTTAACAAAACTGTGTGTTCTTGACTTGTATGATCTAAGTGCACTGATTTACGCTGTCAAAAATAAAATGGTGATCTCACTGCAATGCAACACATTAATCTGCAAAACAATGACCAATGCTTCTTATAGATTCCAGGAGGATCCAGAAAAATTGCGTTTTGAGACAGCACAGAAAGGACCTGTGTGAGAGTAATCATTATACCAACGCTACATACTACACAAGAGACTCATGACAAATAATATAAAATAAAATATCCATGTATTTTATTAATAGAATGTTTATGCTACAGGCAGCAGAATAAAGCTTACATTTTGCATTCTTGGCTGAATGCTTTTAATATAGTATGACTGTCAATTTTTGATTCAGATGTGAATGTTATGTGCATGCAGTTTGTCCCCAGCATACCATCTTTGTAGGATATTTCAGGTCAGATTGAATACCAATAAAGTGTGGCAAAATAACATGTTCCTAATATTATACTGTTAATTGATGCATACCTGAAAGTAGCTACTGCTCAGACAAGTGAATTAAGCAGGCATTGAAGCACATCCAAGCACTCTCACAAGAACACCGTGACGTAGTCGTACCATTGCTGAGAAATGCCGATCTAACGCATGTTAGAGATGTGGTATGCCTCAGTTACAAATCAATACTCAATTTTGCAAAGTACCAATTTTACAGAAAAATAACCAAGTGGTGTAATAGCAAACACCTTGTACATATCTACATATTCTCACTGAACTAGTTAGTGTCAGTAAGTAAAGGGCCAAATTGTGCATTAAATAGCACATTGTGGCCTCAAAGCATCCCCAAGGTTGTAGAACCTTGCATTAGACCCTTGTATATTAACTGTTATGTTGCATACATCGAAAATATTCCATCATGACATTATATGTAGAACAAGAGGTCATAATCTAAAACTTGAGGGTCAGAGGCTTAGAGGCAAGTGGATCAGCCCCCCATCCAAAGTAGTAGAGGCTAATACAGTTGGGGAATTTAAGCGTAAAGCTGTCCTGAATCTAAGACAAGACCAAGGACTGATTAAGTTTGAGTCTTCACAGCAGGAAAAATTAGTCAAATGGTTCTCATCTGCCATCAGATTCTGTGTTTCTGTATTGCAACCTATTTTGCATGCTCGTCTCATTTTTGAAACACATATTTTGGTAGAGCTTTTGAGGAGGATATATGTTTTCAGTTCTCTTCTTTTATTTGTAACGTAATTATTTATGAAAAGTTTAGAAAATGTAGAAAATGAATTTATTCACAAAAACTGGAGGAGTACTATTTATCATTCCAGTGCTATTAAAATATTTCTTGACTAGAAAGATTTGCAGCCAGACTGTTAAGACAATTTTCATTTTCTTTCTTTTTTTTTTTTTTACCAAAGAGGGTAGCATTGTTTCTGCATGTTCCTTTTCCTGATAAACTAATGAAGCTACAGTTTACAGTGCTGTTTCCGAGCAGCTGATGGAATAGTTAGTGCTAGCTGTTACTATGATCTATGATGAATAGGTTACATTTATTACACATATCCAACTATATATATATATATATATATATATCTACATACATACACACACACAGTATAAGACCCCTGAGGAATGCTTTACACATTTTATACAACTTGGATAAATTTTTGCCTATTCATCCAGTAGAGCATTTGTGAGGTCAGGCACTGATGTTGGATGAGAAGGCCTGGGTCGTAATCTCAGTTCAGTTCATCCCAAAAGTTTCAATGTGGTTGAGGACAGGGATCTGTGCAGTCCAGTCAAGTTCTTCCGCACCAAACTCATCCAACCATGCATTTATGGACCTTCCCGAAACTGTTCCCACAAAGCAGGATGCATAGCACTGTCCAAAACATCTCGGTATGTCGCCTTTAGCATACCAAGACATTTTGGACAAAATTCTCAGTTGTTGGAGAATCATGCCAATTGACAAATTGTTAAAATTAATCAGTACTAACACCTCCAAGTGGGAGATTAATCAGTACTACGCAAATAAAAAGTCATTCTAAATCTGGGTTGTCAGGACAAATCCAGTTTCGAAATTTAGAAACCACCTCACAAGGCTGGACTCAATTCAGAATAAAAGTTTGTCATCAATAAGTCAAGGTAAACCAATTAGAGCAACCAACGGTCACCCCAACACTTGACGAGTTTTGCCCTATGATTAAGTCCTTTGTAGCCGAAATGTATCAAGGGTGCGGATGACCATTTGGGTGAACGCAATCTTACGCACAGCTAGCCTTGTCCGTTCACTGGGCCACTTCCTCAAAGAGAGGAACGATAAAATAACGATAAAATCATAAATATCCCATGCAAAGGCCACAATCTTGCCTCTTTACATGTGGTTCCTGACCCTGCCTGTTTTGCAGCGTCCTGGGTTTCTTGCTGGCCCGGTGCCTACCCTGCCTAGAGGTTACAATCATCTGCCTTAGGTAGGCCCCAGTGTGCCTCTGGGCTGGCCGACACTATTCTTGGAAATAAAATACTTACACACTGCACTTGGGATAACATGATGCAATTATATAGTTAACAACATTTTAGGATATTCTGCCGCTGCCATGGGAAGCTTGATTTAACTAGAAAAGAGATTCCTCATTTAGATGACCTTAGTTGCTACTGTGCAAAAAGCAATTAGTATTATGATGCTTGCAATCTAGTTCTGGCAGAAAAAAATTGCAAAAATGTGTAAACTTCACATGTGCTAATGTTAAATTTTTACAGAAGAGGATAACATCCTGTTTAACAGATTTCAGCCATAAAAAAAGCAGTGATTAAGTACATTTTAATAACTGCCTGACAAATGGCAACTGATTTATGTATAGGATTATAATATTCCAAGTAATCGCTATTTAGACATTTTTGTATTAGTAGTGCGCGAATAGCCTTTACATTGTAGATGAGCGTTTTAATTCTATTTTTTTAACATGGTCAGACACGGGTCATCTTGAAGAACGTATATCATACTAAACATACCTTCAAGCTACACAGCAGGAGACAATTTCCCACATCTTAAGCCCACTTAATGCATTTTGCTAATCTTTGACGGAAAACCCTAAAATAGTGTTTTTGACGACCTTTTTTCGATAGCCCAGAGGAACAATCTTAATACATACATGCTTTATTTTGAGAAAATATTTTCTTAAAGGTTATTTCTCCATCCCATCTGTTCAGATTTCTTTTGCATTTTGTAATAAAGTATCACAGTTCTATCACAAAAGAACAATGTTACTGGCCGTAAGAGCATAATTCTGCCCCTATGTTTTACAATTAATTGATAGACTGAACAATCACTATAAATCATTGATTTAATAAGAATGCCATTCATTCATTCCTTGCATAAATCTCTACAACCATATATTATAAAAATGCGTTTTAATATTTTATTAAAGTTTAAGATGAATTGCATAAGGTATTATATAAGAGGAAATATATCACACATACAGAGAAACATACTGTCTACACAAATATAATATGAAGTTATATTACTTTTTTCAAGATATTCTTGGTAGTGGAAACACATTATATATATATATATAATGTTACCATCAAAGCTAATCTATTTATTCTTGGAAAATGTAATACTCTGGGAAATTATAGATTTTATCCCAAACTTGGTTTCATAAACATTTTATCTATAAAGCCAAAACAGGCCGCCAGTCTCACCAGGTACTGTACCTTGAGCTATCTTGCCCTAATTGGAAGGTGACAGACACACTGACTGCCCGAGGACACAGTCCAGGCAATTGAGAAAAAAAAAAGCTTTAAAATATCCAATAGTCCAAAACATGTTTCTGCTATGCTGTAGATTGGGATATTTATGCTGTTTAAATGCTGGAAGGTATGAACCTCTGCAACTGATGATTTCAGTCTTTTCATTATATCACAGATCATCCTCTATAATATGTGGGAGTTGTACACACCGGTGACAAAAGTATTCAAATATAAATGTTTAGTAGAAAGTGAGAGTATAAAAAATAATCACTTTTTAAAAATCAAAAGCTGATTTCTCATGTTGAAAAAATGTTGGTAAGAAGTAGCTTGATAATCCAGTAAATGAGTAAATTAATATTTCAACTGTGTAACATCTTATATACTACATATAAATTATGTCTTGTACTCATTTCATAACAGGAATGCTAAAATGAATAGGCAAACAATAGCAAAATCATTCTAAAATGTATAAAAGTAAATTAAACCATTACTTTTTACCTGCATGGCCATTTACGTAAACTGGGACTATGGGAGATATGAGCATACCTGAGAACCCCTCTTCTTCGGGAAGGGGTGAGGACTAGGCTTGAGTAAATGCTGTTCCCCTGGCCAGAACAAAATAAAACTGATGTAGAGACATTTGTGATTTGTACAAATTAAAATTTGAGACCTCTGAATATTTGTTTATATATTAAAAAGTTTGTATTCATCGGATCCTTAGTACATTACAGGAAGAGTGTCATCATTGCACATAGAAAAAAAGAGACAACCGTCGCGCATGGCGGTACAGTAGTATTATGAGCCGCATAAAGAAACATGAGTCAGAGACACAGCAAATTGGTGTTAGGTAGGAGACTCCGAGGAGGCCGTGAAAGCGTGAGCATTCAGAGAAGATGGAAGGTCGAAATCAGCCCGTAGCGGAGACTCGGCGTGTGTATAGCAAAGGGGATAAGGGGCAGCCCTGACGTGTTCCGTTGGTGATGGGGGATCGGTGAGGATAGGAAGCCCGTCATCGATATGCAGGCCGTGGGAGATGTGTAGAGTGCCATGATTGCCTGAATGAATAATGTGGGAAAGTTGAATTTATGAAGAGTGTGTGTCAAAAAATGCCAGTAGAGCCTATCGAACGCCTTTTCAGCGTCAAAGGAAATAAATAGGCGTTTATGTTTGGCTGTGTCCCAAAGGGAGTTTATAAATTTGCGGGTGTTATCGGAAGGGTGACGGGTCAAAACAAATCCCACCTGGTCTGGATGGAGAAGAGAAGGGAGCAGGGGGGCTAGCCTGTTTGCTAAAATCTTTGCGTACATTTTTATGTTGGTATTGAGGAGTGAGATGGGTCGAACATTGGGGCATATAGTAGCCGGTTTACCCGGTTTGGGCAAGGTGACGACATGAGCCCTTAGATTTTCAGGGGGAATGATGCCCGATGACATGAATGAGCGGAAGAGTTGTAAAAGATGGGGACCTAAAATGGGTAAGAAGGCACGGTAGTACGCAGCTGTGAATCCATCTGGACCCGGGACCGAGCCCCTCTTTAGTTGGCAAACGGCTCTCTCAATCTCGCGTAGTTCTATAGGTGAGGTAAGGGATTCGGAAAGATCAGGTGTAAGGGAGGGCAAGTGCGTGGAGTCGAGATAAGTTTGGATTTCCTCGTGCGATGGCTGGGAGATAGAGGCGTCGTGTTTAAGATTGTATAGTTTTGAGTAGTAGGTAGCAAAGGTCTCCACCATTGAATATTTGTTTAAATGTCATCTTCTCACTCTTACACAATGTCTTCCTACCTTCTGCGCCCTGTCTCCTTTTAGTGCCCCTTTTTTCACACTGTTAGTTATATTCTTGTCAGCTGATGGATTTTGTGGCATACTCAGGTGTTTCATTATATTTGTATGGTGGTTGATTAGTCATTAATATAACAAAAATGTAGCTTTCAAAGTGCAAATAAATACAAAAGTAACACAATAAAGTAAAAGCACATATGTTCAGTTTGCTGTATTCAATATCATATGGCAGGGGCCTCCAACATGCGGCCCGCGGGACCTCGAGGTGCGGCCCACGTGAGATCGGTAGCCAGGATCACAAGAGCCCTGCTGCTTACTTGTGGGAGGGTCTATTGTACTGCACAGAGGAAGCGTGAGGCCACGCCCCCTGCTGAAGTCTGTGAGCGGCATCGAGAGAGCTGTAGTGCAGGTAAGGGGGTGGGGGAGGATGTTTGAATGAGTATGCATGATTGAGGGAATTAATCTGTGAATGAATGAATTTGTGTGTGTGTGATAGCATGGATGTGTAAGTGCTGGAACCTAGGCATGATGGGACTGTGATTGCTGTTAACAATCACACTCCTATCATGCCAAGTCAGCCAGTACATGCTGAAACCTGGCTAGCTGCCCCCCTTGTGTATTGATGCTGCCAGCAGTATGGGGTCTGCACATCACTTACAGCCACCCTGTACCAGCATGTACTGGCTGACTTGGGATGATAGGAGTGTGATTGCTAACAGCAGTCACAGTCCCACCATGCCTAGGTTCCAGCATTTACTGGTTGCCTGGGTATAAAAAGAGTGTGTTTGCTGTTAGCAATCACACTCCTATCATGCCAAGTCATATTGTTGATTTTTTTTTGTCCAATTGTGGTGTGTTAACGCACTAAAATTGGACAAAAAAAATACAATAACTATTCATTTATATATGATTGTTGACAGCAATCACACTCCTATCATGCCCAGCCAACCAGTACATGCTGGAATCTGGGTATGCCTGAGATTGCTGTTAACAATCATATTTTTTTTTTGTAAAATTTTGGTGTGTAACTTACTTTTATTAAAAGTGTGTGATTTTTTTTATTATTTTTAACGGTGGGGGTCATTTTCAGCTAAGTGAACCCTGAATTTTCGGTTTTGGTCCAGAATTTTCATTTTAGTGCATCCCTAAAATAAATAGAACTATTTCATTTTTACTTATCCAGAATTCTGAATTTGTAGTCACAAAACTTTCTAGGCCCAGAAATCAGTGAGAGGAAAAGCAAAGGTTTTGTCATTTACTTTATTTTAATCTGCATATCTTATTAAAGGCCATATTTTCTCACAGTGAAAAATGAGAGCGGCCCTCGCACGCATACAATTTTGATGAAGTGGCCCACTGCAGAAAAAACTTGGACACCCCTGTCATATGGCAAAGCATTCCTTTTCTCGTATTGTAATGTATATTATAAAGAATGCAAGCGGTGCCCTCTTGTGGCATCTATGGCAAAGCAAAATATGTTGCACCCAATAGTTGTCTCATTTTGCCACTGGCTAACATTTCTATTAACCAGACTTTATGACTCGTGGCTTTAGATAGACTTCAACACGGTTTTCCATTTGCTCTAAATTACACTTAAGTATCATAACTGTCCTGAGATTGGAAATATGCTTTACAAATAAAGATGAATAATACCATAAAATTATTTGAAGGATTTAAGTTATCTATTTTTAAATACAGCAAACCCCATGGAATACATTTAAAATGGTGTCCTTCGTACCTTCCAACCCGTATATTTTTATTTAAATTATTTAAAGCAAATCAAGCAAAGATAAAGTGTAGCATTAGGAACTAATTACAGATAATACTTTAAGCATTATGCCCATTTTGAGCATATTATAAGACACAGCTGCATAATTGTGCCGTCGAAGGACTATAACAGAGATACGTTACTTAAGCTCTAAGCTTTGCACCGGACAACTCATGGGCGATGCCATATGGAACAGTTACCAACGTTACCTTTTGTCAACGTTTCCCAAATAAATTATAATAATAAATTTCAACCAACATTACTAAACGGTGGCATGTGTCTTTATTACTATGTGTTTAAAAGAAGGCCCTGCACAACACCCCAAAAAGTGAAAAACAGAATGTCTCTACTTTGTCTATAAAGTTCAAAGAGCAGACAAAGTAGAAATGTTAAAGTATCCATATGGTAGTTCAAAAAGCACAATGAATAGGTGATGTAGGGCATCATAACTGCAACACCAAGAAATTGTCTTTCGTGGGCATCCAAGTAGTTTCAAGGAATTGAAGAATTCAAGAAAAATTGGGTTTAAATTTAGATTTTTACCTGTTTAATTTCTCATGTATTTTTTTTCATCTTTTTATTAAAAAAATGTTTTTGCTATATTGATATTTTTTTTTTCTTTGTCAGAGAAATCCTCCGCATCGCACCTTTAAGTGTTTAAGCTGGTCTGCTCACTCGAAAGTCAGTGTATATACTTATATTGTCACTATTTGTAAATGGAGTGACACTATATGTATTTTTAGATTTATTTTAATGTATATTGAATATTATGCCATAAGGACAATATGAGTCAAGCATATACGTTTTCAATGCAGTTTGCGTTGAGTTTTTAATACACATACACTACCGTTCAAATGCTCAGAGTCACTACAACTGTCTGTTTTTGAAGGAAAAGCATTTAAAATGACATCAAATACAGAGTAGACCTTGTTAATGTTATAAATGACCATAGTAGCTGGAAACAGCTAATTTTTAATGGATAATTTATAAATAAATAAGATAAGTTGTGTTGGTGGTCATAAAGAAAAGTTTGTATTTGATATTTTACCATCTTATTTTGGGTATTATTTGGTTACAACATCATAACCCCTGTACTGACTGGACCAGCTCTACCTGTAGACTGTAAAAAAATTCAGCGATCTTTTTTCAGGTCACCCAAGTATCACTAAAACTATACAGCTATTTTGGAGGCTTATTTTCCCAAGGCATTTCAAGATATGTCAAGTCTTTCTTCCAGAATCAAAAAGGAAAATGTTGCATCTAGTGGGTTACTAATGCCTCTGAGTACTCCAGAAAAATCCTGGATATCTATTTCAAAGTATTTCACTGTGCATCTACCAACGCCTTATAACATAAGACTATATTTTTTTACATTTTATATAGGTTTACCAAGATGGCACATTTGGTTCCTATAAAAAAACAATTTTTTGTCAATTCACCGTTTATTAAAAGGAAGACACATCCGTACATCCAAATTACATAGCATACATAAGCAATGATGCAGGGACATGTGACAAGATAATACACAGTCAAGAAAGTCTTACAATGGAAGCACGGCAGGTGGCAAAACCATGTGACATCTAAATATTAGAATCATGTACCAAAGGCCCCAGGGGTGGGGGCAAGGGGTACAATAACAGCCCATGTCAGGACCCCACATATTTCGCAATACAGAAAAACAACCTTCCAGATCAGTGAAGATGGGAATTGAGCAGTTAAAAAAAACCCAGAGAATAAGCATAATACAATAACCATAGAAAAATCAACAGGGATAGACGGTCGGAGCCCTATCAAGGTGAAAAAGGCCTACCGAAGGCACACGTGTGTGCGCGTAGAGGCAGAGTAGAAATGTATGGACCGCCGGGTGGAATTAAGCCTAGTCCCGGAAACACAGACAGCTAGGGAAAATCAAGGACCGGGGGACTCCCAACAGAGCTCCCCAAGACCCTATGAAAAGAGGGAGAGGACAGAAAGTCCTTCCAGGGAAGCCACTTAAGTCCATTCTTGTAGCCTCGGCCCCTAGACGTTAGAACTAAATCTTCCATTTGACAAATTAAATTAACTTTTGCCAGCCAGGCAGAAATGGGGGGAGAACGAGGCTGCTTCCAGAATCGGGGGATAATTGCCTTAGCGGCGTTAATCAGGTGGATTGACAGAGACCTTTTATAGGACCCCAGGCTCAATTCGGTGTGATGTAGGAGCATACATTCAGGGGACAGGGGGAAGTCCGGGTCATCGAGTTCCCGAATGACCGCCCACACCGCGGACCACAGGAGGCGAACCAAGGGGCATTCCCACCACAAGTGCAGGTAAGTGCCCACCTCCATCCCACATCTCCAACACTGGGGAGAGACCTGGGGAAGAAATTGGTGCAGCTCCGCAGGGACCTCACCCTAATAAAGTTGGCAACAAATATATAAACATAATATAAATGAGAGGTTTTGGTTGTATGAATTGGCCACGTCAAGGCACCCTCTCAATAGAGTGAGAACCTACTCTCACCTCCTACATAGTGGGCACACATAGCAGTTTTTACAGTTTTTGTTTTTTGTATACATTGTACAGCCAATTCACTGTATTTGCCTCGTATTATACATTTGTATTATTTCAGCCTGAGACTAACTTAGTGCACCAACATTTTTTCTTTTCCCTGTTTGCACATTTGGTTCCTATGCAAGGTTTGGCCACCACCTCACAGACTGCTACAGCGTTTAGAAAAGGATAGTTTGTCTACATGGTCTATAAAAAACATTGGCTTTATTTGCTGCTACGGATAGCATCCACGTACCATGCCTTCGACTTTCACTGCCTTGTGTTCCCGATGCCACTAACCAGCTCAGTGCTGTTATATATTTCAAGAAACTATTCAACATGCCCAAGTGACATCCAAAAAGTATTTGGTTCATCATCATCGGAGGAATTAGCCACGCTATACTGTAGGAGATAAAGTTTGGCTTACTACTAAGATTTGATTTTCTTGTCCCAGCAAGATACCATTGGCCACACCTAAAGTATTTTATCTGATCTACATTAATTTAGATGTATCAACATTAAACTGTAGCTGCCACACTCCCGACCATTCTTCTAATTTACCTCAACTAACTTGCCATTTAACTTGTTTTACCAAGAATGTACACCGTGTTGTAGACCTTTGTATCATCTGCAGTTCTACCAGTAAATCCTTACAGTGTCAGTAACAGACCTCACAATAATATAACGCTCCAACTATTCAAATAAATTTAGCCTATTAAGAAATATCAGTTCTGGTAAACCAAGAAATATTCTATTGAAAATGGTTAAAGTTAACTAGAAGTTCAAGAGTAAAGGAGTTCCACCACAGTACTTGATTAACTCATATTAAATGGTATAAACTTAAAAGATAAAGAAAAATACAGGATGTAATTTTATCTAAATTAAGGAGCTTTAAAATTAGAGAAGAAACATAAATTGGGAAAAAATGTAATTAGGAAGTGCTATAAATTGCTGAATTGCTAAATTAAAAGCTCAGCATTTTTATTCCACCATTTAACTTTCATAAATCACTACTAATTACAGATATATATTTTTAAACCAAATGAATGTTTGTCAATACATCATGCGCGAAGGAAATACAAACATGCAGCCTTTTGATATTTTATTTATATAATTTCACAATATTGATTTTCTTTTCAAAAACAGCCCTTTCAATAATTTGTTTTTCATACTACATGCTTATTTTTAGAAATAAATCTATATATTTTACAAGAAATGTTGGATAATATATTTTATTCTACGTCTGGGGTTGTTGGTTCCCTTGTGCAGAGGAAACGTGCCTCTCATTTCAGTTCTAGATTGTCCTTTTTGGCAGGATTAGACCGATGTGTCTATGGGTACTTTTCTTCTGTAATGGAACAAGACAGCTAAAATATAGATGCTCCTAAGTGGGAATGCACCATAGGACAGGCTATGAAGTTGGTGTACATTCTTGGTGAGTTCATCTCACACTTGCTTTTATGCCATAATACATTTTATGTCAGAATGTGATCTAGAAAATGTAATGGATATATTTTATGGGGGAAACTTAAACGCATCTGGAGATATGACGGTTATAACTATGGAACATGAAGAATGGCAAAATATAACCAGGACCCAGCGACTCGTGGCTAGGTCCTGGTTAGGCTCATGGAGCGTTTTTAGCCATGTAGAGTCCCCATAGCAGGCTAGTCCATAAGACTCTGGTTAGGGTAGACCAAATGGGGTTTTCTGGTTACCCTGTACCCCCCAATGAGCACAGGGTGACTTACACAAGTGGGGACTGAGAAGGCAGGCAAGGAATCCATCATGGCCTCCTCCCAAACTTAAAACTGCTGTGTGTCCTCAGCCTCAGGGGGTTATGGTGACACTGTGGGCCGATCTCACATCGTTCTGACCACAACAATACATTCTGATACATTTCATGGCACTTTCTGAGCCTACTATGGTGAGCCTACTATGGTTGGGGGAATCAGGGTGTGATTCTGGAGAGGGAGCATGAGAAATGGCTACCACATTCAAGGAAGGAAGCAGACAAGCAAAATACCCAAATCTCAACTCCGGGAGGTAGTGACAAAAAATAACAATAGAGGACTCTTTCAAGGTCCTGTAATTGGAATAAGTACACTTTTAAGTCCTTTAACGAGAATCTATTGGAGGGCAAGTCCGGCGCTGCACTGTGCAGTTTGTGCCGGATTGCAAAACACGATGTTTTTGTTTCTAATATATTGAGCTATATTCTAACACCTGGGTGTAGGCTAACACTACAGCCTGCATATACCATGGCCTCCATCCTTTTTTTAGGGTGGAGGTCAGACATAGAAGACCTTAAAGCAAACCTTGGATATGATGTAGATGGAGGATAGAACAAATGCTAATAGTAAGTGAGGCCTTACCGCTACACGTCATGGCATATTGTCTTTGGGGGTGATTTTAACACCGTTATTTGGCCTCAAGTTCTCAAAGTAGGTTGAATACGGGTTATGTTAAGGACCCTCTCCCAGTGACTTGTGCTCAAACCGGTCGAATTCTCAGATCACTTTATACTGAGCCTTTGACAAAGGGTCGTGGTAAAATACTAGCATTTGGGATACCCTGGGTTGTCTAGTTTACAAAAATATATGATCTGATGGGGTAAATTGAATTACCGGCTTTCCCCAATAACACATGGGAGCAGGATGACCATATCTCAAAATTCCAAATTGAAAGATGCACAACTCCAAATGTGGCCTTTTAGCCTCAAAACAACCCAACAAACATATGTATGGGTGGTGTCACTGTACTCAGGAGGTGTTGCGGAACACATGTTGGCGTGTCTAGTTTTAAAAAATATATGATTTTATGGGGTAAACTGGATTGTCTGGTTTCAACAATGTCACAAATAGAGGCAAAAACTGACAAAAAATGTGAACCTCCCAAATGTGGCCTTTTAGCCTCCAAACAACCTGATAAACCTATGCATGGGTGGGGTCACTGTACTCAGATGTTGCTGAATACATATTAGGATGTTGTTTTTCAGTGACATATGCCAGGAGCTGTAAATTCCTACCTGAGGTAAAATGTGCTCATAGTAGAATTAGTGCCTGAAAAGATATAAAAATACTAGCATTTGAAATACTCAGGGGTGTCTACTTTTCAAAAATATGTAGTTTGATAGCTTTTTCAGATGAGTAATTGATTTTTCAAATAAAAGTCAAAGTCACAAACAATATAATGTAAAAAACCTATGCTAAACTAAAAAACAACAACAGTTTTTTTGCATTTCTTCTACACAGTAGATTTCACTGTGGAACAATGAAGCCAGATTACTGTAATACCCCACATACATAGTTTCTAGGAGGCCTACACATATTACCCTATAGTGTACTATTTATTTTACTACTGGCTTAAGGAGTTTGGGGTTAGTTAAGTTGTTTTTTTCTAATTTTCTACTTGAGGAAGCCAATAGGGTTTCTTTTTAATTACAGTTTTTTTTTCTTTGCATCGTTCTCAGTTGGGAATCCTTGTTGGATGGATATATAATATCCATCTTTTTTTTACTCTTTCAGCATGCATGGCTACAAAGCCTTGCTGCTTGCAATATGTGCTATTAGCCAGCAAGGGAAGCAGAGATCACAGCAGGGTCTGGAGAGATATCAGTTGGCACCAAGTCAGAAATGCTGGCTACTGCTGACAGGTAATAGTCCATGATGTCATTAAACAGCTTGATGTCCTGCAAACTGTGAAAAAGGCTGGATGTACTAGAAACATCAAAAGGGACATCTTGCCTCACATTTTATCGTCATTGATGACATTGGTGTTGATTTTTTTTTATGATCACACCCTACATAATAGAAGGACCAACCCCAGTAAACTTTTTCCAAAATCGCATGGCCCTCCATAAACCATATTTTAAATAGTAAAACTTCTTAAGAGTCACCTTACTGATTGAACTATGCATTATTTATGACCAGCTCAACCTTCCTTGTTGAGTAATTTAGTTTATAATGCATAGTGAATTTAGGGAGTTGAAACTACAACTCTACTATCAACAACCGCTTTAGTGAATAAACCCTAAAGACCTCTAAGAAGTCTACTACCTTCAGAAGGGACTACTTTGAACCTACTAATATATGTCGTTAATAGGACAAACTACCAGGACAAGGAAATCAAACTTTCTTCCTGTACATTTTTATTCATAGTTACCATCTACATGACTCGTGGGAATTGTTCCCAACAGGCAATGTGCAGCAATAAATCAAGAAAGTCTTGTTATGGTCAGACTTTCCTTTGGACAAAAATCCTATTCCAGTCTGCTTCTTTCTGCAATATCTCAGAGTTAAGATGTTATTTGTGGAAATTAAGAAGTTTAAGGTGCCAACACACCTTTGTCTAGGGCTGATATCTTCAGTATTAATAGTGTATATAATCATGATGAGTCTCTTCTTTAATAGAAGAAGGATTTATTTCTGTGAATCAGCATACGTCCAAATCCACAGGGCTACACCAGGAATATTCAAATGCAAAATGAAGGAGACGCAGAACATACTTATAGGAATTTTAACAAAAGATCACCCCGGCTGGAAACCTTAAGGGTATTGCCCTAAAATAAGAAAGTATTCATGATCAAAGAAGGTATTGTCCTAGGATAAGAAGATTTTAATGGCCTAACATGCGTCTTACTTTAAAGCCTCTGTTGTGTTCTGAATAGAGCCTGAGTCTCCCACAACCTACCCTAAATCGCTTAATATTAGATATATTTGAATTTCTGAAAGTCTTATTGGCACTGCATCCTTAGCGATTATAAATGATTTCCAGTGTATGACCCTGCTGTATTCACACATAATAAATATTTGGTGTTGATTTTTCTATGTAATCAGAATAATCAAACCATATTATAAGAATAAAACAATTTTAAGCAAAAAAAAAGCGTATGAATTTTTTGGGATATTGTGGGCTGATTCAAAACAGACAAACATTATTATGGTTTTGTCCTAACTTTAGAAAGTTAAAAATCTTTCAGCTTCTTTAAAAATAAATTCTTGGCATTAACAAATGGCCAATATTCCAGCCAAAGCATTTAAGCAACCATATTCCAAGACTTTGTTTAATAACCAAAGAGCCATCTTGTAGTCTTATCCCTATTCCTGCCCTAATCTCTAACAAAACCTCACCCGAGCACGAGCTATAATAAACTCTCGGTTACGGGGGGCGCGCGCGGTCCCTTTACGACTGACGTCACCTGTCGCTCCGGATTTCGCAATTCTAGAGCGCCGTCGCTGAGGAGTACTGACGTATAAACTGTGCGCCGAGTTTTCCCCAGACAGCGGCATGTATCACAACAGCACGCAGAGGAAGTTTTGGACTTTTCCAAGCGAGGACGAGCTAGCTCGCCTGAGGGTTCAGGCGAATGGCAAGTGCCGAGCAAGGATACGAGCCACGGGGAAGGTAATGATGAGGCCTCACGGGGCTGCTCCCGAGAGCTCTGCGTCAGGGGGTGCTGTGTTTGTTTACAACTCTGGGGTATTGATAAGAAAGGAAACTGTATGGGAACTATGGGCTGATGGGGCTGCAAAGCTTTGAGGGTGGGTGACTCGTGACATTAATGCATGGTTGTTATTACGTTCCCGTTTTCCAATGGATCAAAGACGAATTTTGATGTCACTCACTGCCACCTGTGTACTTCCTGTTTGTTCACGGTTTTTGCAGTGACATATACTTTGAAAAATGTTTCTTTTCCTCTTGTATTGTAAAGTTCATCTCTTTTACATAAAAAAGAGAAACGTAAGTTATTTATGGCATGCCTGTTTGTGTTTTTGTTTTTTTGGGGGCCTCTTTGTGTGATGAGCTATTTTTATGACGTTGTACATTTTATTTATAGCCTCAGTTATTGGAAATCTTCTGTTTGGAATCTCAAGAAGAGCTAATCATCTGCAAATATTATGAGAAGAGACTAATTGATTTCTGCAACAATTTCAAGCCCACAATGCCCAAATCGGTTTTGGTGAGTTGGACCTTTTATCATTCTATATCATTTTTACGTAAAGGACGGTCTTCAAATAATCTGTTATAACTTTAAAGCAGATCTGTCACTTGGTATTTTATTTGTTTACATGGTAAACCTACCTATGTAATGACTTAAAACCTAAATCAAAACCATGATCTTTCGCTTTATTTTAAGAGAAGGGTGAACTAGCTGCCTTGTACTCAGTTTGCATGATTATACCTCCCCATTAAGTTAATTACATGCTGTTTAGTGGCAGACATTTTTGAACTAAATATCTCCAAATCAAAAAGCACAAGTATATAGCCAAACAAAAAGCACAAGTTACTGGAAATGTCAGCAGACTGAAATACTAATGAAAAATAAGAGCATAGTTTAAATGGAATTCTATTTATGGGATTTGCTAAAGCTCGTTGTAACATTTTTCAACGAGTAGGTCATTAAACTTTATTTCTTGGTTCGTTTTCTAGGGAACAGCATGTATGTACTTCAAACGCTTTTATCTCAATAATTCTGTCATGGAGCATCATCCTAGGATAATAATGTAAGTTTTCCAACAAGAAACCAGACCTTTCCCCGTTTATTAATAGGCCAGGTAGATGCTTGGACATCGTAGGTTCCTTTTTTTGTATCGGTTATAAGAAATTGTAATACGTGAAAGCGGCACTGCTTGAATATAAATATCCGCATTGATAATCTAGGGCAGGTTTTGACAGATTTACTGCACATGTATGAACCAGCTGCAAAATACAGTGGCTGCCATGCTAGTACCGCAGGTTCACATGACGTTGTTTCGTGACCCTGCTGGACTACCAACTTTTTCAGTGCATGTTAATAATAAAAAAGATCTAGCTCTGTTTGTAGGCATCTACTGGAAACACCAACTGACTCTTCATATCACGTGTAACCCTAAGCACATGGATGCAGTTTCTAGTAGACCCGGCGTATGGGCACTGACCGTTTAATTGATTTTCTATGTGATATATGTTGTAATTATAATAAATCTAAACAAATATTAACACTATAGGCATTTACTTATCATTTGTTCATGTTGGCATTCCTTTAAATGTTTTTTTGTTTGTCTCAGGTTGACCTGTGTGTTCTTGGCTTGCAAAGTAGATGAATTCAATGTATCCAGTGCACAGTTTATGGGTAATCTAGGTGAAAATCCTCTTGGACAGGAGAGGATACTTGAACAGATCCTGGAGTATGAACTACAGTTGATCCAACAGCTGAATTTTCACCTTATAGTACACAATCCTTACAGACCTTTTGAAGGCTATTTGATTGATTTAAAGGTAATGTGAAATTGTGTTACAATCCTTAGACCTTTTGAAGGATATTTAATTGATATAAAGGTGATGTGAAATTGTTACGTTTCATTAGATTGTGTCTCTTTGGCGTTGGTAACATAGGTTAGCTTTGTCTTCTGGAGACTGCTCTGGGGTGTATGTGGTCTGAATTAGGATCAACACTTCATCTCGCTTATGATAAAGACTGCAGTACAAGCAATGCCTTTATATTGCTGAAATGGTACATCCATTTAATATCATCTGTTCCAAAACAATGTTTTTCTTCTTAAAACACAGTGCTGCTTGTTTACTTTAAGCATTTGTTTTATCACGTACCATTCTGCACAGTGTTATTGAACAGTCTTATTACATCAGGATTCTTAATCCAACACAGAAAATATTTTACTAATGAAAGTCTATGAGAGAATGACTGCTAAATTAAAAAGGCAATCTACACTTGGGTAATAACCAAATCATTAACACAAACGCCTACAATAGCGATCTCATGAATATTGTAATCTAACAATCTGTTTGTTTTATATAGCACCATCAAATTCCGTAGCGCTGTACAATGGGTAGACAGAACATAACAAGTAGTATGTAACATAACAATTTCACTTACAGAAACAGGTGAGGAGGGCCCTGCTCAAACAAGCTTACAATCTAGTTTATGGAACACACTTTACTTCGATGCTACCCTACTTTGTACCACACAGTGTTAATACTACAGTAGTCTAACATTCACAGAGATGCAAACATACTGTACCTGCTAAATCAACAGAGCTTTATACATAATCTAGTTCCTGTTTCAATATTTTTACTACAGTAGTCTATCATTAACTGGTACAAATTGTGAGCTTTATAATGAGCTGCATTTCTTATTATGTAGAATTCTGTGTCGGTGTTCCTCAAACCAAACTACAGATTGAATTTTTATGAATATCTCAGCAACAAATTTATATATATCGCAACAGATTGCATGGACAACTGGTATCCCTCCAGACTTGTGTGTCAAACACATGCCTTAGTAATGTGTTTATCATTTTTATTATGACCCCCCTCCCCTAGACTCGGTATCCTGTACTTGGGAATCCAGAAGTGCTTAGAAAAGCTGCTGATGACTTCTTGAATCGCGTTGCATTGACTGATGCGTGTTTACTGTTCACTCCATCACTGATAGCACTCACTGCGATATTATCCAGTGCTTCAAGGGCAGGACTGAATGTTGAAAGGTATGCCATGAACACTGATAATAGAAAAAGAAAAAACAGGCAGTGTTTTCCTATTTGAAGGTTGCGTTAATAACTAATGGGATGCATAATTATTTATAATTTTTCTAAATCTAAGCATGTGAAATAGTACCTTTTTAACTACTTTTGAATCCTATTTTTTCCCCCGATTGTATCATAGTTAAGCTTTCATTGTTTTATTCCATCTGTGAAATGTTTCAAATCTTCTTACTTTTTTTTTATTATTATTCTTTCCAGCTATTTAACAGATGTCCTTTCATTAAAGGATAACCGAGATGCCATGGCTCAATTATTAGATGGAATGAGACGTACGTTATTTCTCTTTATACATAACTCCTAAAGTCCATTTTGTGAGAGCACAAACCCTGTTAGAATAGGGAATGGAGGCGTGGATGCGGTTTACTAACAAACTATTTCTAATACAGGACTGAAGATATTGGTTACAAAATATGAATATCCCAAGTCTGAAGATGTTGTGGTCTTTAAGAAGAAACTGGAGAAATGTCATAGCAGTGAGGTTGCCTTGAATGTTAACACGTATGTAGCGTCTTTTTATATTTATATTGAAACACTCTCTCCCAAACAGTTTACAAGACAGGATTCTAGGACTGTTTAGACGTATTAGTCGTTGCTTTACAAAATAATTTCAAACCAGGCCCAGATTTTTGGCTTATTCTTCAGGGTGCGGTGAGGCGAACCACATCAGGGCCACATTTACAATAAAGGCGAGGGTAATTTTGTCAGTTGATCCATATAGATTTAGCAGAGCATTGTAAGCATCTACTATATTTTGTTTTAATGACGTGTGTATTTGTTTCTTTTGTTTTCCTCACAGAAGAAAGAGGAAAGGTTTTGAGGATGAAGGCTATGTATCAAAGAAGCCTAAAACTGAAGAGGTCTGTAAATGTGTGATAGGAAGTATTTCATTATTCATGTTTATGTTTTGAATGAACATGCAACCAAAGTAACTAGCCCTGTAATAGGTTCAAAGAAGCATAGTGTTTGAGGAGCAGTAGCCATTCAAAATGTATTAAATGGAGAATAAGTAATTGAAAACCCTTTTGTAGTCTGGTGGATTCATTTGGAGTTATGTATAAATAACTCTGGTACTAGGTTGGAGTAGTATTCTAAGCACCATACATCAATGGGATTTCACACTTTGTATCCAAATTGATACTAAAATGCCCTCTTATTTTATTTCAGGAAGAATGGAGTGATGATGATTTGGTTGATTCCCTGTGAGTGGGAGCCTGAGAAACAAGACATGGTTTCGGGCCGTATGGAACTTTTTTTGTATATACATGAACATAAATTTTCTTTTAAAACCTATGCAGGTCAAGAGTATTTGATAATTAAATTTTGTAAATTATACACTATGTATTTTGTCATTTGTCTCAGTTACAAAAGGTTAGTGATTATCCATATTAACAAAACAATGAACCTGCTGCCAGAAGAACGATTCAGCCCATTTTCCTGTGCAACATCCTCATGGGCAGTTCTATAGGTTGCTCCAGTCCTGCTAAAGATTCATATGTGCTAACTAAACAGCCTGTATGTTTTTTAGGCTATTCTAAACAGTTGTGGATGCTTCATGAACAATTATACTAAAGTGGCTCCTCCATTTCCTTTGAAATGTCTCATGTATGTGTATACACACACACACACACACACACACACACATCTGTAACAGTGGATAATTCTGTTATTAATGTGCACTCTAGGTGTCATACTCTGATGGAATATCAGACCCGTTCAGACTGTTATCAAGTCTTGGTCTTCTCATACATGCTATTTAAATATAAACACAAACCTGTATAAACATATAAATCATGCTTTCAATATATACACTTTATGTACATATCCACCACCCATTTTTGTGGGTTCACATGACCCTGGTAAAATCTAGACAGGGATCGTTTGGGATGTTGTCACAATCCCAAGTGCTTTTTTTTCCCGGCGTATAGTGGCAGTACCGTTGGGTTTGCTCTCTTCCCCGGGACAAACACTAAAAAAGATAGAAGGGGTTAAGCTCCACCCCCCCCTTACCCTATAACTGCACGTACCGGCGACCAGCAGTCAGTTCTTTTTTGTCCCGCAGGGACGAGCACTGGGGATTCTGCTCCATTCTTCTGCCTCGGCAGCTTGGATCCGGATCGGCCGGCACACGGGTTGTGTCCGGCGAAAGGGGGTTCCTGCAAGTCCGTTCGCTCCCCGGGTGGGAGCTCGGCTGATCTTTGCAGCACCGCGTTACAGAGTGAATCTGTAGCGGTGATTTGTTTCAAGCAGGGGAGGAGCATGCGCAGTACAGTGGAACGCACGCCCGGGTGGCTATGCGTTCCACTGATGATCCGGCCGTGCTACAGCGCATGCGCGGCTCGGATCATCCGATTTTGGCGCCAAATTCAAAATTGGCTGCCTATTTTATGCTGTGCAAACCTGTCTGACCACAAGAGTGTGTGTCAGGACAGGTTTCCGTGTTGTCTGAACCCCCCACACGGTTTTTGGTGATCTTTTTGATACGCCAAAAAATATGTTAACCTTCATCTCCAGAGAAGGATAAAATGCCTTCGGCTCCTCCCTGAAAGGCTTCATGCATGTCTAAACAGTTGGCTTGCCTTGAATGTACCTCCTCTCCCAAACGGCTACAGGAGGAGATGTGCCAGCAGTGTTTAGCAGATATCCGGGCAAAAGAGAAACAGAAGGATATGCTGTCCTTTCCAGGATAATTTGTCTCAAACATTTCAGGCATTTAAGGAGGCTGCCAAACCAAGGGTGCACGTCAAGCGAAGTTCATCCACATCAGAGTTGTCGTCTGGGGAATGTTCGCGTTCATCTATGGATGTGTCCAGTTCTGAAGGTTCAGAGTCGGAATCCGGTTTTCCTTCGCAAAAACTGGGGAAATTTGTTACAGGAGTAAACCAGATATGGTTGAATCCAGAAGCTAAGAAAAAGGGTTTTCCAATTTTGCCTCACCTAAGGGAATTTGCACAGCGTGAGTGGAAACATCCAAGTGATGTGTGTTTGTTTCTAGACACTTTTAAACATATTTTCAAGCTTTAAGATGACATCATGTGGGGAGAGCTTCCTAAGGGTGATGTCCAGATTGCTCAGTTGTCTAAGAAAACTACGTTGCCGATCAGAGAGGTTTCCGGCCTAAAAGATACCATGGACATAGGAGCAGAGACCGCTAATAGAAGAATCTTCCAAGGTCATCAAAGCAAAGCAACATCAGCTGGAGCAGCAGTAGCGAGAGCTCAAGGCTTATGGCTCCAGAAATTGGAAGACCACATTCTGGAGGATGCAGATAAGGATCTTTTTCACAACTTTTGGAGAATTTGAAGCTTTGTAATGAATTCTTGATGTCTAGCCTACATGGAACCGCAGGTATCCCTATTATAGGCAGAGATATTCCACGGCAGCGTGATCCTCACCGTAGGATAGATTTTTCTTTCAGAAACATAAAGATTCCAGATTTTACCCTTAACAGCTAGACAAGATAGGGCAAGACGGTTCTGTCAAAGTGGGAGGTCGCCTTCAGACTACCAGCAACCATGGATCCGTCAGATTATATCAGAAGGCTACACCATAAAATTTTGCAAGTCTCCATGCAATTGTTTCCTAGTATCCTCTTACCCAGCGTTGAACAAGTATGCAGCGTTTATTATAGCAGCATCTACACTCCTCGAGCAGGGAGTTATAGAAAACGTTTCAAAGATACAGGTTCCTGGTCCCATAGCCGGGGCACTCTTCATCCTGTACCGGATCTGAAGTCCATCAACAAATATATTCCATATCAACACTTCCGTGTGGAAACCATCTCTTCGGTTACTCAAATGATTCAGAGAGAAGATTATGTGGCTTCCCTAGACCTACAGGACGCTTACCTGCAGGTTCCAATAGCAGTAGAGTCAAGGAGATTTCTGAGATTTGCAGTGAAGACAAGCAAAGGTTTCCATCATTTTCGGTTCAAGGCGCTACCCTTCGGCCTATCAATTGCTCCAAGAGTCTTCACCAAGATTCTCACTCTGTTGGCGACAGAACTGAGATTGAGGGGAATAGCTGTGGTTCCATATCTGGACGACTGGCTTCTGAATGTAGCCAATTCACGCTTAACCCGACCACAGAGATCAAGTTTCTGGGGTTTCAGGTAAACTCAAGATCTCTACGCCTCTATCTTCCAATAGTCAAGGCCATACGCATTCGGCTAAGTGTCGCCGAGCTACAAGCGTATCCTCTCTGCTCTATCAGAAGGGTAATGAGCAGCTTGGGAGTTATGACTTCCACCATGCCGGCGATAGCCTGGGTACAGGCAAGAATGAGGCCTCTGCTATGGCACGTTCTGTCACACTGGTCCGGGACCGACGAGGATCTAGACAAGTACATTCTGATATCTCAGGATGTACTTCAACGACTAGAGTGGTGGAAGGTCAAAAGAAATTTGACAAGCGGACTGTCCTTCCAGCCCAAGCAGTGGCTGATAGTTACCATGGACGCATCCCAGACTGGTTGGGGAGCTCATTTCCAATTTCACACAGCACAAGGGAAGTGGTCAGTGCAGGAAGCGCGTCAATCGACAAACTTCAGGGAACTAAATGCCGTCTTCAAGGCTTAAGTACTCTTCAAACCGTGGATATTGAGCATCCCAGTGAAGATTCAATCCGACAACGCCACAACACTAGCCTATATTAACAGACAAGGAGGTATGAGAGTAACCAGTCTCCAAAGTTTATGCACAAAAATCATGCTATGGGCACATGAAAATCTAGAAGCTATCTCGGCGGTCCACATCAGAAGTCAGAACAATGTACTGGCAGAAACAGATGTTCTCAAGCAGATTGGTCCCTTCATCCGCCTATTTTCAAGGGTTGGTGGCAATAGTAGACCTGCCGGAAGTGGATCTCATGGCGACAAGACTGAATCGGAAAGTCCCTCTTTTTGCCTCTCTATACAGAATGGTTTTCCCTCCTTTTTTTGGATGGTCTGGAGATCAAGTGGCGATTCAACCTGGCATACATCTTTCCTCCGGTGTCTATGATTCCTCGAGTCTTGCTCAAAGTCAAGATGGACAAGGAAAGAGTACTGGCAGTTATCCCGTTCTGGCCAAACTGGAGCTGGTTTTCCCACCTTTGCCAGCTTTCGGTAACATATGGGGACCTTCCGTTGTCCGCAGACGTTTTGGAGACAAAGGGAATTCCACTCCACATCCTTCAAATGTTCAGATTGACGGCTTGGTTGCTGCAAGGCTGATCATGAAATATCAAGGTATAGACCCAGTTATGACTACTCTCCTCTTGGGGTCAGTAAATCTCTCTACATCAAGATTTTATCTAAGAACCTGGAGGAAATTTCTTGAATGGTGTCAGTCTCAAGGCCTGCAGTCTTCTCCTCCACCCATTCCGGTCATTCTGCGTGTTTTACATGTGGGATTTAAAGCGGGCCTCAAGGTTGCAACATTTAAAAGGGCAGATGTCTGCTCTTCGTCATTTTCTGCTACTCAATCTGGCGTCGGATCATTTCATTCGGAGATTTTTTTTTTTTAAGGCCATCACGATTAGAGACCTCCTGTTACATCGTTTTTTCCACCGTGAGATCTTACCGTTCTACTCAAGGCTCTATGCTCGACTCCGTTTGAGCTTCTCCAAGAGGTTTCACGTATATTCCTCTCCCTGAAGACAGCATTTTTAGTAGCTGTCACATCGGTACGACGGATTGAGGAACTCCAGGCTCTCTCAGCCTCAAAAGGTTTTTTCTCATCTTTCATCAGGACGACGTACTTATGTATCCGAGGCCGTCATTCCTGCCTAAAGTCTTATCTCAAGCTGCTATTAGCCAACCTATAGTCCTGCCAACGTTTTCTCCAAACCCTATGACACCAGAAGAAAGTGACTGGCACTGTCTAGATGTTAAGAGAGCTCTTACCATATTCTTGGGGCGTACCGCTTCCATTTCGCTCATCTGCCCATCTGTTCCTTTAGTTCCATGTAAGATCTTCAGGTCAAGCTGTATCTAAATCTACCCTGGCCAGATGGCTTCCATGCCATCCGGCTGGCATATGACTCCTGTGGTGCGACTATTCCTCCTCCGATTAAGGCTCACTCCACACGATCCTTCTCTGTCTCTTGGGCCTCCAGGTCTTCAGTCTCTCCGGAGAAGATTTGTGAAGCAGCAGCGTGATCCTCATGGAACACTTTCATTAAACATTACAGACTGGACATTTCCTCTGCTTCGGCAGCTGAGTTTGGACGTCAAGTCCTGCACGCTGTTCAGATCTAACTCCCTCCCTTTTTGGGGGGGATCTTGCTATATCCCAACGGTACTGCCACTATACGCCGGGAAAAACAGTAATTTTACTCACCGTAAATTCTCTTTTCCCAAGTATAGTGGCAGTACAGGTTTCCCTCCCTAATTTCGTTATAAGATAATGTTTTTCCATCCTTTGGTCCTCTTGTTATTAACTGACTGCTGGTCGCCGGTACGTGCAGTTATAGGGTAAGGGGGGGGTGGAGCTTAACCCCTTCTATCTTTTTTAGTGTTTGTCCCGGGGAAGAGAGCAAACCCAACGGTACTGCCACTATACTTGGGAAAAGAGAATTTACGGTGAGTAAAATTACTGTTTTTTTTTTTTTTTTTGCTTTGTCAAAAATAAAATATATACTTTTACACTCTGTCCTATGTGGATACAAGATACTACTATATGGACTATATTCTTGGGACACCTGAATACACCAAGAGGGATTTTTATGACATTGCATTCTAAATACATGCAAAGGGGTCCAACTACATAACTGCTTCCACTCTAATGGGAAGGCTTTATATATTATTTTGGAGTAAAAAGCCACATCTGAGGCATACGCGATTCAGTTTTCAAACTTGGAATTTTGACATGTTGAAAAGTCTGTTCTGTATCCTGTTTAGGAGGCCTTTGAATCCAGCCAATTCAATTTACCCCATCAAACCATAACTAGACACCACAGGCACTAATTTGACTATACTTTGCATAGGTTTGTTTGGTTGTGGGCTAAAAGGTAACTCTTTTAATTTTGACATCTGGTCAGCTTGCGCCTCTGCCCTATTTGTGACTTTTTTTAAACCAGCCAATTCAGTTTACCCCATCAATCCATATATTTTTGAAGACTAGACCCCCCAATTGTAAGACTTGCTTTTTTTGCTCATAAGTTTCAAGAAAGACTTATGTTAATGTACTATTAAAGTACAAGTGGCAACCTTGATTGCTTTCTTGTCCAAAAGTCTTGCTGTGCATCCTTTAGTCCAGAGAATTATATGGGGCATATTCAATATCTCACTCAAGCCCTTATCTCCTGTGCCTAGCTGGGACTTTACATTTGGTTAAACCGCTGCAAACGTATTATTTTAAATTACTTTTTGGCCAAAACAATGGTGTTAGCATAAAAGCAGTCACCTTATGCAGTGTTAGTGTAAAAACACATCTGTCATATTTACTGTGCAGGTAAGTCTACAAAATGTATATGTACCTTATTGGCTTGATTATTCTTAGAAAAAAAAAAACTTTGTTATAGATATGCTGCCACTCTGTCCGTCCGCCCCCCCCCCGAGATATGCTGCCATTCTGTCCCCTCCAGATAACCCCCCCCCCGAGATATGCTGCCACTCTGTCCCCTCCAGATAACCGCCCTCCCCACCCTAGACTTACCAAAGCAGACTCCCTGGTGTCTAGCGGGGGACATCTACACGATACGCCTACACAACTTCCGGTGCCACCACTGCCAGGGGAAGTGCCAGCACGGGAGGTTGTCTAAGCACATCACGCAGATGTTCACCGGCTGCGGCGATGCAAGCATTAACAACCTCAAACAAATCAAAACCAATGTGGCTTACCTGGAAAGTAAAACAGGAAATAAAGAATAAACAATTGGCATTTAAGCATTATAAAAGCGAGGGGTCGGTAGTATCATTTATGGCATACAAAGATGCCAACAAAGCCTGCAAAAAGGAGATTAAAATGGCTAAACTAGAAAATGAGAAATTTATTGCTAAGGAAATTAAAACCAATCCCAAGAAATGTTTCAAGTGAATGGAAAAAAGTAAAAGGTAGAGAATGTTGGTACGTTATTATATGAAACTGGAAATTTGGTTAGTGAGGACAGAGAGAAAGCCGACATCTTAAATGCTTTTTTTTTCCTTCTGTTTATACCAAGGAAGAACCAATGACGGAGCCCCTGCTGGCTAATTCTAAGGAACCGTTGCAACAAACATGGGATTGGCTGACACAAGAAAAAGTGCTCAAGCAATTAAATACTGTTAAGGTAGACAAGGCCCCTGGACCGGATGGTAGACACCCAATGGTACTGAAGGAACTAAGCGTAATTCTGGACCAGCCACTATTGCTAATCTTTAGGGATTCTTTCAGCTCGGGCATAGTTCCATTAGATTGGCGCAAGGCAGATGTTGTGCCCATATTTAAAAAGGGATCAAAATCTCAACCGGGTAATTACAGGCCAGTAAGCTTAACATCGGTAGTGGGGAAATTATTTGAAGGGTTGCTAAAGGTATACATTCAAGATCATATCTTGATCCATAATCCAATTAGTAGAAGTCAACATGGATTTGTGAAAGACCGGTCTTGTCAAACCAACCTAGTAGCATTCTATGAAGAAGTTAGTAAAAATATAGACCTGGGGTTGGCTGTAGATGTGATTTATCTGGACTTTGCCAAGGCGTTTGATACGGTTCCGCATAAAAGGCTTAAATTAACAGAAATAGGCTTAGGGGCAAATGTCTGTATGTGGATCAGAAATTGGCTAAAAGATAGAATGCAGAGGGTTGTTGTGAATGGATGTTTCTCAGCATGTACGCAGGTATTAAGTGGAGTGCCTCAGGGGTCTGTCCTCGGTCCTCTTCTTTTTAATTTATTTATAAATGATCTCCCAAGCTGCATTAAGAGCCATGTCACAGTTTTTGCTGATGACACAAAATTAGGCCGGGTAATTCAGACTAATCTTGATGTTTCTTTATTGCAGGAAGATTTAGACAGAGCTGGGGACTAGGCGTGCAAGTGGCAGATGAGGTTCAATATAGAGAAATGCAAAGTTATGCATTATGGTAAAAATAATAAAAATGCAACCTATTCTTTAAATGGAATATCCTTGGGGGAAACTACCAATGAGAAGGATTTAGGAATAACGGTTGACAACAGACTTGACCACAGTGTCCAATGCCAGCAAGCAGCTGCGAGGGCCAATGAGGTTTTGGCATGCAAAAAAAGAGGTATTGATTCAAGGGAGGGGGATATCATCTTGCCTCTTTACAGGTCATTGGTAAGACCTCACCTTGAAAATGCGGTACAATTCTGGGCACCGGTCCTTAAAAAGGACATTATGGAATTAGAAAAAGTGCAAAGGAGGGCTACGAAATGAATAAGGGGATTGGGAGATAATAGTTATGAAGAGAGACTAAAAAAGTTAAAATTACCGTATTTGCTAGATTATAAGACGAGGTTTTTTCCAGAGCAAATGCTCTGAAAAATCCCCCTCGTCTTATAATCGAGGTCGTCTTCTAATCAGACCTCATTCTGCTGGGGCCGTGCTGCTTACCGGGCTTTGGTCGCGTCCGGGAGAACAGGAAGCTAGCACAGTCCTCACATAACACTACCTCCCCCCCTCCTTTCTCTGGGGGCGGGGCCAGAGAAGTTGCTCGCACAGCCGGACCCCTGCAGAAGTCTGCGAGTGGGAGATCTGCAGTTCAGGTAAGGGGGTGGGGGAGGGTTTTTGCACAAGTATGGAATGAATGAGTATTTAAATGTTTGTGAATGAGCGTGTGTGTGATAGCATGGATGTGTAAGGGGGGTGGGGGTGGTAGCATGGCATAGGGAGGCTGTAATCACACTACTATCATCCACAGGTTCCAGCATGTACTGGCTGCCTTGGCTTGATAGGAGTGTGATTGCTGTTAGCAGATTATATATATATATATATATATATATATATATATATATATATATATATATATACACACACCTCCAGAAATGCATTTTAACCCCCTATATGCCACTCAGCCCCATGATAGTGGGGGTCCCCCGCAGTAGCACTGCGGGGGATCTGCATCCTAACCCTGCTGCCTGCCTGGAACTGCATGTCCCGGGCGTCGGGTGATACGTATTGCGCATTCCTGCACTAAACCCCGAATATAGGCCGCACCCCCACTTTAAAGACTTAAAGTGGGGGAAAAAAGTGCGGCCTATATAAGGGCAAATACGGTACATCTGCTATCATTAAAAAGCATTCTAAACTTAAGTGTAGCTGATGGCATAGAGACAAACGAGATATATGGTCACTCTCACAACGTGTTATACCACCCTATACCCCGATCCGCGCACCTAAATGACAACTTCCTTAATACGTTTAAACCATTACTTAATTGGAAACCTTTTTTTAAATTGGCACAAATTGACATACAAGGAAATACTTTACAAAATGGTTTTAATGCATGCACATCGGATACAACAATCAATAAATTTAATGAATTCAAATTATTTACTGATGTAAACATTTTACAAAAGCTTTTTCATTTTTTTCTTTGAATATATGGACTTGATGGAAAACTTCTACCATAATCAGTGGCACATAAAAAAAATGTTTTCCCCCCATGAACTCAAGATGATTCCAGAAAGACAGAACACACAATAAAAAGTAGCACTTGTTTCCTTGTCAGTTTCAAAATTAAACTATAAATCAGGTTGTGAACAGTCGTGAGCAATATTAACAGAAACCAGTCAGAAATAACAGTATAAAAATAGCCTGCAATCCAGTTATAAATGACTATCCAAAAGCAGAACATTTCTATCAGTTTAACAGGTTTTGGGTGTGTAGACTTTGGTACGATGCATGGAAATGTGCTATAGTTCATTTCACCACCTCTTCTAGTGAAGACGATCAGTAGACAAAGGCTCAGAGTTTTGTGGATGTCAGTTCAAAATGCGAAAAAAGTGCAATTAATATGCACGGATAGCTTTTAAAAAAAAAAAAACTAAATCTGCTCGTTTAAACTCGTATCGGCAGAACATCGTTGCTGCATAGTCCCACACATCTCAAGATGTGGCCAAGATGTGCTATTTTATTTTTGGAAAGAGCAAAAGTGATATTGTGAAATAATTTCCAAGTGTATGCATGCTAAATCCACGCAGGACAGGAGCAGGCTGCTACCTGGTGTTGTTCGTTACACAATACTGATTTTGCTTCTGTTGAAGGAGCTCTGTGATGGCCAGGAGTTTCTTCAGAACGTGCTGTTAAAAGAACAAAAAAAAACATGTTTTATATACACATGTAAACAAACTAAATCCCGTCAACACTGGACAACACTGGTACGCGTATACCCCACCAGACAAGAGAGAGACATCAGACGAAGAAAGAAAGCCAGCAGGATTTCAAACTGGGACACTTGAAAGGTAAGCTCTACTACTGGAGTTAATGACTCCGTTTACATTGCTCTTGATTCTTATTTTTCTTTATTTTAAATCAAAATTATGTCACCGAGAGGCTCAAACCTTATAAAAGAATTCTGAACAATATGTAACATACTTTGCAGAATTTCCTCACGTGCTTCAGAAATATCATATTTGCTCAATTATAAGACGACCCCTCAAACTTTGAATTCATTTTTAAAAAGCCTCCTACATACATGATTTTAAAAAAAAGCTCTTTGTCCCCTTCTAAAAAAAATAGCATGGGCACACTGACTGAGGAAGGGGCAAATAACAGTTGAAGAAACACAAAAATATGAAGACCACTGTAGTCTTATACCATAAGGAACTGGTCTAAGGGGTTAAATTTCAATTTCAACTGTAGCAGAGTAACTCCATTACATAAAGGATATAAATGCTGCCTGCATTGGATCGTTTTTATTGTAGAATCTAGGCACTAAGGGCTCAAAATATTTCCTAACACCCCAAATGTAGTTACTGTATAAGTTAGAATGTGTCCATATATCCAAGACATGAGATACAATATTTGGCATCAAACATATACCTGCTGTGCTCCCCGCTCATTGCTGATGGTGCGGAGTTCATCAGAATGCGCAACACACATCTCATGCAAAGCTGCCAAATTGCGGGACAGGTCCGTCCGACAGGGCTCAGTAGTATCTGGAAGTTCAGGTACGTTCTAAAAATCAGAAAAATGAGTTAAAAAAGGACAACCCCCAACAGTTTGCATCAAAAATGAAAGGACATTTATAATGAAAAGTTGATCCTTAGCGCTGAGAGAGATATCTGGATTATCTTACCCCAAGTTCATCCAAGAACATTATCATGCGATGCTTGTTACTTTTAATGAATGGATTTACACCCTCCATATAGGGTTCCTAAAACAAAGAAAAAAAATAAAGATTTGAAAGCATTTTATAATTGAAACATTGCTTTCCTGCTTCGCATGATGAGTTATGTTGGCATTGGGTACAATCACAGCATTGCTAATCTCACAACAGAATTGATTCCACATTAATGCTGTAGAACAATGGATTCGAGCATCTATTTATCTATAATCAAAATGTATAAAAAAAAAAAAAGGATGCAAACACTTTCTCGTTTCATCGACTGGTAAAAACACAGACAACAGATAGCTCAGCTATAGAAGACGCGGTAGTGAAGCGGAGAACGTGAAGTTGTACCAGACTGTCTGACCACTGAACGTACACTTTCCAAAAAAAAAGAAAATCAAACTACAATAAAACTCTACAGATACAGCAAAAGTCCATCAATGTTTCAAGCCACAGAGATGCTTTAAAGTTTGTACAATGCACCAAACAGACTTTGGCAGGTGAGCTATAAAGAACTAAAATCTAATTTTTATTTTTTTTGCATATTAACACATTAATTGCCACTATTCCACGACTCCACGGTGATAAACAGAGCTAGGACATCTATGGAGCAAGAACGTGTCCTTCCATAACTAAAATGCATTTCTGTAACGGATGATAAGATCCTGTGACTAGAGTCAACTAGAATATAAGTAAAAGCCAATTAGAGGCAAATAAAAACAATAGATATATATAAGTTGTGTTTGTAGTTATTGTGTATAGAAAGAAGGGCACGGTAAGAGCTGACATCTGATGTAAGGATATTTTTGGGGTAATGATGCTTTTTAGACATTACACATCCTGCTAACTGCATGCATGAACTTGGACATTAGTGAGGTGATCTGCAAAGTTAACACCGACTACTAAAGTGACAGATATAATTCATTAAATATATTAATACAGAATTTCCAGGTGGTGGGATACCCTCTCTCACAGTAGATTTCCGCAACGTCTGCTATGAATAACGTACAAATTACAGATTTTTAAAAGGTGCCGTTGTCTATTACTCAAGATATTTACCCAAATAGAATTTAATAGTGTTTGTTTCCCCCCCAAAGACTCCAGGGCTACAGTGAGAGTGGCAAAATAACATGAAAAATGGACTACACTTACAATGAAATGGATATCATGCAATGGCGAGTGCAGAAGCGGTTACCAATTAAAAGGTTAAGAGGAAAAAAAAGCTTTTTTTCTTACAGCTCCGGAGGAAAAAACGCAGCTTTGTGGCACAGCATCAGCATGACCCTCCCGTGCCAACCAGAATAAAAGGAATTGTTGTTAGAGCGTATTATGGACTTTAATGCATGTAAGAGTCTCACAGAATCCCAACTGTTCCTGGTACATCCGGGAAGCCAAATAAAGCCCCTCGTATGTTCGTTAATATACAGAGGACATACATTTCTACTATCTGGACAAAATCTGCTGTCCTGGCTGATCCAGCACAAAAAAACGAAATTATATTGTGATTGCTCAGTACATTCAGTTACAAGGCCTGCAGAAACAGAACAAATCTATATTTTCCTTTACATCATGATTACATAAACAATGCATTTAAATAAATATAACAAATTGATCTTAGCACATTTTGGATGATAATGTTCCCGAATACCACCTGGAATACATTAACCAAATGATCACAGGCAAGAGAAACAGAAAAAGGAATAAATACAAAATCTACTTTATTATGCATTTTTTTATGATTTTCTTCCCTCCAGTATGTAAAAAAGTCATATAAGTAGTAAGGTAATATTTACAGGCAATGGAGACCTAACGGATCACCGAGGTATACGTCACAGTAAATATCCTGCTATGACAGTTATATAAAGTGAGAGGTTAACACATTTGTGCATGGCTCACCTCTTTTTTACGTTGGTGCTAAGGTACCCGTTCTATTGGAAGTATATAATCTATATACTAGATTTAAATGTAACAATTCATTTTAAAACAAGGCTAGATGTCCTATTGTTATATTTCTTTCCCCTCCCAGTTTTAAAAACATTTTGGTTTAATATTTTGTGACTGTAATACACAGAAAACCAACACGTGCATTTATGTGTTTTTGTGCTGAGGATCTATGTAGTATAAACTAATGAACATAGATCAACCTTGGCTGATTGTTGAGCAATTTGAATATTACCTCAAACCCAACAGGTCAGTCTTTAGCTGTTGTCAAAAAAACGTGTCTCATGATGCTCAGCGCAGCAGCCTAAACGTAAAGCATGTCTACCTAAATGACTGTTACTGGGAACTTTAACACATCTGGACACGGCAGTAAATGCCTTAGAAACACCATTAATGCTACAAGACCCGTTACAGATTCCCTGCCTCTAACCAAGCAGCAGAATGGGACTAGCATTCAGACGAAACTTAAGTTTATAATCAACGCTGTGCCTTCCTCTGGCCCCCAGCGTTGACATAATATAAGAGATAAGCAGATGGGGTCTATGGTGCGACAGCGATATCAATGTTTTATTGCTAAACATTTTAAACTTAGTCATATGACTATTTTTAATCATCCTGAAATGGATATCTGGTTATTGGGACTCCCAATAGTAAGGCTTGTAAGGTCTTTGTTTTCAAAGGATCCCACAATAAGGTATTCTAGCCAAGATTAATTTTATTGGGTTTTTGTCTTCATCATTTTTGCTGTGACATGCAAATATTTCACATACGTGACCAATACCAAAGCCATTCAGATACTTTATTCTGTCGACTTACTTTGGCTCCAAATTCAACCAAATTTGCTAAGTTTTGCAGAGACTTGGCGACCAGCGTCAAAGTTCTTGCAGCAGTTGGAGATGGAGAATCTGGCAAAATATTAACTTAAGTAAGTTGACATAAGATCCACACACTACTATTTACAATGAAAGACTATTAGTCTCAAAACATATTCCCCAGTCTTCCCAACTACAATGTCAATCCACAAATAAAACAATAAGACAGACTTCAATAAGTTTACCTGAGATGATATTAAACATCCTTGGATTAAGAATTGCAGGACAGATTAATCGCAGAAAAACAAAGCCACTAGAAAAGGAAAAATATGAAAACAATAAATAATCCTTTTTCTCCATTAATTTTATATGAATCACACTTGAAGCAGACCAATTCATACAAATTAATCATTATTGCCACATCTTTTCCAGCCAACTTACCTAACAACTCTTGTCCTCATGGTGTTATTTGAAGGCCACTTTTGTTGAACAGATTTTTGTAAGCACCCATAAATATACCTCAAAGTCCTGTTCAAAGGAAAAGAAAGAATCAGTATAAAAAGCAAATTTCGTGAACACAGTCTATGTCTATCAGTGTGGTGCCTTACATTTTAATGCACTCAGAACTTGAAGGTATCGCACCGATACAAATTATAGTTAGGGGATGTTCAGTGCCTATACTTTGTATCAGATGCTGTGCAATTCCAAGAGAATGGGTTTAAATAAATGACTTGAGTTTTGTTGCTCCAATAAATTAGACAGACTTCGTCAATCTTAGAGCAAACGATAACAATACTAATTTGTAGTTTACATTTAACACCATGTTACTTACGGGGGAAGTATCTCTGCTGCCATAAAAATTTTCTCTACTAATTCCGACAGGATAGTTAGTAGATGTGCCAAGTTAGCATTTACATCTTCGTTCTTCTCCAGCTTTGATGGATTTAACTTTAAAGCAAAACAAAAACAGAATAAACAGCTTTTAGCGCTAATGGTAAACTGCAGTCTTGTCTTGTTTTTTTTATTATGTCTGACTTTGTGGCAGGCTATTGGGTATTTCTTATTAACAATGTTGAAATGTTGCTCGTTTTATACAGCACCATAACAAGAATGCATGAAGTAGAGTAGTAGCTAAAGGGCAATGCCTATTTACCGTCTGTTCCAAGTGTGAGCTCTTCGCTTAATTGCTTTGTGGTAGGGAATGTGAACAGGACACAACTGGCAGCCTAATTCATTTTGATACAGACCTATCTGTATTTGTGGACCACCTGTGAATGGCCATGAGAAGACACGACTTATTTACTTGGCCAACTAATGGCTCTTGGGACATAAAGTGCTGCCCTGCAGTATGTGGGATGTATAAACTTAACTCAGGGAATCATTCACTTTTACATGCAACACATTTGCAGGGAAGCACTTTACAAGGGCTAACAAGTTACCAGTTTAAATGTTTAAAAGGAGGCCAGCTGATTTAGGAAACTCCAGGTATGAATATTCGCTTACCCGCTCGGTGCCCCTCTCTCTCCTCTGCGAGCACTCTAGCTCGGTCTCGGTGCCGGCTTGTAATGCTGAGCACCGGAAGTGACGGAGACTTGCTGCAGGACTGTTTAAAGGTAAGTACTGGGGGGGGGCTTTGGGGTAGATAATGGCATCGCAAAGTTTAAAATGCTGCCCCCCCCAGCCGTCGGCAGGGGGGGGATGGGCGTCATTTTAAACTTCGCCCCAGGCGGCATTAAGTCTTGGGCCGGCCCTGTTTGTGGGGCAGAATCTACACAACTCACCTCACAAGACTGCTTGCTTTCCAATATTTTTAAAATGGTGTCTTTAAGAGCATGATGGACAAATGGAGTTGCGGTTGCTTTCATGTATTGCTCCATAAGCGTACTGGCCAGCGTGGTCGCACGAAATAGAGTTGTTGCTTCATCTAGATTTTGCAGAATTCAAAAATATACTTATTTGACAGTGAAACAACATTGCTAAGGAGCACTTGTTTGTTACATAAATGACAATAAGTGTATATATGCGTGTGTGTGGTGGGGCAATAAAGTCACTGACATTTCTTTTGGACCACAGCATCACTAAAGAAATCTGTTTCTATAGCACCAAGAGTTACTTGAAATACATTGGTTATTTAAATGGGTTACTACCAAGAAAAGGTTTGGCCTTGTATTTATTATGCAGAGGGGATGAGAGGTATATTCATTAACAAAGGGATTGGAAGGACAGGTTGACATGTCAACTCACTATTTTACTATGTATTTGAAAAAGGCAACCCCACAATGCTTGTGAACGCTGCAGGAATATGACTTCAAAGCAATCTCACTACTTCTTTGTAATGAGGAACATTAATATAGATATAAAGTTCAAGAGAAGATGGGGTCTTTAATCAGATTACTGGGCCAACAATCCCATCATCTTTCATGATCTAAGAGGTCTCAGTTTGTACCTTGCTTTGGAGAAGATACCCCTGAGGTCCTGAAAGCATATGAGCGTTTACACCCTTTTCAGCGTTACCCAAATTAACACTACCTTCAACTAATGACTCCATAATGCAAAGGGAGCTCGAGTTTATGCATTCAAAAAGGTGTTGACAGGAGAGTTTTCACGAGAATTGTGATTCCAACTCCCCGTATTCACTATAAATTATAAAAGCCATCCCCAACACACTTCTTTGCAAAAAGGTCTAAGTCAGCCCTATTCAATGCATAGTTCAATATAAATGCAGTAGGAGAAACGCCAGCTCTACTGCAAGCTTTTGTGAATAACCTCAATGCGTTAAAATGTCTGAATCTCCTACAAACTCCTAAATTTTATACCTCTATAAAGTCAAAATAAGCAACATAAATAAAAAAAAAACAGCTATATGCATACCTTCCACACTAATCTCTCTGTCATTTAGTGTTCTCAAAAGTAAGGATTCCATCTTTTCATGTAGAAAAATTCGTAATAGTATGCTAGCTAGTAGTGTTCGATCCTGTCCACACACGTGTGACAACGCATTGACCACATGCAGCTCCTTCTGTAGTATGAGCTGGTGGGGAAAACAAACAATGTAAGCAAAACACAGTTACACATTACAACACACAATAACAGTATTGGATAATCCGCGCAGCACCTCTTTGAATTCATTATATGCTTCCTCAGGCATTATCTTCTCCATGGAGTACCGTACCCGGACACGCAGGGACCCTGGCTCTATACCTTTCAACGGTACGTGGGAACTGAGCTGAAACCACTCATCTGTTGCGTGCCCTCTCTGTAGGCGATTTAACTGACACCGCATAAACACTAATTAAAGCAGAAGTAGAAAAACATTAGAAAATGTATAAGCTAGCAATCGCAAAAATACACAGTACGTAGTAATGCATTTTTTTGGGCTAACATGGAGAATCAACCTCCCTTTTTCAAGTAAAAAAGCAACTGGTTTTGAGTTGGAAAAACACTCAACACAAAATACAACTGGCCATTCACTCAATAAGGCGCACATCTTGCCCTGCTGCGTTGTACACGTGTAAGCAAAAGGGGGGGGAAAAGCCATTTAAATAAACTACACATTGATACTCACGTATGTCAGGGTCTTTGCTTTTCTTTGTTTTGTTACTTAGACTAATCTCAAATCTGTTGATATCAGGAGATAAGTCACTGGAGAAAAAAAAAATTGAATCAACACTTCAACAACATTCGTACTAAATTTATTAACAGATCATTAAAGAGAAAAGGTTTCTTTGGAGGAAATGTCACACGTGTGTATATACAGTCATGTGTAAATGAGGTGCTGAACTCTATGCCCAAGCTTGGTACAATAAGTGATCTCTGGCTTGCATGAGATGATCCAAACTGAGCTTCCATTAACTCCGGAAACATTAACGGTAATGCTAAAAATTCAAAGCCAGTTGAGCTCATATTTGGGGAAACTTACGGCATTCAAGTTGCTTTGAGATTCCTACACATTAAAAGTTGGAAATGCATTTGTATAGGGGCCCATCTGGCCCTCGTTTCCCGGTGATTGTCATTTCAATGTCTTAGAAATACCCCAAAATGAAAATGATAGTGACTGGACTTTTCTCGCACCCTCCCTAAACAAACCTCTGTTTTCTTGCTAATGGTCTTATTTTCTTGTTTTCTGCCTTTCCTTTAACATATTGAGATGAACTTCTAAACATCAGCTTTCATCTATGAAAGGATTATATCTACATCGCTGGTACTTACCTCCTTTTATCATTATTTAAAGCAATTTCCTGTTCAAGAAACACTTGAAAGCCTCATTACACACGCTAGAGATTTAACTAGACACAGATACATTTGTAGAAACTTACTCAAAGAAAAACTCTTCTGACCAAACTGGATTCTGACCTTCCCGAGCATGCGTCTTCGCTACCTGCACGCTATTCAGGTAGATATTACAATACGGACTAGTAAAGTGTTTCACTGGGAGCTTGTGGGCTTCTTCAACATGCAAGTTTAGACTACTGACCTACGGAAAAGAATACGTATGTTATTATTTTTATTATCATCTTTTATTTATATAGCGCCAACATTTTACGCAGCGCTAATACAATACATATATTCAAGGTGTATGACAAGACGAGAATTGACAGACTAAGACAAACCGATACATTAGGTGGAGAGAGCCCTGCAAGCTTACAATCTAGAGGGAAATGGGGTGACAAACATAAGGCACAGAGAAAGGGTGAGAGGTAGTGTGGTGGTTGTATCAGTGACAAGGAAGTTCTAGCAGCTAAGATGGAGCGGCTTCTCTGAAGAAGTGGGTTTTTAGATGTTAGGATTTGATTTCCCTTCCATCACACATAGAATATATACGGGTTTCGATGTTCTATAAACAGAATTCTACTGCTGTTGCTGGTTCTCGTTTTTTTTTTTTTTTGCGGCAATCAAATACCTTGTGGAGAAAAAGCAGCACCCAAAAAACGTTAAGAATAGTGAAGGAACTAATGATGACACATTCATTCTACTTTACAAATAAAAAGGCACAAGGAGGCTGTTTTGAAATGGCGTTTAAAGAAGAAGACTTTATAGTACGTATGAGATTTATAGAGTTGGCAAATATTTTTTGATAAGGCAGCTCGGCCAGTCAAGCGACGCAGTTGCAAAACACACTTTTAAAACCAACAAGGCAAATGCAACCAATCCTGACATGCGCAGCAGTACACGGGGCAAGAAAACAGATCGCACAGACCACAGCGACTGCAAATCCAGGCAATCAGTAACATCACGGGTCAGATGAGAAAGAGAAAAACAAAGAATGGTTTGACAGTACGACTGCCATCGATATTTTATGTAACTAATTGATTAATACATTTAGGTCAATTTTAATGTTGAATTCTATTTTTTATATTTTATGCAGACTGAAATTTTTTTTTTTTTAGCAAACCTAGCAGTCAGGGAGGAAAAAAACATTTCTTTGTATTTAGAGTGTATTGCTCTGTAAATTGCTTTCAACTCACAGACATACCGTATTTGCTCGATTATAAGACGACCCCCGAAAACTTGAATATTAATTTAGGAAAAAAAGAAAAAGCCTGAATATAAGACCACCCTATAAGAAAAAAGTTTTACTAGTAAATATTAATTACCATGTAAACTATTTTTTCATATTTAATCAAAACTGAGAATTTTATTTTTTTTATTTCCCTTTATCAACCTGCCCCCCAGATATGCTGTTTACGCCCTTATATGCCACTCTGACCCCCAGATATGCATTCTACACCCCTATATACAACTCAGCCTCCCTGATAAGCCTTTTAACACCTTATATGACACTCTGCCTCCAGAAAACCCTTATACCCCTCCCCCATATGCCACTCTATTACCCTCCCGACTTACATGCATCCCTAGACTTGTCCCCTGTGCTTTAGATTCCCTGCTGTCTAGTGGGGGCAGCCGGTGAAGGTCTACGCGATGCGCACAGACAACCGCCGCTGCCAGCACTTCCGCCGGGGCTTCTATGAATGAGCACCGGAAGGTCATGTGATGCCAGCGCTCCGCCTTAGAAGCCCTGGCAGAAGAGCCAACAGAAGCAGAGGTTGTCTGCACGGAGCGCTGCAGGGGATCTGGATGTTAGTCTTGTAGTGAGACCTCTACTTGAGGTCTGATTATAAGATGAGGGGTATTTTTCAGAGCATTTGCTTTCATGCTAGGACAAAACAACACCACACAAACTGTGCAGGAAATCAATAGAATGCCTGATTGGAAATGGATGTTCATGACCTTGTTTAGCAATAAGTTGACAAAATATAATCGTGTCCTATCCGTTTCGCTTTTCTGCTTAAACTTTAACGTGGGGTTTTTTTGTCATTACAAAAACAACAATTCTTTTTTATTTTTCTATCACACAACGCTTGTTAGTTTGCATCATGTAAAATCTGCTATGTATCAGTAATAAGTCTCGCTGTCAGGGACATAAAATCGTATTACCGAAGGGTTCTGAAGATAAGTGCTTAGCAAACACTTTACGGATCAACAATTACAATCTGCATTAATAATACAACAGTACTCGGCGCCACCATATATCCGCGGCAAGTGAACATCAGCAACACTAACCTGCCGGAGGCGCTTATTAGACGTAGATTGTGCGGTTTTTCGTAAACTGCAAAACGCTTGGAGACTTTTCATCCAGTCCTGAAACAAGTGAGATCATTTGATTACATTCCAAGGAACATAAAGCACATACATTAAATAAGCACGACATATGTGCAAATTATTGAATAACAGAAAAGAAAAATCCAGAAAACACAACAGTTTATAGGGTAATTTAAGCAGATTTAGTTTTTTAGGGAACCTTAAAAATACTTTAAAGAGGGACCATTGCCATCACTGGTTTTAGCGTACATAAATGCACGTAATGAACCTGTATATTCCTTTGCTAGGCTATGACATGCCAACTGAAATAAATTTAACATGGATATACATCTATATGGCTTCGTTCTAGAGCATTTGTGAAAAAGTAACCCACCGGCCGAGGTAGACAAGTGAAAAAATGCAAACATTTGAACGCATGTGAAGAAGTAAAGTTGGCAGGCATTTTAAGTTCCTATGGCTTCTTTCATAGTTTTATCCAGATAAGGAAGTGGAATCAATTCCTTCAAAAGCTTTTGCCATTTTACCATATGTTGATAAAACCACGACTCCCCTTTTCCATGAACAGTGTACCCACAAAGTATATATTGCTTTCATATTGCACCGACATTTTTTCTTTTCCCTGTTCATTCATTTTTCTATTGTTGATGCCATCTTGTGAATGTTGGCATCGTCATTTACATGATGGCGCTTCTGGTTGCTCTTCGGAGCAATCACAAGGCTATCGGGGTAGGGCGGTTGTGTTGCTACATGCCTTGATATCCAGGCATGTCAGCTACACCGTTTATGCTTAGGGAGAGATTCCGATCGCTTCCTAAGCTGTTTGTGGGGAGGGCTTTCCTCCCCAGATCCACGGTCAGCCTCACTTGCGAGGCTTCCATGGATGCTGCAAAGCCGCATTTACGGGCTTTGGCATTATCACATTGCACTTCAAACATGGGCGTAGGAACCCCTAAAAATCTGGGGGGGGACAGCATTTTCTCCCTATCTCTCACACTATCTACCCCCTCTCCCCCCTTTCTTACTATCTACCCCCTCCCTACCGTCCCTTCTCACACTGTCTACCCTCTTCCTAGCCCCCTTCTCACTAGCTACCCTACCCTCCCTTCTCACCAGCTACCCTCTCCCTATTGTCCCCTTCTCACTAGCTACCCTCTCCCTACCGCCCCTTCTCACCAGCTACCCCCCTTCTCACTAGCTACCCTCTCCCTATCGTCCCCTTCTCACTAACCACCCTCTCCGTACCGCCCCCTTCTCACTGTCTACCCCAGGGGTGACCAAGTTTTTTCTGCAGTGGGCCACTTCATCAGAATTGTATACGTGTGCGGGCCGCACTCATTTTTCACTGTGAGAAAATATGGCCTTTAATAAAATATGCAGATTAAAATAAAGTAAATGACACAAAACCTTTACTTTTCCTCTCACTGATTTCTGGGCCTACAAAGTTGTGTGACTACAAATTCAGGACTCAGGATAATTAAAAATGAAATAGTTCTATTTATTCTAGGGATGCACCAAAATGAAAATTCTGGACCAAAACATTCACGGTTCACTTAGCCAAAACCGAAAATGACCCCCCACCTTTAAAAATAATAAAAACTCACATTTTTTATAGAAGTAGGTAACACACCACAATTGGACAAAAAAAAATAGCAATATGACTTGGCATAATAGGAGTGTGATTGCTAACAGCAATCACACTCCTATCATACCCAGGCAACCAGTACAGGGTGGCTGTAAGTGATGTGCAGACCCCATATTGCTGGCAGCATCAACACACAAGGGGGGCAGCTAGCTAAGTTTCAGCATGTACTGGCTGACTTGGCATGATAGGAGTGTGATTGCTAACAGCAATCACAGTCCCATCATGCCTAGGTTCCAGCACTTACACATCCAACCAGTAAATGCTGGAACCTAGGCATGATGGGACTGTGATTGCTGTTAGCAATCACACTCCTATCATGCCAAGTCAGCCAGTACAGGGTGGCTGTAAGTGATGTGCAGACCCCATACTGCAATATGACAATCACAGTCCCATCATGCCTAGGTTCCAGCACTTACACATCCATGCTATCACACACACACTCATTCATATACTTATTCATTCAGATTCACTCCCTCAACCACGCATACTCATTCAAACACCCTCCCCACCCCCTTACCTGCACTGCAGCTCCTCGATGCCGCTCACAGACTTCAGCAGGGGGCGCGGCCTCCCTCTGCGTTCTCTGGTACTGCACAGAGGAAGCAGGATGTGATGTCACGTGAACTCTGTTGGGTTCAGCTTCCTCTGTGCAGTACAGAAGACCCTCCCACAGGTAAGTAGCAGGGCTCGAGGTGCGGTCCGCGTAAGATCGGTTGCCCTGGCTGCCGATCTTACACGGGCCGCACCTCGAGGTCTTGCGGGCCGCATTTGCGGCGTTTCTAATGGGGGGGTGTTCCTACGGTCCTGGGGGGGATTTCTTCATCACCGGTCCCCCCCGCATGAGTTAGTGTGGGGGGGATCTGCCCCCCCCCGGTTCCTACGCCCATGACTTCAAAGTTGTTAAGGGGTTAAACGAACGCATTGAAGCCTGCTGCAGCATTTTGTTCAGGACATAGCGCTTCGTCCTAAGAAGTGTGAACGGGTTATTTATTAATTCTGCCCTATTGCAACAAACTTAAAATGGCAAAGTCGTTCCCATGGAAATGTTTTCAAAATAAGGTTGCCTATACAAAAACAACAAAAACAAGATGCCCTTGAAATTGCTACGTACGTTTATGCACCCTGTTCATTTCTGTGCTGCTGGATGATTGATGAGGACAGGCTGTGCTTGTATGGCAGCAAAACATCCGTTTTCAGATAGCATACATGCGATTGAGTACTGCCATTGATTTCAAAGGGCGTTTAGTCCCCATTTGCTAGAATGGGAGTTCTATGGATCATTTTCCAACTACATTAACTAAAGAATACCTGTGCCGTTTTGCACCCATACAAAATAGACTCCAACACGCACTTGACACGAAAATAGGTCTGAAGTGCTCCTTTAACCCCTTAAGGACAATGGGTTATCCTTAAACCCACTGTGAGTCTGTACATTTACAGGCTTTGTCGTGAAGGGGTTAATTGAAGACAAAAAACGTGAATGCGGTACTATTTATTTACTTGCACTAGAATAGAAAGCGTTACATGCACTTACTTCAGCTTGTTCTGGGGTCTCTCCAGCAAAGTGAAATATGTAATGCTCTTCACTAAAGTGCTGAACTACAATCTGGAAACAGTTTGGCCTGAAAGGAAAATAGAAAATGTGTCCTATTACACAGATAATGTGTAAACACCGGAAACACATCATGCAGGAAATAATGGGGAAAACAAGTGTTTTGATTGAGATGAACCTTTAAGTGTATGTAATTCTTCTAAACACAAAAAAATATATACGTTATACATTTTTGATAAATCCTCCATAGGCTTGTTGTATACACGACAAATTGTATTTTTAATCATATTCTATTTCCAAAAACATTTTGTTTCTGTTTATTAACAGATATAAACATGTTGTAGCAGCATAAGCCCAGAGTTCTTTTGCTAGAAAACAGAGGGCCGAACTCCTGAAATCCCTAAAACGATTTATTTAAGCTGCAAGGTTTCTAAACATTTCAGACAGGCTATACAAATGAATAAAGCCATTAATAAATTAATAAAAACACTAACTATGAAACATCATTTGTATCAGCAACAATATATTTAGCCCAATCTTTAGGCCTCACATGTTCTTACATTATTTTGTGTTATTAGCATGTACTTTGGGATGGCGAAAAATGAAAAGTCGCTGACATCAGAACGAGGAGAAATATATTGTGTAAACATAAAATTACGTTTGGTATTTGCTAGTCCCCGGAAAATTACATAAACTAATGTGTATAAATACAAAAATTAAAAAACATGAAACAACAAACAGCTTTGATCCCCACCCCCATCCGGTTCATTGTTTTTGAGGTTATAATACTGCAAAATGTTCTCAATATGGTAACAGAGGATTTGGAACCTCTCACCTGCCAAACAGACTGTCATGGACTACATAGACAGAACACACACTCAAATCAATTAATCCTTTGGGCTTTGTGGCACGCTTTTCACTTTCAAAATAAATAAGTTGGGCATCATTACCCTCTAAGATAAAATACAAGTTCTTCCATCGTTTGCCTTTACCTGCAAATACAAAAACATAATAATGGTGTAACACTGCGTTATAACGTTCACCTCCGCATTATAATGCTAACCCCACTGGAAGGGGTATTTAAATGAGAAATCATATGCATATTATTTAATTAAATACTTTTCTTGAAGCCAGAAACAAATACATTGGGGCAAACATATAAAGAAACAACATATAACTTGCATGATTGAAAAGGAATAAATACATAAAGGACAATAGATTGCATTTTATTGGGCAACACGTTATCTTAGATGCTTTTGTCCGTTGACTCTTAATCTGTGGCACGCGGATTATGTTTTACCGAAGACTTTTTATACAATAACTGCTGAGCTTTTACTTGCTCTGATCTCCCCTGATATTTTTGCTAATGCTCTAACGTGCGCCTCAGTTTCATATAAAAAATTAATTATGATTAATTCACCATTGAAAAGAAAAGGTATAAAACATTCAAAAAAGGACTATAGTGTGTCACAAGCTGTCTGGGACGGACTTATCGAAATCAATAAAGACTAGGGGTACACACCATACTAATATGTATTTTAATAAGGGACGAATCAACAATCTTTAGGATGTATAAGGAGACAATGCGCAGTAAATAAAAGTTACTGCCATGTACAGCTGCCATAAAAGCGTCATAATGAAGACATGAAAATATATGGAAAATTAAAACGAATCTTACTCTTCTTCAGAAGATATCCTTTTTTGACAATGTTTTTGTAAAAAGCATCCTTTGTTTTACGCCTGATTGTATTGTAGATTTCTTTGCCATCCAAATCATTCAATACTTGTTCTTGATGCTGATAAGTAAATCACAAACAATATTACTGTCAGTATTTCAATACAGCTGCTTGCAAGTAAAGGATCTTTCATTTAATATTATATCCATACCATCTTTAATTAGGGTCATATATATATATATATATATGGATCTTACCTGAACAGGGACGGGATCCTTTAGATTATAGCCTTCCACAATTTGTTCTTTTCTATAATGCTCAATGATGTCATCAATTCTGTTGGAAAGCAGGACGTTTTCAGGGTCCAAAATACTTTTATATAATACAATATTTATAAAATAGATGCATATATTTATTTACACCCATATATAGTACAAAGCTGTTCCTGTTTTAGGATAAAACCCGCAAGCACACACATCGCATTATAAGAGAGCTTGGTCTTCAAAATGCATATGCAATTTTGGAACAGAATATAGGAAGATATTAAATGTTTTGTAATTCGATTTTGGTATAATAAACTATTGATTCACTCTCACATATCTACTTTACTGTTGAAACACTATTTGAAATCACGTTACATCCACAAAGATGATCCAGATATTCTACAATATCTGTAAGATATTATACCAACTACAAGGCAATGCTCATTAGGAGAGGAGACATGCAAGCTTGCACTGAAATGCCTCTTCACTTGTCTGGGTTCGGATTTCAGGCTATTCCCTATTGTATGGACTTTAACTACCCTCTTCCAGGACAGTAATGGCCGATTAAAGTGGTTTTTACAGATGTTGCCCTCGCTTAGTTCATATTATCGAGAAACCAAGTAACAATATACTGAGATGTTACCTGTTATAGTACCGACCTCCCATCACAAATTGATTGTTTGGCGTTGGACTGATCTTAAACCGCTGGATGTTTTCATTGGTACGAAAATAAAGCGAATAATCACCAGGAGTGTTGTCAGACGGTCTCACCAGAAAGCTGCTAATTTGTCCAACTACAAAAATATGCATTACATGAATTATATTTCAAACAATTGTAACAGGCAATTTGAGAGAGAGAGGAAAAAAAAAACAAAAAAAAAATATTTTCATTTGCCTCTTTTCTTAATGATTAACACAACATTACAGAATATAAATAAAAAATAAGAATTTAACATGTATTGCCCCCCTGCCAGCTTCTATTGAAATAGCCATGTGCTATTCCACGTTTAGCTATAGGAGGCACAATTATTTTGTGTTACATGTATGATGCAGTTTGGAGCACACAAGATTTAAAAAAAAAACCCACACAATTGTGTGATTAATGGGGAGGGACAACTGTATCGCTTAAATTGTATGTGCATGAATGAGAATTTGCAGAATTGATTAATCAACTAAACAGAAAATGTATTATTAGACACTGCTAAACAAAATAACAGGATTTCAGAATTCCCTTAATATAAACGTATCAATGTGTGATATACTGGCCACAAATAATAACATGCACATTAAACTATTGATTCCCCAGAAAATAACTTGCAGATTACTACTACTGAGCAGACGAGGATCCTAAAACACAATCAAAAGAATGCCATGGTTTTAATCTGCAACCTATTTTAATACAAGCATTTACAAGCAAGGAAATCCCATTTCCATAACATTTAAAGTCTTCATTACGTGTATTGAGATGTCACAGAATAATGTTTAGAACTGAACAATTTCTTGCACAACACAAACTAGAAACCCAGAAAGAAGATATCACGCTTTACCCGTCATCAGAAGATTATAGGCTTCCTGCTTAGAGATCTTCCCGTGGAACCATCTAGGCACAGATACAGAAAAAAAAAGAAAAAAAAGATTTAGAAAACCAGAAGCAGCAGAAACTTTAATTAAGTAACGCAATGATAATAAAATAAAACCCTGACTGTTCATCAGAAATTCTTGAATGGAGATATGTGGGTTACACGCCAGGGTGAACAGGGTCTCACAGATCCCATTGTGCATTTTATCTTGAAACGGGTGTTTATTCACTGTGAGTTGTGTCAATAAGACTCACTATGCAGTATAATGAGCCAGTCCTGGGAAGATGACCCCACACAATGCATTGTTAAAAACGTGAGATTGAACACAGGACACCTCACCAACTATGTTAAGACATCTACAATTTGAGGCGCGCTCCTCGATTTAACTGAAAAACCACACAATTGCACATTTTAGTCCCACAGGAGAAAAGGCTCTGTACAAATTTCTCATTTTTATTATTAATTGCTTAAGGAGCCAGGTCAGGTATTGAAAATAAGCCTGTGTATGTACAAGGAGGAAAACATTAAACAGTGGACGATTTCCTAGATCTCCTTTCACCTGACCCAGACTACCACGCGCATGTGGCCAAAGCCAATTTGAATTGTTGGAGCATTCATTATCTGATCGATTACATTTATATGAGACAAACCCTGGCATGATTATGATCCTTGAAAGCACTCTTGTATGAGGACAGATACAGAGCTGTATACTAATAAAAAGTCTTTCTGCGCAACTCACATTTTGCCTTCATGTGGATCTTCTTCTCTACCCTATTAATACAAAAAAGACATGTGAGATTAAAAACATTTTTACAGATTGGAAAGGATATTAAGCCTCCTTTCAAACAAATCCAAATATTTTTTAAATAAAAACCGCAGAACACATGTAATCAACAAGTAACTCTCAACGACATCTACAGATCTACATGTAGCTTATTCTTAATGTAGAAGACATAATTTAATCCATAGATCTTTAATGCTGATATCTGTTTAGTCAAGCCAAATATGTCTCTACATTTCAAAAAAGGACAACTTTATTGTTAAGAACTCTCATTAACATTTACTAGATGAAGACTGGCAACTTAGAAATAAAACTGTTAAATAAGGCGTTCCTAGCCAATACTACGTATCCCTAAACAACACAGAAAAATGGCTGATACAGTCCTTAGAACATACTACAAAATGTTTGAGGAAGCTTGCTGTTGGAAAACAAATGTGAGATGCTTCAATGCTTCGTTATGTATAAATCATCACGTTTCACCAATCACCAACATTTCAGGTAACATTTCTCGGCTATTTTTCTTCTTCTTCAACATCTACGGAGCAGTTTTGTTTCAGAGTGAGATGCCAAAATGTTTACTAACCACTTCCTTCACCAAGTCTTCAACTATAAGTCCCTGTTCATTGGTACGGAGATTAGTGACCCACATCCAGCCATCCTCTAACTCGTTATGGACGATAAACATGTCTCCCTTCAGGAAACTGCAAGAAAAAAAATTGAACATTTTATACAAAGTGCATTTTAAGAAAATATAAGGCGCCTTTTAAAGTTATACTTATTTTTTGCTTCCAGTTACGAAAACATAATAGTTTCTAGTAATAAGGAAGAGGTGGCAGGCTAGGAAGGTAATATTTAACAAATTAATCTAAAGTAATTATACGATCCTGTAGACTGTAAACTCAACATGCTCGCTGCATCACCCTCCACACTTTTTGTCACATGATAAAACGTATGAAGAATGAAGCATGTTAGAGGTAACAATATAAAATGACAACTACCTTATTTCATCTGTATCTGGCACTTTAGTATACGGAAGAATGGCCCGTACTCTTCGTCTGTCTTCCACAGGCTGAAACGTAACGGTCATGATAAATATCGGTTATATGTGCAGCTTATACAGGATGCCTGCAATTATATTGTAATCACGTAAAACAAAGTTCCCTTAATTCCTACAGTCTATTTCAAGTTCCAGGCGTTAGGATTTCATTACCAATATTACAATGTCAATAGCTGAAAACCGAACAAGGCGGCTTGGTTACCTCAGAGTTTCTGAAGTAAAACAAATCCTTAATGAACAAATGCCAGTGGCATTTTGTTGCCACCTAACTTTGGGAGTTACCTTTTATTGATCAATATGGCTGCATCTCTGTCCTAAAACAGCCAAGATGGTTGCTATTTTTTTTTTACTCCAATATGCATTCAAGACTTGGTTAAAAAAAAGAGGCAACTTTTGAAGCCGCTGTAGCACCAGAGCTTCATTTTGTGCCAATAGGAGGGCTTTCTGTAGATGCACCTTAGGGGGTTCCATTAGGGTTCCATTAGTTCCCACAGACATTTTCTTACAGGTCAGCGCTGGAGCTGAAGGCAGGAGATACGTTTTGGCCAAATGCTTCTCTACTATGTTCAGCATACAATCAGAATGACATTTTCTCAAATCCCAAGAAATATCTGGCATAGAACTACTAGTGAGGGCTATCACAACACTCATACTGTCACTAAACAATTCAGTGGAAGTTCCGGATGACTTCCATCACTGCCTATAGTACCAGAGGGTTACCAAAATATATATCCCCATTTAAAGTAACAATCCAAACATCTCCTCAATTACTTGGCACCGAAACACTAAATTTCTAAAATAATACTGGTGTGAAAATGTGTACGTTTACAATTATATATGCACAGACATACATTCATTTAAAAACGTACCTCTGGAGGTGCAACAGGAAAAAGAAGCCTTTCCTCTTTAAGCAAACAAGACACATGACTATAGTATCCTATGAGATCTGACAGGGATGAAAACCTTCGCCCTCCGATATAGAAGTCCCCACACATTGCTATTATCCTACAAGGGGAAAAAAACGATCAGTTACTTCAGGGACAAAAGAACAATGTGATTGAAATAAGATTCTTAAAAAGGAAACCATCTTGTAAAACAGGCTGAGCTTATTTAAGCCGCTCTCACTACCATCTAGCCATTTTGGCAACGATAGATTACTCGTACAGGACAGCAAAATCAGCTCCCATCTCTTGATCAGTGAAATATGCAGCAGTTCAATCCCTTGATATCTGCATGAAGCCCAATGTAATCCACAGGAGTATATGTGTGAGATATACATAGGATATATATATACACAAAAAAACAACAGTACATGGGAATTAAAGAAAAAAATACTATGTATAAATAACCCAAAACAAATTTAAAACATGTAATTGTGCACTCACAAAAGGAACAGGATTATATAACTTCAGTAACTGGATACCATGGCTCTTCTTTAATAAATGAAAACTTTTATGGAGACGGCAAGCAATGGCGCAATATACTGAAAATTAATACAATTCTGCACAGTGCTTAAAGGTCACTCGCAAGATATGGTGGCACATTGATAGAAAACATGCAAACACGCCCAGTTCACGTTTCCAGGAATATGTGCATATATTATCCGGCTCCTTTGTGAGTGCACAATTACACGTTTTAAGTTTGCTTTGTGTTATTTACACGGCCTTTGGTTGGTCGTTTTGTTGATTGTTGAACGTATTGGAGGAATACAGAGGAGTTAAGCAGCCATATATTAGGGAAGTGTATATATATATTAATTTTTTATTCAATATAATATTTTATCACATGGGGAGACTTCACACATAAATGCAATATTTAGTATTGAGAGAGTGTATGAAGGAGGACTTAGAAAGTGAGAGACTGGGACAGAACAAAGTAAAACAGAGACAAGGCCTTGGGGGGAAATACAAAGGAGGCTCAGAGAGCCAGGTCTAGGAGAGACAGGAGAATACAGACTGCAATAAACAGAGATCACGGTGAATCAGGAGGATAGAGAAGAGGACTGGATGAAAAAGAACATGTTTGACGTTTTCAAAAGAAAAGGGGATAACGGAGGTAGACAGAGGAAGATAATAGTTAGATATAAGGTTCATAAATATTAGAGCGTGTTATAAGGAAGAAAAACACACACAGCGACATTTCATTTTCCCCTGATTTACTTACCTGAAATGGGTGACAACATTTGTTTTGCTAAGGAAGGAAAGAACAAATGACCCAGGTCTACGGTCGCTCTCTCTAATAAGATAGCTTCCAGTCCTGCCAGCTTGATAAAGGCGTTCTTCAGCAATATTTCTATCCAGCTTGCCATGATACCACCTAGGAAAATAAAACAACGTGATTAAAAGATGCAGCTGAGCGTCACAATGTAAAAAAGTAATTGCTTTCTTTAAACCGGCATCCAAAATAATTTTTAGTGCTTACCTAGCTTTAGAAAACGGATGCGGATAAAAAATTTATATTGACGAGCTATAGCTTTACAAGATTGATTCTTAATATTAATTATGATAAATAATTTAATGGCACATGGTACACAGTAACTACACTAACCTGGATTAAAAATCTTTTTTTTGAGTTTTTATTTGCATGTCATTTATTCTGTAAGAGGTCTTGTGTATCCTTGCTTATTTTTGAAAAATAAGAATTGAGATGTGTCATCAACACCTTTTGCTTATAGCGTTTAGGACTAATAATAAATAAGTGCTCAAAAAGAAAAAAAAAAAAACAAGCGACTACACAAGTACCTGATTTGCTTGAATATAAGATGCCCCCCCCCATTTGAATAGTTATGGAAAAAAAAGAAAAAGCCTCAATATAAGACGACCCTATAGAAAAAAAGTTTTACATGTAAACATTAATTCACATGTAAACTGTTTTTTCATATTTAATAAACTATGATTGAGAAAAATGCATTTCTTGTTTTTATTTCCTTTTATTTGCCAACCTGCCCCCCAGTTATGCACTCTGCCCCCTCCCACTTATCAATGCATCCCCAAACTTGCCCGCTGTGCTCCAGACTCCCTGATGTCTAGTGAGGCAGCCAAGTAACATCGGCGCAATGTGAAGGACAGTAGCGGAGGTTGTCTACACGCATGTCTTTCACCGGCTGCCGGAGAGAAGGATCCAGGTCTCCTGTAGTGCTGTGAGGGATCTGGACCTTAGTCTTATAGTCAGATCTATTTGAGGTGGGATTAAAAAACGCCCTCGACTATAAAACGAGGGATATTCGTCAGAGAATTTGCTCTAAAAAAAACCTTGTCTTACATTCGAGCAAATATGATACTATGTTTAGTGCTGCTAGGGACCACAAAATTCAGGATTTTTAACATTTCAATTCACCGACTTCACTATGCAGTGAGCCCTTCGGTGAAACAGACTAATCGATTAGTTTTAATTTGTTTGCAAACTCCCAATTAATGAATAAACTCTGGTGACTTCTGCTCCATTGGTGTATAGCAGGCAGGGCTAGATACACCAAGGCAAGTCTATCTATAGTAATCAAAGCGAACCACATCAGAACTTTAGTAGCCATGGCTACTTGCTTCCTGTGATTTGTGTAGCCCTAATTACAAGGCTTTGAATGTAATGTGTTGTGGGTTGAGTGGAAATTCCTTCTTGTTTTTTCTGCTACTACAATATCCTGTAACACACACACACACACACACAAACACTAATATGTTTAACACCTCTGGCTTCTGATTTCTGTTCGGACATAAATATTGCATATTTAAAAAGAATCTCCTTGTATTGGAAATTATTCTTTACATGCGGTTATTCAAATCTGGAAACTCTGTCTTTACTTACAACATTTCAACCTCTACGTATATCCTGTTTTTTTAGAAAATGTGTATGGTGAGGGGTTTCCTGAGGATATCGAGTTCATGCTTTTCTTTCACTTAATTGCTGAATACTGCCCGAATAAACCATTATCACTACAGCGAGTTTGGCTGAATCCCACCGTCGTCCTTTCGAGCGGATCCATTACTCACTGCCATTAGAAACGTTAGCAGCGATTGTGATTAGGAAGTGCTTTGATGCATTTTTATTCTTCATCAACGTGTGTTTTTACTGCAATCTGCTACAACCTTGTTTTAGTTGTACTTTAAATACCGAAAAGATTTTAGGTGTTTTTTCTTATAAAGTCAGCAAGTAACAATAAAATGTAGCCACTGAAATCAATGGCAGCCCTTCCGACACGTGCGTACGGGGGTCAGAGGCCTGCCCCAGCTTTCCCCAATCCGCTCATGTATTTGCAAAACACGGCTATCATTCGCATTAAAGCGCAATGTCTGTATGGTGCCATCATGCAGAAGACCCATGCATTTTCTTTCCTTGAGCATAACTGTGCCCTATACAGTATTGTAGATTAGTATTGGCATCAATCTTATTTTATCAAATTTGATTACAATAAATGTCATTTATCTGCGGTCCTGGAGGCCGTTATTGTGGTCAGTCATGATATTTTGGTGTCACTTTAAGGACATCAACAAATGCCATGAATGGATGTCAAAAGTCTTACTTATTTTATAGCATTTAAAGAAGGTAAGATAATTGCACGACTGGACTAGGAAAGAGATAGAGGACCTCCCGCAAAGCAAGTTAGAACATCACAATGTATTCTCTTGGTCTACATGTACTACATTCCCACGGATGTTGCATAAAATAATCACCAATATATCTAATCAATGCATCAGAGATGGTTATTTGGTGGTAATTATCAAAAGTTTAAGAAAACTTGTAATACACTATGTACATTTCATAACCAATATAGGAGCATAACAGTAGTAGAATACCAGATGTTGCTATAGCGACAGGATGTCACATTTCAACTAATCACTGTTTTTATATTACCCCTTAAATACGTTAAATGGGCATGTTTCATTTGCAACCAGTTTCCAAAATAACACAATGCTATGAATCATCCTGAAGGAGCGCCCCAGCCCTATTTCGAACGCAAAACACATGTGATGCTCCATTTTTTGGGGACTCCGGTACACTTCACTGCATGCAAATTGGTGTAGACATCCTCTAGTTATCAGAGTTGTGAAAGTAGACTTCTTTTCCATTTAAGAACTCCCCTGGCTGTCTCCACTCAAGCTGAGTGCATTAGTCAGTACACTTTTCAGACATGATCTTTGGTATTCCCACTGTGACTCCCCATTAAAAATCAATAGGAGTAGCCGTGGCCAGCCATATGCATATTATCTGCTATCATACATGCCACAACATGCTGTAAGCTCAGCCCCCATTGACTGGAACGGCACTGCTAATGAACATGTGCAAGCAGCATGCGATGAAGGCACTCTAATTAAAATCAAAGGGGGCACTTAATTCACATGCATTCAGGAAACTATGCTGGAACTTTAGCACAAGCCAGTGCTGGAGCTTGTGGCGGGGAGTACACGCATTAATACTACTACATCGGGGTACACATTACCTGCAATGCAGAGAGTTGGGGGCAGGAAAAGAGGGGGGAATGCAAGTCTTAGTATAAGCCAGGGCTCAACAAACCCCAGGCACCTAGGATTTTGCACAGTTGCCATTATGAATCTGGCACGCTATGCTTTCCTGCAGGGGTATGGTGCAGCGGGTGTCGTGAGGCTCCCAGCGGGGTCACTTAATCCACGGCACTAGCCTCACTGCGCCCCTGCAGGAAAGCATAGGGTGCTGGATTCATGACAGCAGAAGATAATGCTGGAGTCAGACTGTGTATTTGTATACTGTAGTGTCAGAGTGTGTTTGTATGTATGGTGCTGGAGTCTGTGTATGTGTAAATGTATAGTAAGTCAGTACTGTACTGTATTATAGTGGCAGATTGACTGTGTATGTGCCCATAATGTTAGAGTGTTTAATTTTATATATGTATAGTGTTAGCCGGTGAGTGTGTATGTGTGCATGTGTATAAGTGTACTGCTAGAATGTATGTAGTTTATGTTACAGTATGGCATTAGCATGCACGTGTATGTCAGAGTATGGTGTTAGAGTGTGTGGTGTTAGCATGCGTGTACATGAGCAGAGAATGTTAGCGTATGTGTATAACTGTAAGGTGTTTGTGAGGATAAGATGTTAGCATATGCTTGTAACTGTGTGTGTGTGCGTGTGTGTGTGTGTGTGTGTGTAAATGTATGTTAGTGTATGGCTCGGAAAAAAAAACCCGGGGTGCCAGGAAATTAAAAACATGATTGGGGGGGGGCAGACTCATAACTTTTTTGGCTGGCTCCTACATTTAAACTAAATTTCTCGAACCCTGGATGTAGTGTCCCTTTAATAAACAGATAAATCTCAAAGAAATTGCTTTTGCCATCTCTCTCTACCATCTTATTGGATTTGCATCCTAGTATGTCTCATGAAAGAGGCAGGAAGGCTAAAAGGATAAAGACGGGAAAAGAGTTAGGAACCATCCCTTATATTCTTATTAAAATAGCACAGATACATACCTAGGAACCTTAGGAAGTGAATATTTAGCTGTTCTAAGATGAGCCCATCCTGTGTTGTTGGCAGCTGAGAATATTAAAATCACTAATGAGAAATAAAACCCTAGGAGGGGGGCATAGTGGGATACCTTTCCTGACAACCCACCAGAACAAAACATGAATCTATTAAATGATAAATTAATAAATTACTGGTGCCGGTTAGAATTCTTAAACATGTACAATTTTTTTAATAATGTTCCACGATGAACATCTCGATCCATGGATATCTCCATGAACAGAGCACATAGAGAGGCTAAATCTAACCGGCACTTAATATTTTGGCAGGTCCTAATATGCTTATGTTCTTTAGGTTCACAGACAGATAGTGTATAATTTAGCAGAATACAATAATGGGGAATTCTCAGACAATCAGCTTCTCTTAACCAGTATTCCACCATATTTATTCACAGATCACATTCCAAAAGCCATGCAGTTGACTGAGTATATCTTATTCATGGAAGGTACTGCAGCCCATTGTGGTTGTGGCTAGTAACGAAAGAGGTTTACACACAAAAACACTTCTATTGGCTTGTGGTGAAAGCCACATCCCGTCAACATTAATTTTAAAAGCCTCAATTCCGGCAAAAGCATTCAAATATCTGTAAAACATATATAAAAGCCCTTGCTGCTCAGGGTAAAGTGACAGTCCAGCAAATAATTATTCATATAACACATGGAAACTGTACACAAAACTGTATTTTATTGTATTAAAACACTTTACCAACAGTAACTTCCAAAAACGGAAGTTACACTTTCTGTGACGCCCTCTCTGATTATTTTGGAGAGATATAGATACATAGATATACATATACATTTCTTCCATTTGTGAAATTTGACAGATTCACAAGTCAGAGATATTCATACACACATGCAATGCAAACAAGATCTAACAAGACTGAAAACAGGCTGTCGTACGGGTGGAACTGGCTTCTAGTACTCCACCCTCTGTAATGCTAGAAGTTTAGGCATCAAGTAACAAGCATGAGCAAACTGAGCACCCATGTAACAATGGGTTAGAAACTCAACCTCCAGTGTCCCACACAGTCCCACCAAAGAAGAATCTACATTAAGCGCTTCATGACCAGGGGTTTTACTCCCCTAAGTGATCAGAGGTTATTTGTCATTTCTAGAATATCTTTGCTGAACCATAGTTAACGTAATGACACAAATTACAGGACAAATAGGGCTCTCTCTTTTCTGCATAGTCCGTTGTTTATTATGAATATGTCAAAGAACGGTAATTTTTTTTTACCTTTTGTATTAAAAAAGTATAGCGTTGTTCTGTATTAGCCATAGAAAGGGAAAGCAATTTTGGAAGAGATTATACCTTTATTGGCTGATGTTTAATGGATTGCAAGCTTTCAAGACCTGAAGACCTAGATTGTGTTGAAATGATCTTCCTTCTAACAGAAGGATGCCCAAACCAATTGACAACAAGTAGTAACTTAACAAGGGGGAAAAAGTCACTCAGATCCTGACTAAGAAGTTATCCTATAGACCAACTGTCATCATAAAAGGTTGTCATGATGACCCTCTGGACCTAATAGTTCCCCCATACTTTTGGCACCAGTGAGGTGATCTCTCTGCAGATGCAGAGAGAACAGGAAAGGAGGTCAGCATGCATGAAGACAGTTTGGAAACTCCCATCAACAATGGCTTATGTTTAACAGGCGCCTGAGTTTGTATGCCTGATCGTACGGTAGGGCATTCCACCACTGACACTGTCCGAAAAAACCGCGTGGAGGAGTAGATACTCAAGAGGGCCAGTTGAGACCTACGATCATCCCTATGCTGGTAATTTCAATCAGGACCACAGGGCTACAGAGCAGGGCTCGACAAATCCCAGGCGCAAGGTCGCCATGGCGACTGAGAATTTTGTCCTGGCGCCTAGGTTTTGTCAGCCTCTTACATCCAGAGGAAATTGTGGATGTAAGAGGCTGAGTCACCACACGGGGGCGCTGCTGCTGCTGTCTGCCCAGGAGTCTGGGCAGACAGCACAGCCACTCCGAGCCCGCCCCCGAGCCTGAGATCACTCCCACGGAGTGAGCATGTAGGCTGAAAACGCGGTTGCTGCAAAACCAGCAATCGCGTTTTCAGCTGCCACAGGCAGCTTCAGGGAAGGGGGTTGTGTGTTGATTGGGTCCCCACACAACACCCCCCAGCTGCCTGATCGCTCCATGAGAGCGACAGTGCAGCGTTAACCCCTTCAATGCCGCGGCATTTAGGGGTTAATTCCCGTTTTATATGGGGCTCTGCTGCTGGTGGTCTGCCTGGAAGCCCAGGCAGACCAGCAACAGCAAAAACGAGCCCCCACAAGCCCTTTGATGATTCCTGTAGGCATGGAAGCCTACAGCAGTCATCAGAGAGACTCCCCCCTGCAATGGCTGGTCTATAGACCAGCAATTTAAGTCCCAGCTGCCAGAGGCAGCGTCAGGGACAGGGGAGAGGGTTCTTTGGTCTCCCCATGAGTGTGGAGAGCAGCCCCAACACCCCCCTGCTGCCTGATCGCTCCCTGAGAGCGACAGTGCAGCGTTAACCCCTTCAATGCCACAATTGTGTATGACATTCATGGCATTGCAGGGGTTAACATTTGTCCCCACAACCTTGTGGGGACTAAATATCAGTCAATGCTGTGCTCCAATGGAACATCAGCATTGAAAGGGTTAAAAAAAACAGCACTGACCTGAAAGTCCAGGGTGCTTCCAGGTCAAATGCTGTGAGTTTAGTAAGTGGGCTAAAAAAATCCTGGCTCCTAACTTTTTTACCTGGCGCCTAGATTCACAACAAATTTGTCAAGCCCTTCTATAGAGCATAGGGTGGTTAGAGTGAGAAACAACATTTCTTTCTCTTGCTAAAAAATTAAGAAAAAAAAAACAAAACAAAAGTTGAAAATTTAGGAGGGAAAAACTACAGGGCACCAAAATCATGAAAACCCCTATAACATTTCAACATTAAAGTAAATACTAGAAGTGATATGGCCTTCAAAATGTGCTATGTATGTGACATTGTAATGTAATCAGAGGATGTTGTCAAATATAAAATGGGTCATTTTTCAGCAGTGGAAGCTCGCCTATAGAAAAGAAACCCTAAGGCTTGGTTTCCATTGGGTTTTTTTTTGCTAAAAACGCCTATAAAAACGCCAATAGCGCCACCTGGCGTTATTTTGTGAAAAACGCCTGCAGCCAGATGTTAGCTGTAATTCAATAGGAAATCGCAAAATGCCATTTCCACTTGGCGTTTTTCTGTCTGGCGTTTTTTCAGTCCTCTTTGGCGTTTTTCTGCTTTTTTGGGCTCTGTGGCAGTTTTTCAAAATCGCAGCATGTTGACACTCTGGCGTTTTTTGCAAGAAATCTTGGCTTTTTTCTCCAATAGAAGTCTATGGGAGAGAAAAAACGCCATGAAAAAGCCATGTGGGTTTATTGCCTTGGCGTTTTTTATGGCGTTTTTTCCACAGTTACAATGCAGAGGATGGACCCAGTATCTGTGTGTCCTACGAGAAATAGGCTGAAAACAAACAGTTTCACACAAAACAAAGTCCTGGACTGGTTCATATTGAATTTTACACCATTTGGAACAAACATGCCATTACAAACAAACATACGCGACCGGATCCTGCGTGCCAAAAGCAACAGCAAACAATTTGCACCATCATTTGGGGCCAATCTTCCCAGAGGAGCAGACATTCGGAATAAAGCATGCCTTACAAACCACAGAAAAGAGACAAAAGGGTCTACCAAGTAAATGACATCAGGAGAGGGCAGATACTTGCCATTTATCCTAATCCCTTTTAGCTGGGTGAAACTTCTAACTTGTAAAGGCTGGAAAAACTGCCTAAGGTCAAAAAAAGCAATTTCCACAGAAAGGCTAAAACGCCAGAAAAAACTGCAGAAAAAACGCCAAAACGCAGGTAAATGCAGTGGCAGTTTTCTTGCCAGTTTTCCTGGCGTTTTTCATCAAGAAAAAAACGCCGGACAAAAACCCAAGTGGAAACCTAGCCTAACCAAGTTGCAAACATTTTTTTCTTCAATTTTAGCCTAGTCTTTCCTTGTTGGTACTAATCTAGCATTGAGATGTTTTTAAAAGAAGGTCCTACTTGAAATAATAAAAAAAAAAAAACGTGTAATTTGTGAGGGTACACAAAACTTGGAAAATGGGAATTATTGTTTAACAGATGGTGACAACGGTAGGGCTGCACCAACTAATCGATAATGAAAATCGTTGCCAACGAATTTCATTATCGATTAGTTGAATCGATGTTTATCGATTATAAAATGAGCAAATGCTCTGAAAAATACCCCTCATTTTATAATCTGTTTCATTCAGTGAAACTCACAGCAGTAACTACTTACAGTCCCTCCCTAAAGTCCCTCTGATGCTTGGCCCCGCCCCTTTTTTCTCCCAGTCCCTCCCTGCAGTCACACTGTTGATTGGCCCCGCCCATTTCCTTATAGCATCCACACAGCTCTGAGTATAAAATTCATATTTGGGCTGCTGAAGGTTAGGGGAAGTGGGGGTTAACTTACAGTTAATGGAGTCTTAAGGGTTAATTTAGGGGCAGTTATGGTTATTGGGGTCTTTAGGGTTAATTTAATGGTGAGGGTTAATTTAATTAATTTAATAAGGTTAACTTAAGGTGCAGTTAGAGGTAAAGGGGGGGGGGCAAACTCAGGGGAATCTAAATCCTGGGGGCAGTGAAGATTAATCCTGTATTTATTTATAAAAGTATTGTGTCAGTGTGCTGTGAACGAGTCTATGAGGACACTATGGCATATGTGGGGAGGACAGAGTGACATATCTGGGGATATAAGGCATACCAGGGGGTATAAGGCATATGTGGGGAGGGCAGAGTGGCATATCTGGGGGTATGTGGCATATCTGGGAGGCAGTGTGGCAAGCCTGGGCTCAAATGTGCACAACTGGAAATAAAAACAAGAAATGCATTTTTATCAAAGTTTTATTATTCCGCCGTTTGTTTTTAACATCCTGTTTATTAAAATATTTTAAATAAATGAAAAATTAAATTTTTTTATCTGATTAATCGAAAAAATAACCGGCCAACTAATAATAGTTAGCTGCAGACCTAGGCAATGGTAAAAAAAAACTCCAGCCGTGAGTATGAAAAGCCTTTGATCGTGAAGAATACTCGTAGTGGAATATATACCAGTGGTTCCCAAGCCATAAGGTCAAGGAACATCACAAACAGTTAATGGTTTTCTTTCGGTTTTTTTAAATCTCCCTCTTGGACAAGAAGGTGGTAGTTACTAAATCCTGCTCTATTAGTGCGCCTTGAGAACACCGCTATATGGTGGGTTCCTAAAAAATATGTATTACCTTTTAATAATTAAATATCATTACAAATGTTTATTTAGAATACTCAACTAAAATGTTGGATTTAAGTGGTAAAGTGACATCCGCTTTAAACATTGCAAACTCTGCAGGTTTTAGATACTGTACATTTATATTGTCTACTTCCTTAACCTATTACTCCAAAGCAACAAAAGCCATAAGAAGAATACATTTGCTGCAGGGCCAAAGGAACTAATGTATAGTGTTTGTTCATCAGTTTAAGTGGAAAGTGCTAGAGAGGAAGTGACAATGTCAGATCAATAACATTTTGTGTCAGACATGGAAACTATAGTATGACTAATACAGAGACACCATAGTGCTAAAGTATCTGGAGTAACTAGAGCTTAATACAAAGCAAAGTATTGTATTAGACTTTTTTTCAAAGAACATACCTTTCTTAAACAAGTTTACATTTTTTCAAAGTATGACAAGATGAGTTTTTTTTTATTATTATTATTTTTCTTTTTCTTTACATGGAACAAACTTAAAACCACTTAAACTTGCTTCACACCAAGCACTGTGAAACTTATTCCGCGGATTTGTGGAAAAAGAGAAGCACCACTCTTTCTCTGCAAATCCGCCTGCAATATTCTGGCCTCTTGGAGCGCTTCCGTAAAAGAGCAGACCCACGGCACGGACTGCTTCTCCATTCTGTTCCTCTAATCTGGAGACATGGTGTGCCTGAAGGATCTGTCCTTTTGCGGAATAAACCTGGATAACAGAGCTTATACTCGGTAGACGCAAATTAATAAAGAAAGAACAAGAAGCGGAGCTGTGGAAAAGAATACAGGGGCAGTCCAAGTAGGGAGAAATTGAGAGCTTGAAAGAGAGTGAGAATGAATGAGCATGAGAATGAATGAGCATGAGAATGTGAGAGAGCAGGAGTGAATGGCAAGGCTCTAAGCTTAATCAGCTGTGCGGCAGATCCAAGGTCTGAATTCTAAAAAAAAACATTTTTATGGGGGGGAGAAAAATCCATGTTATAAATTGAGCCAATCACTGCATGGGCAAAGTGACCTGAAGAAGCTGAGTGGAGATGCCAGCAAAACGCGTTGTCTGAAGATGATCCACTGGGATTCCACAAAGGCACCCAATTTCATTCTATTTGTGAGAAGTCCTGAATTAATTCTACGCCCATTTCTGCACCTTAGGAGATCATGCTGCATACTGCTGTAGCCGAGCGGTCCGATTTATATACAGATAAGCCTTTTTATTTTATCTCGTGAGTGCCTGTCACTTTTTCTACTGCTGTGCCTGCGTATGTTTCTCTACTAAGAACACCCATACACTTCATATTCAAGGCTCGATTACAGACAAGTTGTAAATGTATATTTTACTATTATGTGTCCTAAACACTATAATTTATTTATTTTTTACTTCCATGTTGTATTTGTAAGTTACTTGCACCCTGGGGTTGAATATCTACATGCTTTAACATCCTTGAAGGAGGGTGAATGAGGAACAGGGAGTATATAATTTGTGATTTTTCACTTATTGGTTGTACATCTCCGTGTGCATATTTTTTCCACTGGCCACATTTACTCCCTTTGTATTAAGTGTGTCGTGTTTTTTGCTCTTATATAATTATTGGCCTGGGAAGTACTAAAAACCGTGGTGTACATGGCTAATACATTAAATACGGATTAAACCGAAGAAAAAAGCATGTCAGAAATCACTGCTGGGGCTTTAAACTTTCATTGTTTAAACTTTAAAAGCCATGGATTGGGAAAGATTTCCCCTGTAAGAGGTCTGGCCAATTTTCAGAGATTGCCGGACACACTGCTCACGCTTTAACAAGGGGATCTACAAATGTTTTTCAAGACAGTCAAGCAATTGATGAATGGCTAGTTTAAGGCAATTCACACAGTGCATGACATATTACTACAATAAAATATGGTACTTGTGTTTTGTCCAGGCACCACCTATATTTATATATAGGTGGTACCCGAATAATACACAAGTACCGAAGTAATAATACACTAGGTGGCGCCCGGATAATACACCAGTACCAGAGATAGATGTATACATGTTGCTAGCAGGCACAAAAAGTGAGGGTTACATGGTATTATGCTACCATTGCGAAAGGTATTATGAAGACTACAAAGGCACATGGGTGAATTGGTTATTTTCTGTCATCTTTATCTACGTGAGGCACGCGATGTCCCTTCATCATACGAAGGTGACTAGAGAAACGTCTGGTTTAACTCGGAACTGTACAGAATCTGCTGGCGATATATAAATAAATGGAGTATAATGTAATAGTTGGCCAAATGGAGACCCAAGGCATTCTACGCGAAGTGATTCTGTGCGCTCTTATCCGTACTCCTCTTTAGCTTATTCATCATTTATCAATAAAAATGACAAAAATAATAAAAAAAAGATTAAAAAAAATTTAAACAATAAAATAATTTCTTGTGCAAGTTCTAAAACGCTTTCTCCGGTGTGAAACGCTAGGATAGACAATACCCTCGACACAGTGTTTCCTTGTCTGTCATGTTGTTGGGCGACAATGAGCTGCAGCTGGGAAAAAGATCCGATCATGTGCATTGTATTTCCAAGAAACGAGGCAAAAGCTTAAAACGTCTGCATTAAGGCTTAGCTTGGAATTAGTGCCACAAATCACAATGAAAGGAATAGGGCACAAATACAAAGCAAGTGGGGAGAAAAAAAAGGGTTGATTGACGAACGGTAAGACGAGCGCGACGGGGGGGGGGTTAGTTTGGATACTTGGCCGGAGGAAGGATTATAACATCTACCAGATACCTGTGCGAGTGAAGATGGATATCATGCAAGAGGCGGCACCAAGGTGGCAGGCATGGGCAGCAGCCATGGCAAAGCCCAAGTGGGGGATTTTGGAGGCGCTCAGCAGGGGCAGGGATTAAGGCGGAGAAAAGGCAAAGGCGGCAACTAAGGCGGGGCACCCAACAGGTGCCATGCTGGACTGAAATAATACAAATAGGCAACATCACCAATAACACAGCCTACTGTATAGCCCACAGCATAGTTTATTTACTACCTCCTTCATCCAAACTATAGCACACACTGCTAAAACACGAAGTAGTCAGGCTGGGGTATCAGGGCAACCAAGAGGGGCACTTACTGGTTGGTAGGGGGCGCACTGAGAGGAATTTCCACCTCCTCCTCTTCATACTCCGGTCCGTCCAGTGAATCAACCTCATCTACTGGGCCCAGCACTCCAGCCACGAGGGAAAGGGGCGGCGGCGGAGGGAGAGGCAGGGCAGGAAAGGCCTCAGGAGCCCTGGACAGCACCGCCTCCCCGGCCGCTGTCACCGGCCCAAAAGAACTGGAAGCCGTAGACATCCCGCCACACACAAACACTCCACCGGTAGCGGAAGGAAAAGGTGCGTGTCACCGTCAGCTTATATCAGGACACAAACAACACAGCAGGGGCCACCTCAGCCGGTCCGCTCACACACCCCTGCCCGGTCACCGGTAGTCCGGCCGCCTCCCCACGGCTCTCTGACTGAAGGCAGCTGGAGACACCAAGCTGGGTATGGAGAGGGTGAGGAGGCGGGGGGCGCACGCGCCTGGCTCCAGCCCCTCACGCGACGTATCCGAGAAAATCCTCCGAGTCAGCTGGTTGGCTGTACGTGAACGAGCGCGCGTCCCCGAACTTTGCGTGGGTGAATCTGTGTACATAGAACACACTGTACTTTTTAAAAGTACTTTATTTAAACACGAGATTACGAACAAGGGCTACATTCTTTGCTGTGACATTACGTAGTGCTTGTCGGCTAGTCCGTCAGCCCACTGATGTGGGTACAGAGAACTCCCGTGTCAGGCTCTGCCCACCGATTAAAAACGGCTGGTACCAGCTTATCCTTTAACTATGACACGCAATAAAGAAGTTGGTTGATGGACATTTTCAATAATGACATTCAGTGGGGTGGACATATTAACGGGGGTAAATAGAGCCCACCGTTACAAGGGACTACTCAGCTATCAACTGCATTTTAGTGCTAATAATGGCAGTTTATATGTGAAAATACACATTTCCAAATCACGTTCAATAGAAATATGTCTTCATATGTGGAACTTTATTTAATAGATTTCATGAGAATCAATAAAATATTTCACTGTATACACACTATTACGGTTCCTAAAATGTTTGATCTAGTTCCTAAACTGTGGCGTGTCCGCCGCTCTCAATAAACATGTGTCACTCACAGCCATATTGTTTGGTTTTTGTGATGTCCATTATTAATGTTTCATGATACATTTCTACCTAATGCAGTTATTCCCGAAATACAGTTACATTAAGCATGACTAAACGTTGACCCAGGAAACAAAAATATTACATCTTATTTTGTTCTGTAAGGAAATCTGTTTTTATTCCTTAAAGACAAATTGTAGATCGTTTCAGAGACTGTTAGCCCCCCTGATGAAGTCTTATAATACGAAACGTTGGTGGTGTTTGAGGATCGTGAGCTACCATGGAGTTTGCAGTTGTCATCGGGAGGTGTGAGTTTCAGGAGTTGCGCATGTCAACGGTCCTGGACTTACCTGCCTACCAGGCATAGGCTCCAACATTGCTCATGGTGGACAATTTAATGATGTTCTATGGACCTTCACAAACCTTGCCATGGACACTTTGACTATGCCAGCTGCCTACAGAGAGCTATTTATCCATTCCCTACATGTATATCAAGGTCTTTGAAGCCTTCAACTGTATTGTGGCTGTAATAACGAATTTTATACAGGGGAACAGAAGTTCAGTGCTCTCTGTTTGTCCTCCTGTAATCTGCACACGTAGCTCCATGTTTATTTTGCAGCGTCTTTTGTGCCACTGCGCTCATACCTGGGGATTTGTGGGCTCCAGCTACCTGGAGCCTACTCATGCGAGACACCGCCATGACACGTGTGGCCCTGTTGACATTGCTGGAAACAGGGCCACAACATTGCTGGAAACAACCCCATTTAAAGGGGAAATGGGCAGGATTGGGGAGTGTAAGGACCCCCGTTCCCGCGACCCGGAGGATTTGAGAGTTGACCTGGAAAACCAGAGAAGCGACTCTTCTCCTAGAGTTCTCCTAGAGTTCTCTGGGCAAAACCCGGAGAGTTCCCAGGTATGGTGGTTCTTGATATGTTCTTTCAACACAATATACATATAAGAAAAAAAATTGCGAGTGCCATGTAAGAATAAAGGTATTATTATAAATTCCTGAATATAAGCAATACCTCTCTCATCCAGATTTATGATGATCGAGCGGCAACCAAACTATGAACACAAAGCAGCGCATTGAGAATTTTATTCTTAATTACATGCAAAATAAATTATTTCGTTTTGAAACTCTTTTACATAATCTGTTTGTGCAACCGTGAAATATAAATTATGATGGGCAGATGCATAATTATCATAGATTTAATGAATGAACTTACTATTTTTAGATATCTTTCAACTGTGAAGTGCAATTATTTTTATGTAAATTATATTTTACTGACCTGCCTTATTGATAGCCCTGTCAAAAACCCTTTTTTATATAACCATAATTGAGACTTTTTATGTTATACGTTATATTAAGAACTTGACTATTAGAGGATCTGTTGTTTTTTTTTACAAATACTACATCTTAGTTTTTTGACGCTAAATAGATCTAAATATTAAAATATGCAGTATACATGTTTTAAAGCCCACCTTATGCATATACCACATGGGCAGTGATGTGAACTGTCTGTTCTGAGGATCTGCATGATTATTCATCCACATTAAAGGTACACTCCAGGTACACTAATGTATATGATAGCTGAGTGTTACCTTATATTTGACATTTTTGTATGGAAATGCATAGAGGCATTCCACATGATTCTCTCTATGCCAGTGGTTCTCAACCTGTGGGTCGCGACCCCTTTGGGTGTCGAACGACCCTTTCACAGGGGTCACCTAAGACCATCGGAAAACACATATTTCACAATATATAATTACATAATTTTATGGTTGGGGGTCACCACAACATGAGGAACTGTATTAAAGGGTCGCGACATTAGGAAGGTTGAGAAACACTGCTCTATGCATTTAGCATGTTGTCTTCTGTCACCCGGAGATGTCTCCTGCTCACGTGCACCTCTACTCTCGCATTTGTTCACATTAGATTTCTAGGGAGTCTAATGTGCCCCCCCCCACATTGAGCTCTGCAGCTGCACCTGTTGAGAAAGGTAAGTTTTTTTCAGCACAACGTAAAAAAATGAAAATTAAAGTACTTTAAAATATTCATGTTGGGGCTGTATAATGTTACCTCTGCCTTGTGTTGAGTTGGAGTTTTTAGTTGAAGTTGATAACTTTTTCAATATCGGCCTTATAATAAGTACGTTTAGGCAGCCTTTGTAACGATAAGTTGAGGACACAGGTAATACATTCAAGACAGAAAATTAATTATATAATACTGGCTGTACCAGATACTGCAACATACAGCGGATGTAAAAAGTCTACACACCCATGTTAAAATACAAGGTGATGGTGATGTTAAAGAATGAGACGAAGATAAATCATATCAGAACTTTTTCCAATTGCAATTGAATTGTTCATGTTATAGGTCACATTAAAGGTGGAAAAAGTTCTGATATGATTTATGTTTGTCTCATTCTTTAACATCACAAGAACCTGGCATTTTAACAGGGGTGAGTAGACTTTTTATATCCACTGTAGCTCAGCTTCCATGAGGCGAAACAAGAATTTAGGCTAAATGTCTCCAAAACCATTGTGCCGATTAACAAACAAAAAAGGAAAAAATACAAATAGTGTCAATAAATGAATATAGTTATATGTTCCATGATGTTGAGGACAGGGTTCTGTGCAGGCCAGCCAAGATTATTGTCACCAATTTCAACAAATCATTTCTCTATGGACCACCCTTTGTCCAGATTGTTGTGCTGAAACAGTTAAAAGCTGCATTACCACAATTTCATGAAGCTACTAGCAAACAATTCTTGTGCTGAAATTCCTTCTAAAGGCAGTTTGGAACTTGGTAGCAAGGGATCCAAATGTTCATACCTGGGAACTCTCCGGGTTTGACCCAGAGATTGCCGGGTGAGCGTCGCTCCTCCGTTTCTCTGGGTCAAGTCCCAAATCCTCCAGGTTGCAAGAGTGGGGTCTTGACACACCCCGCTCCCCGCCCATTTTTCCTTTAAATGGGGGTGTTTCCCGCTGACAGCAGAAACTCCCCCGACATCAGCAGGACCGCCCACCAACGTCAGCGGGACCGCTCCCCAGTCAGTGTGCAGTCCTGGCCGCATCCCGCAAGGATTTCCCAGGTATGCAAATGTTGTATTTACATAAATATATATGTGTATTTTGTTTTATATTGAAATGTATATTTTTTATTTTAAATGTACATATTTAAATGTATTTTGGAGGATGGGGGCTTTAACAGGTTGGGGTACTTCTGTAATTCACAATATCTGATCCATCCATATCTAACAACAGCTGCCAGCTTGCTAGGTTTTTCACTTGTTTTTTCATAATACTTACTCTAGTAATATTTAGCATGGTTTTTTTTCATATTTTTGAAGGGGTGAAGAAGGGGACCTATGTAGCAGAGGTTTGGTTTGATGGAATTGTCAGATTAACCCAATGTCGTCAGAGAGAACCTATGAGTTTCTACTACATGTTAGAGTTTAGAATTATGCCATTTGGAATCTAGAATTTTATGTACAACAAGGATGCTGAAAATTCACAAGAGACAGAGGCTTGATAACCTGAAAGCCAATGTACTAAGCACAAATTTAGCTTGTTATCTAGAAACCGGCCAAAAAGATCAGTGTAGGCCGAGTACAAATGAGGCCAATAGGGTAGCTAAAGTCAAAACTGAGGACAATTCAGAATAATAAGCACAACCAAAAGATCCCCGAAGTTGGCTTACTACACACCCGAGGAAGAGAAGTCCATGTCTTCTGTTGTGATATCCCATCTGGATAATTGCAACTTCCTACGGACTGATGCCCCTCTCTCCCACCTTTCACTGCTCCTATCCATCCTGAATACTGCTGCTAGACTAACTGTCCCACCGTACTTCAAACTCCTGACCTATAGAGCCCTCTACAACTCTGCACCCCCTTTATCTTTAGTCGTGTGAAAATGTACCCCGAACCACCTTCTTCGTTCCTCCGGTTTACTTGCATCTTTTACCATTATCACCTTCCATATTCAAGTTTTCACACATGCTATACCACTTCTCCACTCCATCAGACTTCCTATCTCTTAATCTAATTTCAAATCTTAAGTAAAAAACTACCTGTTCTGAGGAGCATACATTTTTCTCCTAATACCCTCATAACCAGCATACCAAAGAAAATATCTGCCATATCCATCAAGAAGATCAACACAGTTCGCCATAGCTCCCTTGCTACAGTCAACTGATCCTCACCCACGCAGTCCTCTCTTACTGCCTCTCTTCCACCACAACAATCAAATAGATTGGAAGCTCACAAGATCAGGGCCATCTTCTCCTACTGTACCAGGATGTTTAACACCTGATATTTGATAAATATAGTATATTTTAATGTCTTATTGCAATTGGTTATTACTATTAAAAAGAACTAGCTCAACTCGCCTTTTGTAAACTTTGATCAATTGCCCTACATGTTGAAAATAATTATGCCAGCTATCAGGGAATTTCTTTCTTTCTTTCTTTCTTTCTTTCTTTCTTTCTTTCTTTCTTTCACTTGAATGAACTTGCTTTAAAATTTAAAAGGCAACCGTTACCTATGCCCATTTACTTTTCCTAAGGGAGACCCTGTAGTTTGTGTGATCATGTGTCTTGTGATACATTATGTAAGCTAAGTGACATTTCAACCCCAGTTGTTTGCAAGTATAATGAGACTTTAATTCTTCATGAGCAGAACTGCTTGTGAATAAACCACTGATCTCTGCAGCTGTTTTAAACGCAACGGATACAGAGATTTTAAGTGCATTTTGATCAAGACCATTGTATGCAAATTGCTGTAAACCGTGTACCCGGATTATTTATTATGCATTATATGATTCAGATGGAATGCTTCATAGCAACTCATCTATTCACAGAAATTTTACTTGAATGAAGTTGGCAGTCAATCTAAAGAAAGATACAACTCAAATAAAATCAATGTGGCTCTTCAGGAGAAGGCAACATGACCCAGATATCTTATGCTTGAGTAAATACTTAAGGACATGCGTTATATATTGAAACTTTAATGAGCGCATCTTTACTTCATAAAACTGGGAATATAAAACAGTGTAACAAATTGCAATTTGTATCAGTGAAGTTAAATCTTAGATTGGGCATGTTATCCGCAGAAACATACTATCTCAAAGCAACAGATTGTTCAGTCAAATGCTATATGTCTCTGAAGTTCAAATAAATAAATAAAAAAAGAAAATGTATAATATTGTACTGCCTAGCAGAAAACTGGATACCGCCGGATATGATCTTGTAGGCCTTTGGTAACTTGGTTGAGACCAGTCCCAGTAGAGCATTTTATACATATAAAAATAGTGATGGACTCATCTTCCTTTTAGTTTTGAGTTAAAAAAAAATAAGTCACAACTTTTTATCCACTCACATAACTAGAAGTTAAGGAATCCTTTACTTTTTGGGAGAAAGCAGGGAGTGTGTCCCCAGAGAGATGTATGTGCAAAGGGCTCTGTAGTATTCCAGAAGCACTACTACACTGCTTGTCTCCATCCACAAGACATGGCCACTGGATAATGGCAAATTCCCTAGTATTTCTTCTTCCACCTCCTCTGCTTCTCTTTATACAGCCCACGTTCATTATGGATTAAGGGGGCTGGAGCTAAATATGTCCCTCTGTGATAGTGTCTCTTTACCTGTATATGCCAGTAGTCTGCCTCCACTTTCAAGGAAAAACATAATCATTAGAGGAAGTATGGCTTCTTTATTTTGCTTGCTACTTTACCATGTGGGGTTGTAACACGTGTCCCCTGTTGGGTCTTAATAGATCTTATATTTGTTAGATCATTGCAAACACAAGATAGCAGCTGAACTCCGTAAACTAGGCCATGTTTATTGCTAATTGTGCCCTAGGCAAACCATGACCCAAAGCTCCACCCTTGCCGTCTCTTTTTTGTCACTTGAAGTTTATTAGGTTTTACAATAATAACAATAGTAAAAAGCCGGTGTTAACATGTAGTAAATATAGGAATTTACCAATAACATAGTGTCACAGCCAGGATAGACAATGTAGAGGGAATGGTTCATGTTAAATATAGTTACAGCTTATCTGGGCTACATAGCAGTACATTTACTAGCGGTAACAACAGCTTGGTACTAGAGCTGTTAACAATATGTGTTAATAATGGTTTCAAAGGAGAACAAAGAAGTAGAAAGAGAGCGAGAGTGGGGGAAAAGTGATGAGGAAAGCAAAGAGAAGGAAGAAGAGAGAGGAGAGGAAACTGAGTCTAATCCATACTTAACACCCTTAATGTACCAGGGTGTTCGATGGGTACCAAGAATGAACCCTCTTGGAGTAAGATGAAATGTAGAGGCATAAAATGAGTCCCAGCGTTCCCAGGTTTGTTGAAGGATATGAGAGGTATTCAGCGTTTTATGGGTCATCTCTTCATAAAAAATAGAAATTGTTGTGAGCAAATATAAAACCTCCTGAATTGATGGAGGGGAGCTAGACTTTCACTTTCTGGCAATATAGGTCTTCGCTGCAATGAGAATGTGGGCATGCTTTTCTCTTTTATCTTGTTATTCACTGTCTACTATTTCTACTCTTCTGCTGCTTTCATCTCAGCTGATAGCTGTGGGACCCCTTAGAAAACATGTAGGATGTGGGGCAGCTACCCATGTTGCTCTGCCTTAAAGACAGCCATGCACTCATTCTTTCTTTTCTATAACTAATACATGTATCGTTCACAAAATACTGAACGTCTATTTAAATAATTTAGATTCAAATTAAAATGTCACAAAAGCATGAAAGTAATATGTAAAGGAAATTTAAGGAGATGGTGCCTTTTGTATAATAAGCTGAAATGCATTTCCCAGCTGAAGAACAGTTTTTATTAACTGAACTGATCACTGGATGATCACTGGATGATTTCATTACATTAGGAATGAGTAAGATGCAAAGTATAGATACTGATGTCATTCCCATTACAAAAACAGACAAGTATAATAAATATGTCTCCGTGCTTTCCAGAGTTGCTTTTCTATTGTGATATTATGGTATTTAGCATTTCACAAAGATAATGTAAAAACTTAAATTTTTATGTCCATATGATTATTATTATTACCTGCGATTTATTAAGAGCCGATAAATTACGCAGCGCTGTACACCTTAAATGTGCCAGTTAACACATATTACAAACATACGTTAACATACAGACACATCAGGAGACGCGAATCCTGCCTGTGGGCGGCCATCTGGCCTTATGGTACTTTTATACAAAGTTCCAGTCAGGAATGGTGGGCTTTTGAGGGCCCCGCTAAAGAGCTTACAATGTAAAGGAAAAGTATGGGTAATTGAGACAAAAGGAGAAGTCAAAAGAGGGAGTAGTAGCTCTCTTGTAGCGGTAATTATGGGTAAGTGGGTTCAGCATGGAAAAGAGGATGTATAAATAAAATGAACAGAGCGGTGGGAGGGTTAGCGCTTGGCTTGAGATGGTAGTAAGCAGGGTGTTTGTTATGATGCAGAAGGCTACAAGAGGGGGGAAAAAAGAGATCAATATGAAAAAGGGGAGGCGTTATGGCTGTTGGAAGCCAGAGGCGGGACCAAGACAATGGAATGTGCAGTTGAAAATGTGAATACCAATATTTGGCCAAAAAACAATGTCCCCAAAATAGAAAAGGACCTTCCCCAACCTGTTGCCACAAACTTGGAAGCATAGCATTGTCCAAAATGTCTTGGTATGCTGAAGCATTAAAATTTCCCTTCACTGGAAGTAAGGGGCCCAACCCCTAAAAAACAGCCCCATACCATTGTCCACCTGCACCAAACTTTACAGTTGTCAAGTAGTCAATGCAGTCAGGCAGGTAACATTCTCTTGGCATCCACCAAACTCAGACTCGCCCATCAATATGCCAAACAGAGAAGCGTGATTTGTCACTCCACAGAACACATTAGCATGAGTCCAGTGGCGGAAGCTTGGCATTGTACTTGGTCACGTGAGGCGTGGATGCAGCTGCTCGGCCATGGAAGCCCATTCCATGATATTAATGCCAGTGGAAGTTTGGAATTCATCAGATATGGAATCAGCAGAGCGAGTTTTCTGCACTATGCGCCTCAGCACTTAGTGACTTAGTGACTTAGCTGTTCCTTAGCGCTTCCACTTTCCAATAATACCACATACAGTTGACCGTGGAATATCTAGCAGAGATAAAATTTCACAAAATGACTTATTGCAAAGGTGGCATCCTATCACAGTACCATGCTTGAATTTATTGAGCTTTTCACAACGACCCTTTTTTTTAACAAATGTTTGCAAATTCAGACTGCATGGCTAGCTGCTTGACTTTATACACCTGAATTCAATAATTAAGAGGTATGTCTCAAAAGTTTTGTCCATGTAGTGTATATGTAGATTGCACATTACATCTATCTAGATAATACAGTCATTGAGAAGCTGTCATTCGGTCACAGATTAATCAGCAAGCTTCTTTCTTACCCAGATGGAGCCTTAGCATTAACACGTAAGCGCGTAGCATCCATCTATAATGGAAAATCACACATACAATTAAACATGCAAAACTTCTTCCAGGGAGGTAAGGACATGCTCCACAGTATTTCTATGCATCTGACGCTCTAGGCGTAAAAGACTGTAAAGAAATCATTACAAAAAAGATACCTCTAGGTCAGGGGCGTCCAAGTTTTTTCTGCAGTGGGCCACTTCATCAGAATTGTATACGTGCGAGGGCCGCACTCATTTTTCACTGTGAGAAAATATGGCCTTTAATGAAATATGCAGATTAAAATAAAGTAAATGACACAAAACCTTTACTTTTTCTCACTGATTTCTGGGCCTAGAAAGTTTTGTGACTACAAATTCAGGATTCTGGATAAGTAAAAATAAAATAGTTCTATTTATTTTAGCGATGCACTAAAATGAAAATCTGGACCAAAACCGAAAATTCAGGGTTCACTTAGCCGAAACTGAAAATGACCCCCCACACACTTTTAATAAAAGTAAGTTACACACCAAAATTGTACAAAAAATTATATATTATGATTGTTAACAGCAATCTCAGGCATACCCAGATTCCAGCATGTACTGGTTGGCTGGGCATTGTATTTTTTGTCCAATTTTAGTGTGTAACCACGCTTTTATTAAAAGTAACACACCACAACTGGACAAAAAAAATCAACAATATGACTTGGCATGATAGGAGTGTTATTGCTAACAGCAAACACACTCTTTTTATACCCAGGCAACCAGTAAATGCTGGAACCTAGGGATGATGGGACTGTGATTGCTGTTAGCAGATTGCTGTTAGCAATCACACTCCTATCATCCCAAGTCAGCCAGTACATGCTGGTACAGGGTGGCTGTAAGTGCAGACCCCATACTGCTGGCAGCATCAATACACAAGGGAGGCAGCTAGCCAGGTTTCAGCATGTACTGGCTGACTTGGCATGATAGTAGTGTGATTGCTAACAGCAAACACACTCTTTTTATACCCAGGCAACCAGTAAATGCTGGAACCTAGGCATGATGGGACTGTGATTGCTGTAAGAAGATTGCTGTTAGCTGTTAGCAATCACACTCCTATCACTATCATCCCAAGTCAGCCAGTACATGCTGGTACAGGGTGGCTGTAAGTGCAGACCCCATACTGCTGGCAGCATCAATACACAAGGGGGCAGCTAGCCAGGTTTCAGCATGTACTGGCTGACTTGGCATGATGGGAGTGGGATTGTTAACAGCAATCACAGTCCCATCATGCCTAGGTTCCAGCACTTACACATCCATGCTATCACACACACACAAATTCATTCATTCACAGATTCATTCCCTCAATCAGGCAAACACATTCAAATATACTCCCCCACCCCCTTACCTGCACTACAGCTCTCTCAATGCCGATCACAGACTTCAGCAGGGGGCGCGGCCTCCCTTGTTCTCCCCACAGAGGAGGCAGGACTGGAGCAGAGAATAGACCCTCCCACAAGTAAGCAGCAGGGCTCTCGTAATCCTGGCTGCCGATCAATCGTGGGCCGCACCCCGAGGTCCCACGGGCCGCATTTGGCCCGCGGCCCGCATGTTGGACGCCTCTGCTCTAGGTTTAAAGGCGAAGCTTAAGAATTCAAAACTCAGACGTGAAAGTTATTTGTTATGATATAATGTGTGATCACTGCATGATTGCACGGATCAGATAACATTTTTTGCATGCCACCCATATGTTCTAACTATACATCAGCTAGTAACATGCAGGCACTTATTGTTGTTGTTTTTTTTAACTACCGGTGGCGTGGTAACAAGCAGCTACTGTATATTATGCTGCCAAATCTAGGAGGAGATCAGATTTTTTAATCAATTTTTGTATACTTTACACAGAATGATCAGCAGCGATCATTGCCCTGCAAACAGAGCCTTGCTTTTAGCATACATTTAGAGGAACTCTTATGTAAATGGGAACTATTGCATTTTCAAGGTTTTTTCTAAATATGTAATTTTTTTTCGTGTGACTTGCTGTCACTATAGGCTTAAAAGCCCATGACAGTATGGAACATATGGGCAGATCTAGGGTTGGGGGCACTAGCCCCTTGAGAAAGATGGTGGCATGCTGCGGGAGTAGGGATAATGAGGTCCTGGACCTCTTTTTGTCCCTAATCTCTTGGTGTGTTTGAGTGTGTGCATGCAGGTATGTTTGTGTGTCTGGTTGTGTCAGGATTTGTGTGTATCTCCTTGTGGGCATGTTAGTGTTGAATTACTAGTTGTGGTAATGTGTGTGTGTGTGTGAGGACGTTAGTGAGTGTCTGGGTATTAGTGCATGTGCATAGTGTCTAGGTGTGTGTGTTAGTGTGACTGTCTGGATGTGTATGTTAGTGTGAGTGCACCTCCCAAGGTGAGGCTCTTGAATCCATCCCTAATAGCACATAATGGATGTCCGAAGCTGTTTTCTTATTAAATCAAGGTAGAACCTGCATGTGTGGTCATGAGAATTTGCCAGTTTACTTTGAGATTGGAATACAAATCCTTGAGAATAAGGAACAAACCCTGAGTTTCCTGATATAAATACAATTAATAAATAAAATTCAAATAGTTTTCCTATCCAACACCTACGATAAAAAAGTGACTCGGAAATAGAAGCAAGATCAGTAAAGAAAAGGTAATTTTTCAAGAAAGAGGGATTAAAAGGTGAGGCTTAAGGATTGTTAGAGATGATGAGAGGTTATGGCAGAAATAGCTTTTCTTTTATTTATGACTTTTCTGCTTCTGTCATCTTTTGTTTTATCACCAAATGCTTCATCAATTATATATAAATATATGTTTAGTAAATTGGCACACAAGTCTTGTGAAGGTTTCTTCAATTTTACTAGGATCAGTAAGTTTTGTAAAAACAACAGAAAAGAAAATAAAACTACAGAATCCAAAAGCGTCGATCCAATGTTTGTAAGCGTTTAATTCATATCCACATGGAGCAAATATGCACTGCAGCAAAACACGATCAGTCGCTTGGCGTGTTTCGCACCTCTGTACTTGGCCGTAAACTGATGACGAAGCACAGAGATGCGAAACGCATCAAGCATTTTTATTGTTTGTGATGTTATCGATTTTATTTGCAGGTGTGAGAGGGGGTGGCTGGCTGTTCCATAATGTTTTTTGTGTTTTCTTTCTTGCTCCAGGTAGCCCAATGTGAAGCATTAATACCAAAATGTGAATGAAAGGTGAAAAGGTAGAGCAAAATCTTTTCTCCTCCTGTGTTCCTATTAGATTTGCAGTTGCAATAGGCCACCTAGAAAGGTAAGTAGGGTGTCTGAAATCTTTAAGGGGTGTGCTTTTTTTAACGTTTTAAGGGATTTACTTGAAATAAGCTGTACTCCAGGGGTGTTTTCTGAATGCAAATGAAGAACTGTTCTGTTCTTTCACATATCAACATGGTGAAACCTGAAATGCATTTGTATATAATGTTTTTGTTACAACTAGAAAAAAACTACATTTTACAGCAATATTAGGCCCTTTACAGAGGGTACTTTGTAGCCAAAAACAGTGATTTTTGTCACTTTTTTACAATGTTTGTTCAACTATAATTCCCATTTTTCATGTACCCACAAAAAAATTATATGTCTGTCACCCTCTACCCAGGCTGCGGAGCTGCATCTCTTTTGTTTCCCTGTCTTGCTGTGGTTCATTTCTGGATTTCTGTATGTTCTGTCCTGAACCTCTGTTTCCTTGATTCCAGTCTTGCTCTTTGCTTCAGCTCTGCGCCCCACCCATGTGTTATGTTTGTCTCAGTCAGCAGTCTAAAGGTATGTCCTTCTTGGGTTTGTCTATAGCTTCAATGTTCAGTTTATTAGTACTTTCGTATGCAGGGTTTAGCGTTAGGACCCACCGTCATTGGAGTACTATGGCGTAGTGGTGGGCTAAGCATACTATGGCCATAAGATGTGACAGAATCTCCAATTGTTATCTTGTAGTCCTAGGCTAGTCCTGTTTGGTCCTGTGGTTTCTGTGTATTCTTGTCATGTGTTGCCTGGTCAGTCTTGTCAGCTCTGTGCCTTGTTGTCCTGTCCTGAATCCCCAGTAGAGGGGTGTCCTGTCTTGAATCCCCGGTAGAGGGGTGTCCTGTCTTGAATCCCCGGTAGAGGGGTGTCCTGTCTTGAATCCCTGGTACAGGGGTGTCCTGTCCTGTTCATGTTGGATCTTGATTATTCCTTGTTTTGTTCTCTGTTGTGCCCTGTATTATATATATCTTGTCTGGTTATGGTTCTTGCTTGGTCATATAGCTTATGTTTCTGCTATATACTCTGCTTAGCTTCCCTACTTCCAGCCTGCAGCATCCTGCACATGATTCCAGTGCTATGTCTCATGCCTGCTCCAGGGTGCCTGCAGGATATCTCCAAGTTCTGTTCTGTCATCATCCGCTGCTATGTCAGGGCGCTGGTATGGCACAACCCTAGATGCCCACCGGGAGAGTGCTGTCGCCCAGCACCAGGCCCTGTCCAACTCCGCTACTGCACCGTAACTCCTGCACACAATCTTCGGGCGTTCCTGGCAATGTCAATGACAAATAGGGGTTTCTTTATCATGCTTAGATGTTTAGACCAACATGTATGAATAATATATAAAACATGTAAAAATAATGGAAAAAAAAACACATTTGTGTATGATTTGCAATGATAATTGTTGCTGAAGTAGTTGGGTTGACCAACATACCCCAAAATATATTAATCTTATATGTATAAAATTCCCATATCTTTGTAGCAATTCTGTGTGAAAATATTAGAAGATATACATTGCCATTTGAAATGGGTTAAAATACCCCTTGTAAAATACTTTTCGTTCGTCAGTTTTGCCACTCTTGGGGCCCAACTTCCAGCATATTATATATATATTTTAAATCTAATGGAAACACTGATGCATATTTTTCATATTTTGACCTGTAAACACCAAAATAAATGGAAATACCAGGCATATGATGTGTTTTAAAAATCAGGACAAATCCCTCAATACATTTGTGGGTTTTTTCTTTCATTTGCACTGGCTACACATGGTTTTTTTAGATGGAACTGTGAAAAATTTTTTTTTTAGATATTTTTCATACTAAATGAAATATTTAATATTTATATATTATGAAAATAATATTTTATATATAATTATCAAAAGAAAGCCATGCTTGAAAAAACAATATATCATTTGTGGGGGGTTACACTAAATCAGTTAGTGGTAAATCACAGTTGAATAAAAGATAGCAAAAACACAAAAATTGCTCTGGTCTGGAGAATAACCCTGGTTCTGAAGGGGTTAAAGACAAGAAAACCTTGACAACTGTTTAGTATGTTGGTGGATGTATTATGCTCTGGGGCTGTGTGGTAATCAGCGGAAGAGAAAATATTGTGTGGGTAGAAGGAACAATAGATTCAATAGCATCAAAATCCTGGAAGCCAATTTCCCAAAGTCAGTGAAAAAAATCAAAGGTGAAAATAGAAAAGATATTAAAAGAAAGAAACATTCTATACCTAAAAATCAACCGTAAACTAGTTCAATGAATGGACGAATACGGCTTTGGAATATCCCTCATAGTCCCTAGACTTGAATATTATTGAACATAGGTGAGTAGGTTTCAAACTTTCAACTTAAGAATATTTCTTACTTACAAGAATTCCGCAAGGAAAGGAATGGACAAAACACAATAAAAGAGACAAGAATCTTTGTGAGTCTGTGATTTAATGAGGTGCCCAAGGATGTGTGTATGCCAAATTTTCTGTTTTATTTTTTAAATTCAGTAGATAACTAGCGACTGAGCATTAAAATTTGCAGAAATATGTCAAGTTTAAATTTGTTTGCTGTAGAGCTTGATGAAGAGTTTGTGATTTATGCATACAGATGCAATACTGCAATGTACAATGTGGCAAATGTGAAAATTCAGACAAATATTTGTACATAATATGTGTAACATTTTATAGGATTTTGGTCCTGTTTCATTTACCAAATACCAACTTTTTTATAAGTCTGTCATTGTGACCTTTATTCACAACCTTGGTATTGCACTTTCTTTAACTTTAATGGTTATTCTATTTCATCAGATTACAAAAAAACTTTTATATAAAATAACTAAAAAAAGAGGAGAAGGAAAAGAAAGCTAAATCTGAAATTATCCTACTATCAGGATAAGATTGTTAACATTACAAGACACTGCTATTGGGGCAAACAATTATAATCTGTGGTATTTATCGTCTCATATTTTTCCATACGTCATCTCCACCATGTAATGTCTAATTTAAAACTGCAGCAATTACAAACCTTTTGTAATGTTTTAAATATATAATTGAGAAACTGAACAGTCTCATTGCATGCTAGCATTCAGATTAAATAAGATCTTCAGTTTGGGCTGGTAGCCAGGATTCCTATCAGAGCCGAATCTAAGGATTTAGATGCCTTTGGTAAGGTCAAAGGTCATATTTCTTAAATGTGGCGATTTTATATATTATGGAAACTGAAGGTACCTAAAATAAAAATACTGTATTTCCTATTAATCTATGATGTCTAGAGGGCATATATATATATATATATATATATATATATATATATATATATATATAGTTGTGTCTAGAGGGCATATATAATGTTTTCCCCTGTTGGTATTGCATATGCAGTAGAAATTAGCCCTACCAGTACTTCTCCTCAATATTGTGCAAAACAAACACAATGCCACCAAAAAAGAATGTTATCTTTATTTTTATCAATTTTGACACGTGTGGATCACCTCGATACTCTAGCCAAGCAGTCATTGACTTTAACTCTGACCAATGCAGGAAACAAAGTTTCCAGTTTTTCCTGGGTTCTGATGTGTGCTGTATATATATATATATATATATATATATATATATATATATATATATATATATATATACAGAGCCGGCCTTAAGTGTTCTGGCGGCCTGCGCGGACTACTCCTCTGGCACCCCCCTTCTCACTACCCCCGCCGCCCCTTCTAACTATCTACTCCCTCTCCCTACTTCTCGTTATCCTCACTTACCTTGTTGCCGGAGTCCTGCGGTGGGAGTGGGAGGCATCCGTCGCGGTGCCGATATTTCATGTTGAGCGCCGGAATAAGGGGAGGGCTGGCAGCCTAAGGCCTGGGGGGCAACTCTAGTCAAGTGGCCCGTTGCACCACAGAATCAGCACACCATCCATGCCCATCTTTTCCTGATTTTGTAACGCATATTGATGTAATGTGATGGGACTGGGAGTAAAAAAATTATGTTTAATTCATTAAAAAACAGCTAATCTTTGTAACAAAATAAAATTTAAATATAGAAAAATTGGACCCTAGGCATTTCCTTGGGCCCCTGCCTGTAATCATCCCCAGAGTCCCTTTGTCCCTCATTCACTAAGCCACACCTCTGTTTTACTTACTCCCTGTAGTTCAGGTATAGATCAAATAAACAACACATATAAACAGCATGTGCATGTATAGATCAACAGAATAAACACACAAACCCAGCTTTGCAGGTACAGATCAACTGGAAATCACATAACAACTAAGCATTAAAGGTATAGATAAAACCCCCTAAATTACAGGCATAGATCACAGGATGCACACCCCCAAAGCCAGCCCTGGTGTCCACACTGCCCACATAGAACCCGACCAGCACCAAGATAACATTAACAAATTACAGTCCAGAGTGTCCCCAAACAGCCCGCCCTGACACCAGTACAAGATCTGCAACACCGACACCCAAACACACACACCAGGACAGGCTCTGCCACACAGACACCCAAACAGACACGCCAGGACAGGCTCTGCCACACAGATACCAGGAAAGGCTCTGCCACACTGACACCCAAACACACACACCAGGACAGGCTCTGACACCCAGACACACACACTAGAACAGGCTCTGCCACACCGACACCCAAACACACACACACCAGAACAGGCCCTGCCACACAGACAGCCAAACACACAGACACCAGGACAGGCTTTGCCACACAGACAGCCAAACACACACACACACACCAGGACAGGCTCTGCCACACAGACAGCCAAACAGACACACACACCAGGACAGGCTCTGCCACACAGACAGCCAAACACACACACACACATACCAGGACAGGCTCTGCCACACAGACAGCCAAACACACACACACACCAGGACAGACTCTGCCACACCGATATCCAAACACACAGACAAAACAGGATAGGCTCTGCCACACCTACACACAAACACACACACACCAGGACAGGCTCTGCGACACTGACACCCACATCCAAAATGCTTTCCACAATGGTTTGATGTTTGTTTGTTTTTCCCCCTTGTGTACTGATGCCCCAGCGAGCCTCCCCCTTTGGTTTTAATGTATTTCCACCCACACCCTTGTGTATTGTCCCATGTGGATTTGTGCCCCCAGCCAGCCCCCTTTGTACATTATGCTCCAACACCCTTGTGTATTGATTTATGTGATGTCCCCAGCCAGCCCCCTCCCTTGTGTATTGATGCCCCCCTTTGCATTGTTAATGGCCCATGTATATTGAACCCAGCCAACCACCCCCACCTTTGTGTAGTGATTTATATGGTGCCCCAACCACCCTGTTGTGTACTTATACCCCTAGCCACCCCCATTTTGCATTTAATTGTTGTCCCAATGCAGCCCCCACCTTTGAATATGGCTCCCCTTCCGCCTATTACCCCAACTATTTTTTTTAATACTTATGTTTTTGCTGCCATCCTTCACTGCTGCTGTCATCCAACGTGCTCTTCTAGCTGTCACGAGGAACTGTTCCGTGTGACTCCGCCCCCTTGAGTGGCCCACCACATTGATTGATGTGACGTGCCGCTCAAGGGGGCGGAGTCACACGGAACAGGACACTGGGCGGCACTGTGCAGGCACGCTGGCCGCTTAATGATTTTAAAGCGGCTAGCGTGTCTTTCCGCCGCTTTAAGAGTCACAGCCATATCGGCTGCAATGGCTGGCCAACCACGGATGCTGCGGGCATTAAAGACGGCCCTGGCGTGGCCGAATCGGCCACTTAAATGGGCGGCCGTGCGGCCATTTAATGTAGATTCAGGGCGGCCTGGGGGGCAATTGCCCCCCTGCCCCCAGCCCGCCCCTGGATGCAATATTCCGGCGCTCAACATGAAAAGCCGGCACCGCAACGGAGTCACGGAGAGTGAGGGGCGCCGAGCGGTTGCTGAAAACTTCAACGATCACTTTCTTCGCTTAAACGGCGTTACTGTAATGCCTCGATGTCAAGGCATTCAGCAAGGCCGAGATCGGCATCGGGGGCCATGTCTGGCCCCTCCCCGGGGCGTCAACGCCCGTTTGAAAAGCGTTTAGGAGGCGATCAACGATCGCCTCCTAAACTTAAATGGTGTCGCTGGAATGCCATGATCAGGAGGCATCCAGCGACACCAAACACTTACCTCTGGGTGGGCTGTGACCGCTCCGGAGAGCAGTCACAGCCGCAGCTGCCGGTGTTCTTCGCCATCAGCAAGATGGCGGCCGCCCTGTAAAAGAAACAAACAAGTTTTTAAAGTTCGCTAGATGGTCTAGAGAAATATAAAAAAAAAAAGAAAAAAATAAAAGTGCTAACATTTAAAAATAATTATGCAGTGATGTCACTAGATGAACCATCCAGTACCAGCAAAATGTGTAAAAAAAATATAAAAAAATAAAATAAAAAAATAAAGTTTATTATTTTGAGCAAGTGCTAAAATTTCTCAAAAATCTCAACAAAGAGTTAAAATAAAAGCACTTTGAATACCCAAGGGGTGTCTAATATAAAAAAAATGGCTGATGGGGTAAATTGGAGTGGCTGAGCTCAAAGATAGGGCATAGGTACAGACTTTCCAAAATGGACAAAAAAAGCGCACTTCCCAAATGTGGCATTTTAAATCTCAAACAACATGACAAATCCATGCATGTCGGGTATCACTGCACTCAGGAGATGTTCCTGAACACATATTGGGGGGTTGTTTGACAGTGACATATACCAGGACCTGTATATCTATAACAAAAGTACAATTTGTGTGGAAAAAAAAATACTATTACAAAGTTTGGCAAAGTGTAGTTGTATAATTGGTGCATGGAAAGGGTTAAAATAACAGCATTTGGAATACCCTGGGGTGTCTAGTTTTCAAAAATATATGGTTTGAATGGGTTAAATTGAGTTAACCGGCTTCAAAGATGTTCCAAAGAGGAGATGGAGGCAGACTGACCAGATTTGTTAAAAAAGATTTGGAAATCATAAAGCGCTGCTTGTACTTATTGCCCTATAACTTACAAAAAACAGCAAAAAAACATAAAAACATTGGGTATTTCTAAACTCAGGACAAGTAGTAGAATCTATTTAGCTAGTTGTTTTACTTGCTTTTTTAGGTGAGTAAAAGATTTTTCAAATAAAAGTCATAAAATGTGTTTTTGTTTTCAATTTTTCACCATGTTTTTTTTATTTTTTTATAGTAAATAAGATGATACGATCAAAATAATGGTATCTGAAGAAAGCCCATCTTGTCCTGAAAAAAACAATATATAACTTATGTGGGTACACTAAATGGGTGAGGAGAAAATTACAGCTGAACACAAGCACCACAAAAGTGTCAAAACAGCCTCGGTCCCACAGGGTACAAAACGAAAAATGAGCCCGGTCCTTAAGGGGTTAACATGAAGGAAAACCCAAAAAACGATGTTTTAATTTAAGTCCCGGGCAGGCACCCCTGCTGCCATGGCGCCCTGGTTGCACACCCCTAAGACCGGCTATATATATATATATATATATATATATATATATATATATATATATATATATGTATATGAAACTGACCCTATGCATGGACCATAGGACCATCTATCTTAACTTCTGTCATAATAGAAGATAATTTATCCACCCTCACTGAAATGTGGACAATAGGATATTATTCTAGCTGTTATTGATCCGTAAAACTTTGTAGAACGCTAGGTGGAGCTATCGCACCATCAATCCTCATCCTCTAGCGATCTTACAAATTACTTCAACAATTTATATAGGTTATATTAAAATTCCAAAGCCTCCTGAATGACAGACACTAAAGCAGTGAGCGTTGTATGGCGTAGCAGTACCAGTGTTACAGAAGATGTTGATGAACACGCACATTTTTTCAGACATCCCCATTTAACATCTAATACTGAATATAAGAGGTGACCGCATACCGACTGGAATTTTAATTGCATGACTTGCAGGTTCTATGGTTTTCAAATTTGTTATGCTAACTATTTCAAAAGTAGAGGTTGGTTAATGCACTGCAGTAGACAAGTCCCCTCTGTGGCATTCAGGGGGATTAAAAACCTTAAGTCTGTGAAGCAGATTTTCAGGTTAAAGTTTGGTAAAGTGAAAGGCTCATTTGTCTTGGAGCGGTGCCTATTGCTAGGCATGAGAGAAAGGGATACAGTGGTGTATGAATTTTAACGTGTAGGTTGAGCATAGTGTGACAGCTAATATTTTCCTGGCACTCATGCAGGTCAACTTGGCAGGACACTAACCTGATGAAATATCTTTCCACCACAACCAAAATCCTAAGAAAATATACATGTAAATCTTGTGCCAGGGAATAGTGGAAAGTAAAGGGTGGAGATGTGTTTGAATTAAACTTTTCTTTTCCATGATTGCTAGCTATGCTTTAAATAACAATTCTAAGCCACAAATGCCACAGTTTAAAATACAGTACAGGAATTGTGTTTTAAAAAGTTCATATCAGGAAAATAGTTCCACGAGGCTATTCATTTATAATAGGCATTTATTGATATTGGTTTGAACTATTTTAAAGAACTAAAGAGCTCTTTTATTAGAATATTTTAATAATGTCTAAAAACAAATATTTTTTGTTAGCTAGTTGAAGTGAAAGTTGGAAAAATAAAATGCAGCATAATTTGAGATTTATGAGGTATGCAAGATGTGGCTTGTGGTTCTTGTTCTGTTATGCTGAATTGGCTATAAGGTGTCATGTATGTCTGATGGGCAATTACTGTATATCCAAAAGGCTGGCATGATCTTTCTCATGTGGCATGAATGCTCAGGAAAAACACGCTTGCATGGCCTCTGAATGCCAGACAGCTTTCTGGGAACCCACATACCCTGACAACTTCTGGAGGTTCATGTAGCAACTTGGGTCTCAGGGTGCCCTTTAACTTGTACTTCATTTATTCTTAGCCTCTGTCTGTTGAAACCTGAGAGGGGTGCTGCAATCCCCAATTAACAGTGACCAATTCATGTGCAAAATGTATCAATGAGACAGAATAGAGTCCCAGTCCTCATCATTCTATTCAATAGTCTGTCTTCAGTGACAACCTGCCTTGATGGCTCGCTGTGCTACCAAATTCTAGAAGGCCTGTTGGGAGGTTGGGATCTTCCCTGGGCATTGCAGAATACTGCATTTCAATCCTGGGGCTTTACTAGTTTTGTTTTCCAGGAAGAAGCCTTGTGACTCAGACCCAATGTGGGAAGCTTCTTTTGCCTACAAATACCAAAACGTTTCAGGGGAAAGTCACAGTGGACAACTGAGATGAGAGTGCTCATCTTCTGGGGTCCCATACTTTCCTCCCCTCCCTAGCCAAACAGCCAGCAAGAGGAAGAAAGAATGGCAGCCACAAAAAAGTATTTGTGGACCAGGCTCCACATTTTTGGCATGTCCATAGCAATGGTAATCACTGTGCATTCATGATATAATTTTCTCCATATAGAATAAAAACATCCACAAATTATTGTCATCCCACTGCATTATGTAAGGGTAGCCTTTAGGCTGACATTATAGAAATTACCATCTGCCTGCTAGCCAAAAGGCAGGGACCAGTGAAAAGTTACATTCAAAGATCCAGGTGCATCTGTGCTCTTACTGGCAACTACCATGGTGCACATGGTTGGATCTGCCTGGGGGCTCACAAACAGCCATCTTGACCTTAAGGCCAGATGACCAAGTGTTTCCCTACTCACAGGTACTATTCTTGATCTTAGCAGAAAGGTGGTGCTTAAAAACTATTGACTACCAAACTGCTTTCATCCAGAACTCATCCTCAGGTTTCAGTATTGCATGTTCTTCAATATCATAATCCTTCCCTATTCACTGTGTTATAGCTGATGTATTTTGCAAATTAATTAATAGATGATGTTCCAGGTACTGGAATTAATTTACAGTTAGAAATGTACTCCTCCCAGAATTAATTATGGCAATTTTTATCTAACTCATTGGCAATTTATTGGTATTGTTTACTTGTCCTATGAAAACACTGATAGGTTGTTATCATTAAAACTGAAGGGTTGTGTTGTTCTTTGTGATTAAACCTTAATAACTGACCCTATAAAATAATAAATTTGCTGCACATATAACAATTTATATTTTAGCTTGGAATTAGTACAGGAACTGTTGTATATTTTTTGGAAACACTTTTTCTTTACGCTAAACACAGTAAATTAATCCCCAGCCTCCTCTTCCTGCAGTGCAGAGCAGCTTGGCTCCAGCTACTCTTCACTTGATGCGCATCAGCCTGTTAAACAGCGTTGTGGAGGGCGTCCTTTGGATAGACGCAGCTCCCAACAGAGCCTGTAAATGCCTCAGATGATCGCATTCTCCTTCCCACGTGGGAGGTGGGCGGTTTTGGGGTGGTCTCCTCCGCTCTTTGACAAGGCAGTGCTTGAGTTTTTCTCCTTGAGGAGCTGCTCGGAACGTGATTTATTGAAGCTGCATGTCGCTCCGCCACTTCAATACACGGGACTGCGTCATACGCAGAGAAGGGGGCATATGACGCAAGAGGAGGAAGTGCCTGGTCAATAAGAACCGGCAGCATCCGGAACAGAAATACATATTTTTTTTTTACTCCTACTCATGTAACAATTGCAGCAAAGCACAGATCTGAGAAGGAAATGCTGCACAATTTAATGTGTGCATCATATGTGCGCTGGCATAACTACAGGGGTCGCTTTGGTCGCAGCAACTAGGCCTGTGCCATTATGGGGCCGAGTGCGACCACTGCGATCCCTTCTTCCTGTCATCTTGTACCAGTTGAAAATTGTTTAGAAAGGGCCTTTGTGACCTGGACCACACTGATCCAGGTCAGAAGGGCCCTTTCTAAACTATTTTGAAACTGCACGGGGAGACAGGAACGTATCGGGTAATGCGAGCAGCCAGAGGGAAAGCTGCAGGGCGGTGAAATGTAAGCGGGGGCGGGAGGTGAGATATAACTATATGTGTTTGCATATTTATATATATATATATATATATATATATGCGTGTTTGAGCATGCATGTGTACGTGCGTGTTTGAGCATGCATGTGTACGTGTGTGTGAGCATGCATGAGTACTTGTGTATCTGTGTGAGCATCCATGAGTACTTCTATGTGTGTGTGTGTGAGCATGCATGTGTACTTCTGTGTGTGTTTGAGCATGGATGTGTACTTCTGTGTGTGTTTGAGCATGGATGTGTACTTCTGTGTGTGCATGGATGTATAACTGTAAGGATTGAGATGGAGTGTGTTAGTATGAGTAAGTGTGTGTAATTTGTGCAAGTGTGTTTACATATGTTGTATGTTGGAAGGGGGACAAGGGGCAAAGAAGGCACAGACCAACTTGCTTAGGTCAACTGCTACAAGAGGTCACAGAGGGAAAAAGGTTTGCTGAAAAATATGTCACATATATATAAGCAGTTTGTTGAGCATAACGTTATATACATGTTATATTTGTTTTGTATAGCTAATTATTGTGGCACTGATATTCACACTTTTCCAGTTTGCACCCAATTCCATCCAGGCAGTACTGGATGCCAAGATACAAAAGTACATTTTAGCTCCATTTGTCTGCACACAAAATTTAAGGTGCTTTCCTTTCACACATCAATAGCAAGTACCAGGATCTTGCAGCCCCTATCAGAGAGAAGGACTCTACTGAAGGAAATTATAGTACGGTTCCTGTCGACATTCAAAACAAAAACTCTTACCTTCTAGTACCTTTTTGTTGTCACTCACGCTTCATGTTTGTATCTGGTTTAAGCTAAAACAATTGTAGCAGTGTTGCTTTTAATATAAAATGTCGGAGAATTATTGTAAACTGTCAACTACACCGATAACATATTTTGAAAACTCAAAAGAAAGCATTTAAACAGTAGAAATATGCCAAGATGATGCTGTTGCCAGACTACCTCCAACATGGATGGAACTAATATGCATCACGGTCCGTTGTTAACTTGCCATCAATTTTCTTTTCTTATCTTGCCATAAATATTATTAAATGTGGCCAGTCCTCGTCGTATAGTTAATGGAACATACAGAGCATCCAAACAGCGTATCTTCAAAAGATATCCTGTCCTGGGCGCCATAAAATCCTACGGAGACTAGGCACTGGGCGCCTACGGAGACTAGGCACTGGGATCACACTGGGTATGCAGCATGTAGCATCTTCAGAGTTGTGATGTTATAATTGTTAGGTTTTAATAATGGACTCACGTAGATATAATGGGTGTTGACCGTGTGCCCTCCAGAATGATATGAAACATGTCAGGAGGGTGTTAACTAAGGTCTGAGTGATAAAAATGGGTCACCTAGCTGACAGGTGAAAAGGGGATGTTTGGTACCTTTAGATTTGTAATAACTTGGAGGGGGAGGGGGGGTTATCAACCCAGAGTCATTAATGTGCAAGTTAACATAACAATAATAACCAAATGTGACATTTTAAAATATTAAACCATAATTTGCTGTTAGGTTTAATGATGAACTCATTAAGAGTGTCTTGGCTACACACTCCCCTCCAACATGACACTAAATGTGCAGCCTCTTAGAGACAAAGAATGATTCCTATAACAATGGGAATCAGAGGAGAATACTTTTAATTTCCTAGAATTTCTTTTGGCAGGGGACTTTAACTGATGATTCCCACAGATCATTTTACTTAATAGTGTAAATTGTATGTGCTCAATTGTAATACTGTTTAGTGTTCACTTTTTGTATGTCTTTTTTTGTCATTATGTTTGTATGTTTTATGTTGAAAAGTCCAAGGACGTCCCATGCTCAGCTTTCTTGTGGAGGAATGCAAATTGTCTGCCAGTATTTTCTGATAACATGTTGCATGCCATGCCATCAATTTTCACAAGATTGCCTGTGCCTTTAGAGCTCACACCCCCAAAACATCAGTGAGCCACCACCACGCTTCACAGTGGGGATCATATTCTTTTCGCTACATGCCTTGTTGACCCCTCTTTAAACATAGCTCTTATGGCTGTGATCATAAAGCTCTATTTTGGTCTCGTCAGTCCAAATTACAGTGTGCCAGATGCATATTGTAACCGGGATTTTTTGTTACATTGGCGCAGTAAAGGCTTCTCTCTGGCAACTTGACCATGCAGCTCATTTTTGTTCAAGTATCGTCGTATTGTGCTCTTTGAAACTGTCTTTTTCCAGAACAGCCTGTATTTCTCCTGAGGGTACTTGTGGGTTTTTCTTTGTATCTCGAACAATTCTTCTTCCAGTTTTGGCTGAAATCTTTCTTGGTCTGCCTGACCTTGGCTTGGTATCAAGGGATCCCCAAATTGTCCACTTCTTAATAAGGGATTGAACAGTACCGACTGGCATTTTCAAAGCTTTGGTTATCTTTTTATATCCTTTTCTATCTTTATAAAGTCCCATTACCTCATTACGCAGGTCTTTTGACAGTTCTTTTCTGCTCCCCATAGCTCAGTATGTAGCCTGCTCAGTGCATCCACATGAGAGCTAACAAACTCGTTGACTATTTATACACAGACACGAATTGCAATTTAAAAAGCCACATGTACGGGAAATGAACCTTTAAGTGCCATTTTAACTTGTGTGTGTCACCTTGCGTGTCTGTAACAAGGCCAAACATTCAAGGGTGTGTAGACTTTTGATCAGGGCCATTTGGGTGATATCTGTTATTATGATTTAAAAAAGAGCCAAACAACTATGTGATAATAAATGGAATCATATGATCACTAAGATCATGCAAAAAAAGACAGTTTTTTTGCATGATCTGTCATATTTTCAAAATCAATGCCAACATTTCACAATTTCTGCCAGGGAATGCAAACTTTTGAGCACAGCTTTATTATCTGTATCCACGAGGAAGTATTTGAAAGAATAATTAGTATATAATCCTGTTGAGCAAAAAGCATTATAACTCCACAATATTAATTAAAACGGAATTCATTTTGTTAAATCAAAAGTTTGTTCCAGTCATCCAACAAATATTACACTTAAATTACCTAATTATGGGAAATAAATGTTCTAAGCCTTAGGTACTTAGAAACCAATAAACATTAGGCATCGGTTATCAAATTATTTCTTCATTTCCATTGCAAAATACAAGGTAATTGTCATAGTTTAATTAGCTCACATGCTGATTAATTGTCTATTCAAATTATACACAATCAAACAGAGTATGTTCGGTTTAAGTTTCATTAGTAGCAGACATTCACAATTTCATTTGACATGTTAATGAATGGCAAGCTTAAAACTACAAAATAAAGAGGAAAATATCATTATACTACCATTCATCACACCTAAACAAAAAATGGGATTTCATTTATTTAGCAGCGTTCTATAGTGCTATGGGCTGTCATTATGGTTTCCAAAATTGTTTTACTTTTCCTGCTAAAGGGTTTTTATGTCAACGTATTTATTTTCCAAGTATTCGCTAGAAACCATAAAGCACCTAATAGTGCATCATTGTTATTAAATATATTTTGGTAAGTTTATTGGTTCCCAGTACTTTAGGCTTTTTTAATGAATATATTTGTGAGTGTTTGTTTTTCTCAATAAACTTGCATGGATATGTAACATTACATTCAAGGCATTTAGGCTGGGCAAGCCATATTATTTCTAGTGCACTAGGCAAACTATGGTTCCAGGGCCCCCATGTGTTTGTGCTTGCTTACTAGCATTGGAAAAACCTCATGGAGGTGTCTCTACTGACTTTTGTTTACTTATATGGTAGGGCCAACTCAGTGTTCAGGATGGATTTGCGCTCCAGGTGTCCCTAGCCAGTAGCGAAAACCACTGTCACCCACATACATTTCATGATACGTCTTCTTTACCTGAACAATACTTAAGTAGGGCCTTAACTTCCATGAACCCTAGCTACTGCTCCAACGGAAAGCATGACATCATAACTCCATTACATGTGGTCAAAGTAATTTGCTGGCAATGCATGAGTACAACATTGGCGAATACGTCTCAAATGTCCTATTTGACCAGTGACATGAGTGGAAAATGAATACTACATGAGTACAATACATTTTCCAGAAGTTACCTTGTATTCTGTAAGGTTCTAAAGGTTATTTAAGTTACCTAATAAAGTAGGATTAAGTTTCACAGAATTGTAATAACTCCATCCTTAGAACACAGCCAGAATGACATTTTACTAACAGGCCAACACAATTATTCGACTGTTTTCTTCCCCCGCTGTTACGATGATGTCCTCATAGTACATCTATAAAGGAGAATAGGGAACCATCACTTAGCTCCTGCCCTGTGAAACCATATAATAGATGTCTTAGCTCGACCTTTAATAGCACGATTTTTAAGGCTGAGTGGTTCTTCTGAACAGGCAGGAAATAAAAATCAAAAAGTTGTTCACCCTTTCAAACAGTTTGCAAATTGGAAATCATTTACAAAATTTACTGGAAACGCTTCTCCTCAACTCCTTTTTTCTGCATTGTTAAGCAGAAGCATATATTTCATCCTGGGTGACAAAAAAAAGATTCTGGCAAACAAAACACCTGCGACCCTTTCATCCACATAAGGCACCACAATTTTGTATGTCAGCAATACCTTTAAGTATATCAGAAACTATTTTGAAACTGAACAGCTGCTCTCCGTTTAATTTGACAGCTTTTTCTTTTATTTTCAATTACATCTTTAAAAAAATACAACACTGGTTTTAGTCAGCATTTTATATTTGTGGAGCTTTTGTTTTGTTTTTTCACTGAAAGACTTGATTTTGTGTTATACTAAGAAGTCCAGCATTGTTCATGTGCATACTATATATCAAAAGCCCCGAAAGGTTAAAAAATACATATTCATTTATCACGTAAATTTTCACAATAAAATAAACCATATATATTTTTTAAGAAACATAGTTAATGTTCCTTTTTTATTTATTCAAAGTTATATTTTCTTGCTCAGATAGGACTTCTACCTCCACCAGAACCAGGGCCGGCCTTTGGGGTGTGCGACCTGTGCGACCGCACAGGGCGCCACACTCCAGGGGGCGCCGCCGCGGGGTCCGTCGCCGCCGCAGCGCGGTCCGACGCCACTGCCGCCGCGGGGTCCGCTGCCGCCAGTATGGGGGCACCCGGCACCCCTCCAGAGACGGACAGTAATGTCCGCCGCTGGAGGAGCAGGCTCGCAAGGGAGCAGTATCGGAGGTCTTTAACAGACCTCCGATACCGCTCCCTTGTGATCCCCGCGGCAAAAGCTGCTGTGCGCCGGGGTTTGCTGTGAGATCCCGGCGCACAGCACTGAAGCCGCGCCCACCGGTCTCCGTGCCCTCTGACCCGGAAGAAGAGAAGACAGAAGAACTAAGAAGAAGAGCGAAGAGGAGGCAAAGAAACTGAAAGAGGAAAGGTAGGAAAGCATAGAGTGACAGTGAGAGTGGATTGGTGTATATGTGTGGTTTGGTGTATATGTGTGGTTTGGTATATATGTGTGGTTTGGTATATATGTGTGGTTTGGTATATGTGTGGATTAGTATATATGTGTGGTTTGGTGTATATGTGTGGTTTGGTATATGTGTGGATTAGTATATATGTGTGGTTTGGTGTATATGTGTGGATTGGTGTATATGTGTGGATTGGTATATATGTGTGGTTTGGTGTATATGTGTGGATTGGTGTATATGTGTGGATTGGTGTATATGTGTGGATTGGTGTATATGTGTGGATTGGTATATATGTGTGGATTGGTATATATGTGTGGATTGGTGTATATGTGTGGATTGGTATATATGTGTGGATTGGTATATATGTGTGGATTGGTGTATATGTGTGGATTGGTGTATATGTGTGGATTGGTGTATACGTGTGTGGATTGGTGTATACGTGTGGAGTGGATTGGTGTATATGTGTGGATTGGTGTATATGTGTGGATTGGTATATATGTGTGGATTGGTGTATATGTGTGGATTGGTATGCGTGTGGATTGGTATATATGTGTGGATTGGTGTATACGTGTGGATTGGTGTATACGTGTGGATTGGTGTATACGTGTGGATTGGTGTATACGTGTGTGGATTGGTATGCGTGTGGATTGGTATGCGTGTGGATTGGTGTATATATGTGTGGATTGGTGTATATGTGTGGATTGGTGTATATGTGTGGAGTGGATTGGTGTATATGTGTGGATTGGTGTATATGTGTGTGTGGATTGGTGTATATATGTGTATTGGTGTATATGTGTGGAGTGGATTGGTGTATATGTGTGGATTGGTGTATATGTGTGGAGTGGATTGGTGTATATGTGTGGATTGGTGTATATGTGTGGAGTGGATTGGTGTATGTGTGTGGATTGGTGTATATGTGTGGAGTGGATTGGTGTATGTGTGTGGATTGGTGTATATGTGTGGTGTGGATTGGTGTATGTGTGGATTGGTGTATGTGTGTGGATTGGTGTATGTGTGTGGATTGGTGTATGTGTGTGGATTGGTGTATGTGTGTGGATTGGTGTATATGTGTGGATTGGTGTATGTGTGTGGATTGGTAAGTGTGTGAGAGTGATGGGTGTTATGCTGTACCATTTCCAATGTATTTTTCATTATATAATTATGCTCTAAAGTACATCATAACTCCCATCACTCTATACTGTTCCGTACAGTGGCAGAGCTGGGAGGCAGAGGCCTTGCACCCCCACCGCAGGACTTCTGAAAGGTAAGTGAACTTCAAAGAGGGAAAGGGTAGATAGTTAGGAGGGGGTAGATAGGGAGAATGGAGTGAGACGGGGTACATAGGGCAATCATACTCCTATCATGCCAAGTAGTCTACGAGTACATCCTGGAATCTGCGGGCATGATAAGAATGTGATTGCTGTTAATCATATATATATATATATATATATATATATATATATATATATATATATATATATATATATATATATATATATATATATATTGTTATTTAATTGTTTTGTTATGTCTTATGGTGTGGGGGGGGGTCATATTCGGTTTTGGCCAGGTAAATGCTGCACTTTCGGTTTCAGTCCATAATTTGTTTCGGTGCATCCCTACTACTAAGCCAGACAATGAAGTGGTAGGCCTACACCACATCAATGTTTGGCGTAGTATATAGTGATTGGGGTTTTGTTACAAGTTTTGATTCCTTTCTTTTTTTGGGATGGGGGGGGCGCCAGACGAGTAGTCCGCACAGGGCGCCAGAACACCTAAGGCCGGCTCTGACCAGAACCATAAACAGAGCTCCCATCTACTGTGAGCACGGTGCTGTATAAGCAACAGTTCCCTTCTGTAATAGACAGCTCATCGTAGTGGTCCCTCCATTTGCCCTCCTTGGGACACATGTGGGAGATAATCAAGGATGGAGATCTTCTCCCCCCTCGACACTTTGATTTCGGACATAACCCCAGATTTAGGTTCCTGCAGCTCTGTCACTATGTTCACCTCTATCCCTCAGAGATGCAATTTAATGAGAAACCTTATCCCCCTTTGAAAACCTTTGCAGATCGGCCTTGATCCCAGTAACAAGTATCTCCATGATATATGGCATGTTGTTGGTACCGGCACATGCCACCCCCACATGCCACCCCACTGAAGTTTGTCATTAGATGGGAGGAAGCTTTAGGGATCCAATTGACCAAGCAAAAATGAGATAAAATACTTTTACTCAGTCAGAATTACTCCACATTCACGCCAATACAATAGAATGCTTATAAGATTCTTACTTGCTGGAATACAACCCCTGTGGTCCTAAATATAATTAATCTGGTGCTTTCTGACCTCTGCTGGCAAAGCAGAGTTGAACAGGGACCCCTGTTGCATATCTGGTGGAAGTGTGGGCTGATTAGACCATATTCGGAAGGGATGCCATGACGGTGGTGACCGACAACCCTCCGCAGTTCATAGAATAGATAGATAGATAGCTAGATAGATAGATAGATAGATAGATAGATTTGCTCAGTTGCTCAGGAGCTCTCACAAAGCTCTAAATAGCAGATAGAGCAGCACATAGCCACATAGTTTTACTGGCTACAGTTCCTGTAGAGAAAGAGAGAGAATGCGTCACCAAATATCCATAGGAGAAAGGTTACATTTATTTATATAGCACTAGCAGATTCCATAGCATTGCTACATTAAAAGGCAGTATTAATATAATTTTAAATAACACACATTAACACAAAATGGTACAAAAGGAAAAAAGCTTAAAATCTTGTTGGAGGTTAAAGGGGAAGTGAAACAGTAGGAGAGGACTGTCAGGGCGCTGGGTGCCTGATCAGGTAGGAGTCTCAATGCAGGGGCAGGTTCAGAACATGGCTGTAGGCAGGCTGATGTGTCCAGTTCAGGGCTGTTCTCTACTTTAGCTTTAGATTTTCTCTTGGGCTCCATCTATAGGTGTTCAGAGAATGAGCAGGATAAAAACAGGCAAAAGGCAGGAAGCCCTCAGGCAGGGTACACGGCTTGGAAGCCCTCAGGCAGGGCACACAGCTTGAAAGCCCTCAGGTAGGGCACACGGCTTGGAAGCAGCCGGATAGGTAGGTACGTCTGGGACACACCGGGGTCTGGTACACAAATCGGGATCGTTCAAGTAGCCAAAAGTCATACACGGTAAACAGATCAGATGCAGAAAAGCAGTAGGTCAGTATACAGGGCCAGGAACACAATGCTCTAGCAATGAGGCTAGGATGATGCCTGGTTTATATTGAGCCTTAATTGACCAAACGAGGGTAGGTGTTTCAAGAGCATGAGGGAACAACATGGTCCAAGGAGAGGCAGAAGGAAAATGCAACCCAAGATCCACCTGGTGCAGTAGTGGATAAGCGATTTACCTAGAAGCCACAAGGTTGCAGGTTTGAATCCCTGTGGTTCCTGACAAGGACTGCCTGAAGAGAGATAAGCTCATTGAATCAAGGATGATCTCTAGGGGTTGTTGATCATTCAGATGGCTTGGTTAGGATGATGACTCAGTGTTAGCAGGAAGATTATATGCTTCTTTAAAAAGGTGGGTTTTTAAAATTCACATACAAGGGAAAAGGTCTGAAGAAATGGGGTAGGGAATTCCAGACAAGGGGTGCAGCACATGTGAAACCCTGAATACGGGAGTGGCTTTGTTCTCCAAAGTTTTCTTGGGGGTTCCTCCTCGTTTTCTGAGATTTGTATGGCAAAATTGGCAAATTGAATACACAAATCTAATGTGGACCATGGAGGGGTTGTTAAAAAGAAACTGAAACAAAATGTTTTTAAGGAGATGAGGAGAAGAAAAGAAAATATATAGGGAGTCATAGTGAGGATTAGGGTGATTGGAACAAAATCTTAAGTGGGTCACCGGATGACTGCAAAGGGAGATTTTGTGGCATTCCCCTGCAGTTCCCTCCAGTTTAACTCCAGTGCAGGTCTTATCTATCCACTTATGATGAGCCCACTGGAGCTACCTTTTCAGACAGGTGAGACCATGCAAGTTTTAATTTAGGTCTCATACCCTTGTCTGAAAGTCCCAGGACGCCGTCACTTTAGTCATGTTTGGTCATTTGAGTTATTCTGTAACTCTACTGACTACTCGACTTTTAAATGAAAAGACAAGTAGTATCCTTCATTCCTAACTCTGGAACGTGGTGTAAGTATTAGGCATTTATTGTTATTATATTTGTATACGATAAATAGCCTTTCATGATTATGTTATGTTTTCATTATTTTCATTAATAGGGGACTGTTGCTGAGTGGGGCCCCCATGCTTCTACATACTCTGGCCCCTGCTCTTTTATTGGGTATAATCGATACCTCCTCATCTGTAGGGTGTTAATGAAATTTTTGCCTCTTTGGCAGACATCCCCGTTCCCTGCACCTCCACTTCAGAGTCAATGTTCTACTTTTGCCAACTCTGGCAGCTTTTTGATGCACCCGTTCAAACAAGAGAGATCTTTCTGGTAAACTGAGTAAAGAATAATATAAATCTAATGTCAGCATGTTGTTGTGAAAAATCTATTAAACCATAAAATGTTAAGCAAACTTTTTTGTAGACCGGTGAGAAAACTTCATATGAAAAACTGAAATCGCAATTTGGAACAGTGTATAATTTGCTTTGAAACTATATCTACGCAAAAACAATAGCACAGCTGGGTGCTGTAAACCGTCACATTTCTTCCTCACTGGGATCTATGCTGAGCCATGCCCTGAAGGCAAAAAGTAAAAAATTAGGACCCTAGTGTATTATTTAGGACACATGCATTATGACAAGCTGAAAATACATAGGAAGGTCTATTAACTGCAAGCCTATCACATGAAATGACCACACTTACATTTAACAGCATTCAGAACTTCTTACAGCTGAGGAAAAAAGGTAATGATAATAACCTTCAGTAAATTAAGCTTTCAGTGTTATCATCTTGTGTGCAGCAACAGCATTGCATTCTGTAGACACTCATTTTGCGTTGCATTCCATTTATCTGGTAAGGATTCAGTAGAGAACCATCTAAAGTACAATAAGAGCCATAAATATTGACACGGTCATAAATACAAAGTGACTTTGTTGAGGATTAATACGCATCTAAACTTTAGAAGTCTAGAAGCAAAATAATTTTACACTGTGGAAACTGTGAAAATAGTACATTAAATACATCTCACTTATCCTGATCAAGTTGTAAAAATATATAACTTATTTGTCTGCAACGTTACTGAAAAAACTCCTACTTTCTCATTTATCAAGAAAAACATTTACAAATATTTGGAGGTATAATAACTAGAGTATGATAACGAGTTCTTTTTCTCCATATAGTTGTGAAAAATCTTGTCTTCCTTCTTATTAACTTGGCGATAATGTAAGAAGCAAATGCTTGGTCAGCTCCTCCTTCAGAATACCAACTTAATCAGCAACATTGAATAATTTGACATTCTGTGTGAACAATTAGAACCGTAATCAGCTGGCATTGTGAAAACTGATAACAGGTCATGTTTGAGCATGAACATAACCACCATAGAGTTGACTCTTGAGTTGACAGTACAGCTGAGTAACAAGTGGACTATAACTGCCATGCTTAGCTAGGCAGCAGCTTCATGGCTTGGGGACCATCTAGTGTTTAAAATGATGCAGATGATGTTGTCATGTACCGAGTAGCTATAAGAATTCTAGTTGCTTCAAACAGCCATGGCGCTACATAATGGTGCTTCATATCCACTTGGCATAATAATCAAAATTAAAGGTTACATGTACTTTGTGGTTCCAAACTAAGTACATACAGTGCAAAAGGGTTGACTTTAGGGTCCGCAGTCTTCCTCCTGAGCTGGTTAATATGAAATTGGCAAAGACATAAAGCATTGCGGTTTATCAGATCGTAGAGGAGAATGCAAATTCTCCTTACTTCACTGATCCCTGAAAATGACTGTACCTTTAATAATCATATTAAAGAACCATTAAACACCTTTACCACTAGGTTGCATTTGTCTTTAAGTCACACACATACACATACAAAAGCAATAAAAAGGAAAAATGTACAAGCTGATATATACCATAAAAACCAAATACTCAAGGAAGCCTATATTTTGAGATCGTCTGACTGGAAATAATAGTACAGGCCATTGATCTGCTACTGGCCTGTTGTCATAAAAATGTTTTGCAACTACCCACAAAAATAAAATAGCTCATCTGACAACACTGCTTTGAAATGGTTATCAATTTCTATTTTTCAGCTCAGTTTAATCATTTGATATGACTGCAACTACAAATGAAAGTAGATAAAAATCAGAGAGAATTTGAATTATTGTTTTATACTACATTAAAAAGTGAAATAGATAGGGTTTAAATTAAAGAAAGAAACGACTAAATGATAATGGATCTCCACTTCTGTGATATAACATTTATTGTGTGAAATACAGATTATAATAAAGATACAAAGAATATGACCAGTGGAAAATATAATGGAAAATATATTACAGAAAGTAATAATATACTTCGACATTAAACGCTGATATGTCTCTGACTTAAGTTTTTCACACGTTATCAATTTTGTAACGGGATAAAAACTTTGCCTTCACTTTTAATGTAGTCTAAAAGAAGCTATTCAACAAAAATGTATTTCCGCAAAACAATATGAAATAAGATATACTGTATATATATATATATATATATATATATATATACAGTATATCAGCCATAACATTATGACCACTGACAGGTGAAGTGAATAACACTGATAATCTGGTTATTATAGCAAATGTCAGTGGGTGGGATATATTAAGCGGCAAGTGAACATTTTGTCTCCAAAGTTGATGTGTTAGAAGCAGGAAAAAAAAACTTTGACAAGGGCCAAATTGTGGTGGATAGACAACTGGGTCAGAGCATCTCAAGAACTGCAGCTCTTGTGGGGCGTTTCCGGTCCGCAGTGGTCAGTACCATCAAAAGTGGTCCAAGGAAGGAAAACCGGCGACAGGGTCATGGGCTGTCAAGGCTCATTGGTGCACATGGGGGGAAGGGAGGCGAAAGCTGGTCCGTGTGTATATATAGTGTTTACGGTTCACAAATTGAGAGAAAACTATGCTGTAGGTATTTCTTCTGTTGTTGCATATTTTCACACTTAAATGTGTCAGATCATCCAACTAATTTTAATATAAGACAAAGACAGCATGAGTAAACACAACATGCAGTTTTTAAATTATCGTTCCATTTATGAAAAGTAAACAGTTAATCAAAACCTATATCACCCATGTAGAAAAGTAATTGTCCCCTAATCCTTATAACTAGTTGTGCCACCCTTAGCAGCAACAACTGCAATCAAATGTTTACAATAACTGCCACTGACTCCTTTACATTGGTGTGAATAAATTTTGACCCATTGGTCTTGGCAATTGTTTTCATTCAACTACATTAGAGGGCATGAAATGCCTTTTTAAAGTCATGCCACAGCATCTCAATCGGATTCACATCAGTCACTCCAAAACCTTTGTTTCTTTTAAACTATTCAGAAATGGACTTGATTATGTGCTTCGGATCATTGTCCTAATTCCCAATTGCCCTTTAGCTTTAGGTCGGACATTCTCCTTCAGGATTTTCTGGTAGAGAGCAGAATTCATAGTTCGATCGATTATGGCACTTTGCCCAGGTCCTAAAGTAGCAAAGCAGCCCAGACCATCACACTATCACCATTGTGTTTGACTATTGGTATGATATTGTGGAATATATAGTTATTAGACCTAACTTCTTTCTACAAACCAGGCTTAAATGACCACTCTGGAATTAGTGCTGTGTGGAAATCACCGCTTGACAATGACTCTGCTTGCTTTTGTCCATCTATCCATAGGCGTTTACCCTGTTTATGCTCTACATAAGCTGATAGATAGATAGATAGATAGATAGATAGATAGATAGATAGATAGATTATCTTCATTATCTGGCTTGTTGTTCCCGGTAATTTTGGAGGCTATGCTTAAGCAATCATGCTTACCTGGGGATTAATGGTACTATTCCACATAGACAAAGCATTAATTTTACAAACACATAAAACCAGTACACTTTAAGAATATTTTTTCAGGCTCTAGGGTTACAACTTATCAGTATTTAAGTCACCTGACAAGTGTTCCTGGCCAAAATTATAAATGAGAGAAAATTGTTACATGATTAAAGAATAATTTTTTGGACAGGTTTGAGCATTCAGCTGTATTTTTTAAACTGTTGCATTTTGTTACAAACATCTTAAACTTAAAATAGTAGGCGGAATAGCATCTGTTACCCCAAATGCCAGGTGTAGTTCTTAAGGTCAGAAGACTTCTCTGTTCACTTGAGCAACTGTTCACTTCCCTGTTCACTTGAGCAACTAACATGCATTCAAATACTTAATTTTGAACAAAAGTCCTATTGATTTCTAGATTTTTGCTTTGCACATAACTTTTGGAAATTGTCTGGTCAGAATGCCAAGCCCTTTAAATCCTTCAAACCCGACAAATGTCTTGCAAATCCGTTGGGTAATTTCTGGGAAACAAACTACAGAAAAAACATTTTCCATATGGCACTTTTATCAGACCAACAGCTAAACTCTGTGGACAAAAATCACAATAAATAAGGAGTAGGTTGAGTTCTACCTGCTTTTAAAAAGATCACTGCTATGGCACCACTGGGGGTTGTTTTTTTAAATCTGACTTAATGGGTATCCTGCCTCAGCCCCCTCTACATGCCCCTCATCTTCCCAACTGCCCTCTTCAGTTATATATATATATATATATATATATATATATATATATATATATATATATATATATATATATATATATACCATATCTAGTTTCAGTTGAGGCAATTGGAATTTGGTAGACTTTCTGTGAGCAATAGTTATTTACACATCTCTGCTGTTTTAGGCCTTTAATAAACCTACGCCAGTTGACCTACAACTGGCACCTAAATTTTATTGGTAGATACGTCTCATTAACAATTTGGACAATTTTGGGGACAAGATGTCTGATGAAGGTAGTTGGGGAACTGAGCTGGCTGAGGAGGCTGAAAGAGCAGTTAGGGTGAAGGCCGCAGTTTAAGGTGGCTGAAGTAGCCAGGTGAGGCTGAAGATGTGGGGTCTGAGTTATGGGAATCTCCACAAATTTCTCACATGCAATTAGATTAGCACATGCCATGACTTTATATGTATAATTTAAGTCTGTTGCCACTTTTTTTTTTCAAAAGGAAATTCAATAGCAAAAAACTTTGGTTAATGGCAAACTTGCATATATGTTCATTTTGAAAAACTTTATCCTGTATTTCCCAGGAAGAAATTAAATTTGGCATTAAGGTATTTTTTTTTATAGAATTATCTTACTTTGATTTAAACACCATTTTTTATAAAAAAAATATATTTTGGAATACAAGACAACAATATAAAGGAACAAAATAAAAGCATTGCTTGAAAATAATTGCAGTGGCTTTATATAGTGAAGGCCAGAATAACACACAAGCTGAAAAAATAATCACAATAGGAGTTAAAATTTTGTAAAAGCAAGCTGATCTATAGAAAAGTTAAACATACCCCAATGTCTTTGCTGTTAAAAGCATAATACAAAGTAAAATATGATTCAAGTTGGAAATCCTTTATCTACCAAGCCAGAAACAATCTAATAGTTTGGGGATTCAGTGAATGGATATGGTCTACTCTACAATACTCATCTGCAAAGTGTTTCATTTTTTTCTAGGATAATGATACGGTACCAGGAAGGTAAGATTTTCAAATTATAAAAATGACAGCAAGGTACCCCAAAGGTACAGCATTTGGTTGCAATTTGTTCAGATGATATATGTGGATTGTATAAAGCCTAAGGTATGTAATAGGATATTGCATTGTACACGAGTAAAAGTACTTCCCACTGACATTTTCCAAGAAGTAAAATAAAAACATTTAACAAATACATTATATAAACTATAACATCAGTTTAAAAATTTCTGTAGATTCAATTGCTCAAATAAAGTTCTAAATATGCAACAGGAGTCCATCCACTGATATATGTCATGTAGCTTTATAAATGAAATTATTATGTTAAAAGAATGTGCATTTTGTATCGTGCAAAGTGATCCCTAGAAAATGCTGTTATTTTTTGTGTTTCAATGTGAAATTAGAGAAAACAGTAACAGTTACCACAAACCTATTTAAATCAAAGAGCGATATTGGAAGGAAGATAGTAACCTAATAAACCTAACTGTTATTTCTTATAACTTACCCGCAATCAACATTACCTTGCTATTTGAAAAAGTGTCCTTGGAGGACCAACAAATCATCTTAGTGTTAATTTTATCAGTGGAAAAAGGGATACTTTTTGTTAGGACCTTCCTGCTCCTGGAGTTCTAGGAACTTGGAATCAAATGCAGATAGGCCGTGCCTTGCGCTGTCCACTAACAAGTTGCTAGCAGAGAGTACAACTCATAGTGGATGGAACAAAAAACAGTCAACAGGAGTCTCCGGAGGGGTAGTAATGCAAATTACTCTGGTTAGGCGGCACGGCAAAAGCTTGAGGTAGGAGACTTTGCAGTCTCTTAGCATGCTTGGCAGCTGGCCACAAAGGAGTCTTTGTACTAGTGGATAGCAGGAGAAGGCAGAACCCAGAATACAAGGTCAGAAGCAAGGCCAATGAAAACCCAGAAGACCAATTCAAACCCAGGGTTCAGGCAATAAGGGAGATCTAAAATACAAGTCTGAGGTCAGCACAGGAGAGTCAAGCCAAGGGTACAGGATAGGTATGGACACTAAGTCAACTTTTGTTGACTGCACCTGCAAAAATATTAAGCTAGCCATGTTGCTAGAGAAACTTCATGGGAATTGTAGTTATAGACTAGGATTCTGGTGGACATTACTACACACTAACTTGTTTTTTTTTTGACTGCAGCTCCCATTACTGTCTGAACACCATAGGAAATGTAGACTGGGGTAGTTGTGGCCAATTTTTACCACCACAGCTATTGTAAACTAAAATTCTCATGTTGTGCATGTACATGCAACAAAGGTAGGCAATGGGTAGAAGGTGAGGAGGATTTGAGGTGAGAAGGGGGAAAGGTGAGGAGAAAACTTTTTGCTATCCCCTGGAACAAATCTTGCGGGAATGCCCATGAGTATGGAACGGAAAAAAGGGGTAGGCAACAAGGGACTGGGCCAGTGTAGGAACAGGTACAGGACAGGGTCAGGTATTAAATAATTGCAGCTGGATCACCAAGCAACCTTGTAAAAAGACATGGGCAAAAAAGGTCTGTATCCCTTATCCCTAGAAGAGATCTTGAGTCAATATCAGCATGATTATTTGTAATTGAACAAGTCATAATAAATGTTTAGCAGAGCTGTATCAGCAGAATTTTTCATCTTCTGAAAACAGATTGAATAAGTCAAGAAAGACAGAAACATAGATTTTGGCAGCAGATGCAACCCATTTTCTCTACCTGCTGTTAGATTTCATAATAAACTTGGTCCTTATCTGCCCTCATATTTAGGGAAGCCTTCAGGAAACAAAATAATACCCGTGCACACATACACAACTATTATTTTTTTGTTGAATATTTACTTAGAAATGTGCATAATAATGAATTACTCAAATTTCGATTAACCTTACATTAACTTGCGAGCAATTGTTAAAATGAAGGTGCAAATCTCTAGACAAAACACACAATAATACATATCTTATATTGAGATTTCTATAATTTAATTTTCTTCTGTAACATAATCCATTACCCATACCATCAGCAGTACAAACTGTCTGTTTCCACAGCTCAGCAATTTAAAGCAAGTCTGCTGAGTCAAATGGTCTACGAAGGATTTAAGCTTTACAAAATGAGTGTCCCTCCTCTTGTAAACTGTGGAAATTCAATGTACCATAAAAGATTGAATCTTTCATTAAAGCATCATCTTTGAAATTCATTTCCATTACGGTAGCTGAGAGAACTCTCTAAATGCAAAGTATCAACTTAAATCAGTTAAAGATCTCTCCCTATTTTCTTCTCAGAACAAAAATATAAAGTGAGTGACAGTCTTTCTAAGGTTGTCTGTTTCCTATTCCATACTTTAATTGATCATTTGTTCTAGGAAGTACATTGCTCCAATCTATAGGACACTCAGAGGTGAACAGTGAATGACAAGGTCATTGTTTATACATAAAAACATCCTGAAACACCTTATTGAAAAGTAAAATGGGGTGGAAAATGTGGTTGTGTAACTTTCTAGCCTTATAAATTGTATTGAGGTAATTTATAGGCCTCAGTCTCAAATATCAGCAAGGACATTTAATCTCCTGAGGTGGAAGGGTGAAGCTTGTTTTCTTATTAGGCCAATAAGAGTTGCTTTGGTGGCCCTTACTTTGTAATAAATCTGCGGTTTTCCAGAGTAAAGGTTATGCGCAGAAGTTCATTGATAATAACCAGCATGTACGGGTGTAAAATCTCTTTAATATAGTGTATTCCATAATTCTTTGTTCATTTTATTTATACTACAACATTTGAAAAGATGTATTGTGAATATACAACATGTAAACCACAATAGCACTGCATTGCTGATTGCAATATGTGCGATCAGCCACCAAGGGGAGCAATCAGTCATCCCAGCAGGGTTTCTTCTGACCTTCAATCAACTTCTGGTGGTTGTCAGCAGTGACACATGATTTTGTTAAATCATTCCTGATTGGCATTATATATTGACTTTAATTTGGAAGATCTCTTCTGGAAATATATCTAATGGATGATTGTAAGAATAGGCACTGAGCAACATGGATGATTTTGTATCGAAGGTGAGCTTATCACCATAGCAGCCACTGGAATGGTCCAATCAGTCCACATTTCAATGTTTATATAGGATCACTTTTTAGACATAAAGTGTCTATTTCTTTACTAGCATATCCGTCTGCCACAGGATAGGTTATGCCACTGGTGTATATAAATAACTATGTATAGGTAGCAAAAAATGAATAATTAAAGAAAGGTATCACCATAGCTTACTATATTTAGAGTTTGTCAATGAACACTGGCATAGCCATGTAGGTTATTGTCATAATGAAATCTATAGTTCCTACATTCATCTTAGGAAATAAAAGTCACCAGTCAAAAAAGCCATTTAAAAAAAATAAAAAAATATAACGTACACAAAGCCTAAATTTTAGAAAGTTTCAAGTATGAGTAGTAATTTTCTGTACTTTGCTGGAGATGCATTTAGATGGCTTCTTCTCAGCACACCATGTTTCACTGTATTGGTGTCTTGTAGGTGCACAGTAGATCCCCTGGGTAGGAACACATAATGTCTCCTGTAAGTAAATGCTCACCCCATCATTGTCTGATTGTTGGTATGCTGAACCAATGGAGGAATATTAGCGAATACAAAATGTATCCAACTGAATCTGCTTTAATTTTTATAAGGGTTCCAGGTTATGCATAGCAATGGAATACAAAATAGTAAAAAGTTGTAAATCGACAACAGAAAAGAAGCTAAGCCAGCAAGCTAGTTCAGATCTCGAAATAACACAACACAATGAGATTTATTAGTTAAAAGAATTCAAACAAATGTACTTTGCTTCAGTTTCTTTAGCAACAACATGAAGGAATCCCGTGTCAGCTTCAGCTGACGATCCAGAGTATAGAATGACTGGACACAAATATGAAGTCAGATGTTCCAGAGCTTCGAATTCATAACTGTGTAACAGGTATTTTTATTCTCTCTAGATAGGGCATGGTGGCACATCCTTATCTGAATGGGCAATGGTCCATGAAGGGCTGTGTGCAAACACTATGTGAGTACTGTGTCTGTCACTCCATGGCCGTGTACCAAGAAAACATTAACCAAAAAGAAACAGAAGAAAGAACAGCAAGGAGAAATAACTGCTGCATGCAGAAAAACCAACTTCCATCACAAGAGTACAGTAAATGTAATGGTATACTTTTTCTAGCTCTTTAAAAGTATCTGGCTTTCACCCAAACTAATATTTCCGATTTTATAGAAGCTTAAATTTAGATCTTAATTGAAGTAATTTACTTTTAAGGATTGTATTGATAGGGACATTATGTTTCTTTTCTAATCACTGGATTATATAAATTGGATCATTAATCTCTAACTATTTATTTCTCTTGTTTTCTTTCTAGTGTAACAAATTATAACCAAATTACGCACATAGGAGTTTAATGTTATACTCGTTGGGAAGTGTCAGGTGATTTGGTTTCCCCCATATAATGCTTAATCACTTTATTATTATTAATGCACGTATTTTTTCATTAATATAAGAGTATTCTTAGCTGTAAGAAGTATAATAGTTAAAACGACAGCCTCACCAAAGAAGGTGTATAATAAAGTATTGTATGGGTAAAATGTACCAAAAGAATTGATGTTACCTTATTTACTAAGTACCTTATGGAGGATTTCCACCTTTTTGCCTCCTCTCTAGTTGCCAATCAGTGGCAGGAAAGCACTCCCATTACAGTCAATGGAAGCGCTTTTCATGCATGCACATGGGATGTCTTGTTTGACCCCCCCCCATGATGTTTGCCAAGCCAGCACTAATTATATACATAGTTTTATTTGAATGTTTAATTTTATCATGTATTTTTTGTTTACATTTAAAGTCTAAATAATGAACCAATGTTAAAATCCCTTTTTTACTTTTATTCTATGTTCTGTCCTGCCAGACCCAGGAAACAAGCACACCACATAATCATCTGTGACATAATTTATTAAAGGTGGTGTACAATTGTGATCATATTCCTCATCAGCTTTGAACTTATAGTTCAACCATTATCCTTGTATTTCAGACCATTCACTTAAGTGATGACAAATTCCTTTCGATACATTTTTAGAATTAAGGACATTCAATATACCATTATGAATGCTTTAAATGTCAGACGTGAATGCACAGTTCTTTTACTGGAGTTTCTTTTATCTACAAGGACACTATGTCAAAACGCTTTTCTGGAAAAACGTACAAAAATGACATATACAAAAACCTAAAAGTATTCTATTGAGAGTGCTAAGGAGTTATAGTCCCGTAACTTACTTGGTTAAATGACCGAAAGCACCTTGACGAAAACAACATCGGAGGGTTTGTAATATTTGACTTACACATAACGTGTCTAGTCATCTAGTATAACTCTAAAAAGACGATTTAAGCTGCCATAAAATGTAGCTATTATATAGAAAAAGATGCTTAAAGAGTTTACAGAACAAGGCAAATTTCTTTTTTTTAAAGTTGGCATTTTTTTACATTGTATGTAAACTTATTTGTTCAACATACAATAACATTTGTAGTAAATGATTATGTAACAGACCCAACCCAATGCCTAGCTTCTATAGGTGGGAGGTTTTTTTTATACCCTCACAAGCATTTGTGTGAGAATTCATGCAGACTTTACTTAAAGTATGAGTAAGTTAGATGCTCATGAATGGATTAGTTGGACAATATGCAACAAAATATCAGGGGCAAGCTAAGCCAGGCACCACAGATGCACGGCACCCATGAGCCTGGTAACCAAAACGCTGTGGGAGTAAGGTGGTGAGAGTGAAGATAGAGTGCTGGTAAGCTGCACCAATCGTGACAGCGAGTGTGCGTGTATGTATGTGTTAAGTATGCTTACTGCGTGGCAGTAGAGTGTCTGTGTTAGAGTATGGTGTTAGCATGTGTGCTAACATCAAACCCCAGAGGCCAGGTCGCCCAGGATTTCGTGGGACAAAGGGGGTGAAAACTGGCCGTGGCTGCCATTGTTAACCTGCACCCTACACTTTGCTGAGCAGAAAGCATAGGGTGCCAGATTCACGATGACAGAAGATACGCAGCACCGTGGCAGGTCTTCACAAGGTGAGGAGGGAGGAGTGGTGTATGTCATTGAATATGTAAGTGTTGGAGTCAGTGTTTATGTGTATATGTATAGTGCTGGAGTCAGTCTGTGAGTGTGTGTAATACTGTTGTGTCAGTTAGTGTGTTACATACCGTGTTTCCCCGATAGTAAGACACCCCCGATTGTAAGACGTATCGGGAGTTTCAGAGGGGTCAGCTAATATAAGCCGTACCCCGAAAGTAAGACATATGTCTTACTTTCGGGGAAACACGGGGGATGTTAAATAAAGTTTTTTTAACTTTATTTAACATGGAGGATGTTAAATAAAGTTGAAAAAAACCCCCGATGTTTTTATTTAAACCCTGTGCGGCCGCAGACCCCTAAGGCCGGCCCCTTAGAGCAGGGCCGACCTTTGGGGTGTGCGACCGCACAGGGCGCCACACTCCAGGGGGTGCCAACCTGCGGCACCCGGCACCCCTCCAGAGACGGACAGTAATGTCCGCCGCTGGAGGAGCAGGCTCGCAAGGGAGCGGTATCGGAGGTCTTTAACAGACCTCCGGCTCCCTTGAGTGACTCAAGGGAGCCGGAGGTCTGTTAATGACCTCCGATACCGCTCCCTTGTGATCTGCGCGGCAACAGCTGTTGTGCGCCGGGGTTTCTTGTCAGATCCCGGCGCACAACACTGAAGCCGCGCCCACCGCTGTCCGTGCCCTCTGACCCGGAAGGAGACAAGAACTGAAGAAGAGGAGCGAAGAGGAGGAAAAGAAGCTGAAAGAAGAAAGGAAAGGTAGGAAAGCATTAAGTGAGAGTGGATTGGTGTATATGTGTGTGGATTGGTGTATGTGTGTGTGGATTGGTGTATATGTGTGTGTGGATTGGTGTATATGTGTGTGTGGATTGGTGTATATGTGTGTGTGGATTGGTGTATATGTGTGTGGATTGGTGTATATGTGTGTGGATTGGTATATGTGTGTTATGGTTAAAACAAAAAATTCGACAATTTTTTCCCAATATAAGACATACCCCGAAAGTAAGACATAGTGGGGCTTTTAGGGATAAAAAGAAAGTAAGACACTGTCTTACTTTCGGGGAAACACGGTAGTTACATCTAGGTACATAAGGTTGAAAAAAGTTAATCAAGTTCAACCCTTCTACCTAACTTTCCTATTCTTGATCCAAAAGAAGGCAAAAAATCCTAATTAAGCTACTTTGAATTCTGCCATCAGGGGAATGAAAATCCTTCTTGACTCCAAGAGGCAATCGGATTTCTCCTTGGATCAAGAAGCTCTAAAATATTAATTCTATTTATAGCACTGTATGTCATGCCTTTCTAAAAAAATATCCAGACCCCTTTTGAAGGCATCTAATGTATTTGACAACACTACCTCCCTTGGCAGTGAATTCCATACCTTTATTGTCATTACTTTAAAGAATCCCTTCCTTTGTCGTCTATGAAATCTCCACTCTTCTAGTCTCAGAGGGTGACCTCTTGTTCTTTGTATATTTCTGTTAATGAACAGTTCACTGAAGACCTCTTTATATTTGCCCTGCATATATTTATATAATGTCATCATATCCCCTCTATAAAGAAGCAGAGGCTCAGCACTAAATGATAAGGTGAGTTTATTTCACACAGGCAACGTTTCGACGCACAGGTCTTTCTCAAGCCTTAGAGAAAGACCTGTGCGTCGAAACGTTGCCTGTGTGAAATAAACTCACCTTATCATTTGAGTGCTGAGCCTCTGCTTCTTTATTTTGGATTTATTGAGGGACTTGGTGGTACCCTGGCTCGTGCACCATTTCACTGCTGAGTGCTGCATTCCAACCTTTCTTTTTGTGTATCATATCCCCTCTAAGACGTCATTTTTCTAGCGTATATAATTTTAACTTTTTTAGTCTTTCTTTATAACTAGTATCTCCTTTGCACTAGCCCTCCTTTGCACTTTTTCTAGATCCATAATGTCCTTTTTAAGGACCGGTGTGTATGTTTATAAATGTATTGTGCTGGATTTAGTGTGTGTATGTGTATACTATAGAATCAACTAAATTTAACATAATTTTGCACAGTATTTGGTAATTTAAAGTAACACAACCTGCATGGTTGTCTCAACATTTAAAAAGACAAACCTTACCAAGCTTTTCCAACAGCATCATCAGCTATTTAGTTTGTTACATAAGGGAAAAGAGAACTGTTAGATACAAGGTAAATGATTATATGCATGGAATGATCTGTAAAGAATAGAATGATGTCCCAATCATCTGTTTGACCCATGTGTGAGGATTCATAGAACTGGACATGGTAGTACAATGGGGGACTTATGAATTACCTAGGTCTTCTCCAATGTATAAAGTTAAAAAGATACATGAACTGCATCTAATTGCTATGTCCCAAAATATATCCGTATATTTTCAAGGAAATAAAAATTAAAACAAACTTCTGTGTATATGTGTATATATATATATATATATATATATATATATATATATATATATACACCGTATTTGCTCGATTATAAGACGACCCTGATTAACTTAGGAAAAAAAGAAAAAGCCTGAATATAAGACGAACCCAAAGGAAAAAAGTTTTACCAGTAAATGTTAATTCATGTAAACTATTTTTTTTTATAAAAGCTATGATTGAGAAAAATATTTTTTTTTGTTTTTATTTCTTGTATTTTCCAACCTGTCCCCCAGTTACGCACATCTGCCCCCAGGCTTGCCACTCCAATATGGCACTGTGGCCCATGATATGCCTTTTAACCCTCTATATGCCACTGTGCCCCATGGTATGCCTTTTGACCCCCTATGTGCCACTCTGCCTCCAGAAATGCCTTATACCCCTATATCCCATTCTGGCATTTAGGGGGTTAAAATGCATATTATGGGGCAGAGTGGCATATAGGGAGGTATAAGGCATTTCAGGAGGCAGAGTGGCATTAAGGGAGTTAAAAGGCATTGTATAGAGCACTCTGCCTCCAGAAATGCCTTATACCCCTATATGCCACTCTGGCATTTAGGGGGTTAAAAGGCATATTATGGGGCAGAGTGCCATATAGGGAGGTATAAGGCATTTCAGGAGGCAGAGTGCTCTATTAAATGCCCCCTTAACGCCACTCCAGAAATGCCCTATGCCCCCATTTAACACACACACACACTCTATACCCCCATTTAACTAACACACACACACACACACACACACACACACACACACACACTCTCTCTCTCACCCCTCTCTCCCCTCTCACCCCTCTCAGCCCTCTCTTACCGGTGCTTCCAGCCGGGGCAGCGGGTTGACGTCGCCTTCCGCGGCAGCCGGAAGGAGGTGGAGTTGGCAGCGGGGGTTTGTATGCGTCCGTCGCGTATACTTTCCCCGGCTGTCAGAGATCAGAGTTCCCTGCACCGGTGCGGGGAGCTCTGATCTCTGACAGTCAGGGAAGGTCTACGCGACGGACGCATACAACCCCCACTGCTAGCCACACCTCCTTCCTGCTGCAGCGGACGTTGTCTACGCGGATCGCGTAGACGTCAACCCGCTGCCCCGGCAACACAGCAGGAAGCACCGGTAAGTGTGTGTATTATGGGGAGGGGGGGAGACAGGAGGATCCAGGTCCCCTGCAGCGGTGCGGGGGATCTGGATCTTAGTCTCCTAATCAGACCTCTATTTGAGGTCTGATTAGAAGACGACCCCGATTAGAAGACGAGGGGTATTTTTCAGAGCATTTGCTCTGAAAAAAACCTTGTCTTATAATCGAGCAAATACGGTATATATATACACACATAATGTATAATAATATACATATGTTTGGGTGATGATGTTACTATAACTAGTAGTGATATTGTGATATAATTGACATTTTTAATAAATTAGTTATATAACTCAACACTACTTTATCTTGCTTTTATTTTTTTGTTTACATGTTGAATGATTTTTATGTAAGGAGAATGCATCCAGTATTGTAGAAATATCACTGAAACATATCTTTAGGAAGAGGCATTTTAATATATTGTATTTGTGTTACAAGTCCCACATAAATGCTTGGTAATGGAACAATTTATCAAAAAGCCATTTCCTGCTTTTACTGGTTCCCCAGAGTGGTACATAACAAAAATATGATAGACGGGGTAAGCACGTACGTTTGGTTAAGGCATGAAGGATTTAAGTCAAACGAACCATGGGAACTCTTGTCATATATCTTTGTTTATTAGTTAAACAATATACAGGATTCTTCCCACAGAAGTCATACGTAATTGGAAAAAAGGCAGAAATAAGTACTAAACAACCATGCAGTATCCTTTTGTGAATTGTTATATTTTAGCACTGAGAACACTTGATGTGTTGGACATTCTACAGCCATTCAAAGGGTTAAAGTAAAATTGCGTGGTTTGATATTTCACTTGCAATGGAATATGTTTTGTTAAAGTGATAATAATAATTAATCACATTATTTAAATGAATGTAAAGCCTTCAGATGGCTTTGAACACAGCACTTGTACTAAAAATGTACAACCTTGCTCCCTTATCAAATAACAAAACCGTGTGAATAATTGCATCAGGGTATATGATATGAAATAAAAGCTCAAAAACAGATCATAAAAGATTTACAGTTATTAAAGTTTCCTGTTCTATGCCTTTGGTTCCCCAAGATATTTTGCCAGGCTTCTATGAAAGTGTGCAGATATTTACATTTTATTTGATTTTGGAGAATACAATCATCACACTATAACTAAAAAAATTGGAGAGGAGATTATGGTCTCTATTCAAAGGCTGCAGAAAATAAATATATTCACACACATTTATGAGACATAGGTAATATGAGTTATTATTTTCCCTCATTGATCCTCTTTGTTTTATATTACTTACTTCATAAATATTAACCCTTTTTGTGCATAGATAGTAAGAATCCTCCCTAATACACTGCATCCCTACCATTTAAAAGACTTAATGTTTCTTGATTGTTTTCTATATTTCTTGACACAATTTAGTGTTTATTGCCATCATACTCTACAATAATACCCTTGCCTAGTAGATATTGCATTAACCGGCATGAGAGAGTTTGAATGAGAGTGTGAGAAAATGTAAGAGAGCATTAGAGAGTGAGAGTGTGAGAGAGTGTAAGTGTGAGTAAGAATGAAAAAACAAACAACAAAATGCAAACAAAAAAGGTTGTCCCTGTGGACGGGATTAGTCTAATGTACTAATCAAAATGTTTGTTCTGTAATGGCCTATAGAGGTAACGTTAACATTTTTTAGAGTAGGGCAACACTATTTTCAGAGTAGGGAATACTATTTAGGCGTTCTCAGCTGAGCGACTCTCATACTTGCTTGTACACAGTTGTCTCTTCTGAAATGTGGGTGATTTACAATCCAATTTTAAAGCACCCGAACACCTAAAAGTTGCCCTGGGTTAGGGCTAACCTATTTAATCTAAAGGCTATCTGCATTGGCTTATATTTGCAATGTACTGCTGTATTTCATATTTATAACAGATTATATTTCAGAATAACAGACTAAGAACTGCTTTCTTTATATTCTACTGATACGAATGTTTCTAATATTGATTCTTTTTAGGTTATCATGTGAATTAGAATGAGAAAGTGCAGCCATTGTGAGTAATTCACTTTGGGAATTTAATTAGCTTAATATTACTTCACATTGATGTTTTTGTCTTAGGGGAAAGTTGATTGGTGGTAAAACTTCAGAATAAATCAATTGTATAAAATGTATCAAAGAAAACAATCCCCGTAGTAGATTTAATTGCTCCATTTGGTGCAGTGTTATGCCACTGAATTGGATTTATTTTCTGTAGATAGAGAGCAGAACAAATATCAAAGAGAATATGAAACAGTTCACATTTGTGACCATTTATTTATTTTTGTGTTGTGTTTTTTATTTAAATGACATACTTGCATACATTTTGTAAAGCAAGCTCCAAAACTGTTGAGATTTGGTCAAAGCATTACGTTGTCAGGTTATTTGTAATAATAAAAAAGTTGAAAGCTGTCTTATTTTAATTACTAGGGCTCAAGAAGGAACTACAGACCATGATTCGATAAACCATCATTCCATTTTTCCATTCCTTTTATTTATTTTTATTCATTTTACATCATTTCATTGTATCTGCATTGCAAGGTGTCTATAGGACTGTTAAACAGTAGACTGTTCTTCTCTGCTGAAGCTGGCATAAGGAGCATACACATACTTCCAGCCAGGCCCGGACTGGGACAAAAAATAGGCCCGGGCATTTCAGACTGAGCAGCCCATTTTTATAAAAAAAAACATATATGTACATACATATACATAATACTTGGTCATTCAACATGGGAAGCCTGAAGCCACAATTTAGTGCGACTAATCCTTGAAATAAATATTATAGAGTAAATAACACAATACCTTATCTTTTCCACTATTTCAGGGTGATTTCAGGGCCTTGAATGTTTTGTCCCCTGAAGTCACTACAAATTCAGGAGGGCATTTTATCTCTGGATAAGTTAAAATGAAATAGTTCCCACTGTAAATTAAGGAAACAGATAACTAAACACACACACCAGGACAGGATTTTCCCACAGCGACGCCCAGACACACACACCAGGACAGGCTCTGCCACACCGACACCCAAACACACACCAGAACAGGCTCTGCCACACCGACATCCAAACACACACACACATACCAGGACAGTTAAAGAAAGAAGAAATGTTTCAGCACTCAACTCCCAGGAAGCTGGGAGCTAGCAGGAAAAAGGGCAAAACAAAAACAGAAAGCATAACAAAAATAGCAACGTTTCGGCCAAACAGGGCCGTTTGAGCTTGACGAAGAACCTGTTTGGCCGGAATGTTGCTTTTTTGTTTTGCTTTCTTTGAGTAAAGTAACCTAAGGATTGGAAGCTGATTGGAGTGCTGGGGTTCTTTTCTGTGTTCGTACACACACCAGGACAGGCTCTGCCACACCAACACCCAAACAAACGCACACACACTAGGACAGGCTCGGCCACACTGACCCCTGAACACACACATCAGGACAGGCTCTGCCACACTGACACCCAGACACACACGTCAGGACAGGCTCTGCCACACTGACACCCAGACACACACACCAGGACAGGCTCTGGACAGGCACACCGACACCCAAACACACACACACCAGGACAGGCTCTGTCACACAGACACCCAAACACACACACAACAGGACATGCTCTGTCACACCAACACCCATACACAAACACACACCAGGACAGGCTCTGCCACACCAATACCCACACACACACACACACACACCAGGACAGGCTCTGCCACACCGACACACTCACATACACACACACACCAGGACAGGCTCTGCCACACCGACACCCAGACACACACACAACAGGACAGGCTCTGCCACACTGACACCCATTCACAAACACCAGGACAGGCTTTGCCACACTGACACCTGCATCCGGAGGGTTTCCACAGACGGTTTCACTCAGCCTGCCTGTGGCATCTTTGCCACCAAAACAGCCTGCCTGTGGCAACTTTGCCACCAAAACAGCCTGCCTGTGGCAACTTTGCCACCAAAACAGCCTGCCTGTGGCAACTTTGCCACCAAAACAGCCTGCCTGTGGCAACTTTGCCACCATAACAGCCTGTCTGTGGCAACTTTGCCACCATAACAGCCTTCCTGTGGCAACGTTGCCACCAAAACAGCCTGCCTGTGGTAACTTTGTCACCAAAACAGCCTGCCTGTGGCAACTTTGCCACCAAAACAGCCTGCCTGTGGCAACTTTGCCACCAAAACAGCCTGCCTGTGGCAACTTTGCCACCATAACAGCCTGCCTGTGGCATCTTTGCCCCCCCTTACACATCCATGCTATCACACACACATATTCATTCACTTGTTCACAAATATTTACTCACTAATTCACAGATAATCATTCACTCATTCAGATATTCATTCATACATTGATACTCATTAATTCCCTCATTCAGATACTCATGAATTCTCTCATTCAGATACTGATTTACATATACTCATTCACAAACATTCATTCACTCACTCCTTCACAGATACTCATTATTTCACTCTTTCATTCAATCTCACATACACCATACAGCCTCCCTCACCCCCTTACCTGAACTGATGATGCACGCGCCGCTCGCAGACTTCCGCGGATCTGCACAGGGGAAGCAGACGCACAGCAGGGTCATGTGACGTACGTCACGTACGTCACATGGCTCTGTTGGATTCCTGCGTCCCCCTGGCCGTGGAAGGGACGCTGCTCGTGCGCGTCTGCCGGTAAGTAGCGGGCCCGGTCGTAGTTGCTGCAGGCTTAAGGGGCAGGTGCCCCTTTTGCCCTGCGTTAAGGACGGCCGCATAGGCCCAGTCAGTCCGGTCCTGACTGGGCCTATTTTAGGGTAGGGGCCTGGAGCTGCAGCTCCATTAGCCCCTAAGTCAATCCGGCCCTGGCTGGCCCGGGCGCGGCCCTGCTCCAGCCCGGCCCACCGGGCAAATGCCCGGTGTGCCCGATGACCAGTCCAGGCCTGCTTCCAGCACATATGCAAGCTGTCATCTTACCAACCAGTGTCTCTTACTAAAGACAAACAAGGACTGTGATGCAAGCTAAAGTGATGCCCTTTATAGTTAATAAAGTGTACAATATTCTTGGGTACAATTCTATCTTCAAGCTATCATGGAGTAAGGCTGATTTATTTTTTCTCTGTAAGGATGTCTGCAAGTTTCAAATTGTTAATTTTTTCCTGCATACTCATGTGTTTCCATAAAATACACATGTCCAATACCCAAAACTCTCTGGGTTTGACCTGGAGTCTTTTTCAGTGCAAGGTAAATACCATTTAACCATGGCATTTGCAGCAGGAGACTGTTGCTTCCCTGGACCTGCAACCCTAGACCAGTTGGCTTAGGTCAGGATATATCACTGCTTACACTACCAGCTAGCCACATCCCTCATGAAGCTCTGGGTAGCCTGCCCTGGGAAGTTCCCAGATAAACCCACATGTGACAAAATGGAGCAAGGACCATTTTGTCACATATGGGTTTATCTGGGAACTTCCCAGTGCAGGCTACCTTTATGCTAGTGGTATTTTCCACTTAAAATTATATAACACAAAAATGATTTTTTTTTTTTTTTTAAAAAAAGCATACATTTATAAATACACAATGCAGATATCACATGCAGAAAACACAGCAGAGCATGGACATGCTATGACCTGGCTGCCAGAGTTACACAGCTGAAGGCTGATTAACACCCTGTCAGGGTTACGCACCTGTCTGGTAACTTCTCCTCCTTAGTTACCTTGGCTACTCTCCTTTGGAGCAGCCCATTATTCAGCCCGCAGCAAGCCTCTTCTGGCTATTTAAACAGCTGAGGTTCACTTCCTCCTTGCCCTTGTGGTGTTTCTGGCTGCAAGTGCATGACCTGGCTATCCCTGATGTCCCTTCTGGCTCCTGACTCCTGGCTTGTTCCTGACTGTGCTGATCTCCGTATTCCTGACCAAAGCTTGTCTGAGTACCCGTCTTGGTTCCTGCCCCAGGCTTGTCTTTTGGTATATGTTCCTGGATCACAATTTGGTTTTGTTTGCTTGGCTATTACAATAAAGGTGTTTTGCACTTTATATTTTGTGATCGTCTGGTTCCTGGTCCTTAACAGGACAATGTGTCATGTGATGTTAAATCTAACACCATGTGCTTCACATACTCATGCTAACACCATACACTAACACATTCTTACACACATTAACACCATACAGTAACACACATTCTACATCCATGTACATACATGGTAATACCATACACTAATACACACATTATAGGCTGAAATATTCACTCATGCTAATGCCATACTGTAACATACACAACATCATACATCATACATGTCTCTCACAGACCACATGCAGGCACATTGGCAGGCTCTGCAGTCTTGATTATGCTCCATCAGAATTGGTCTTTGAAAATACACATGTAGCATTCCCAGATATTGCGACAATTGCTAGAACCCTAGTTCCACTGTTGCCACTATCTCAGCCAAATGAAGCCTGTTGGGAACTATATTAGATAGCTTCTCGCATGGGTTCTGGGTTATCATTGTTAGCTACATAAATAATGCAATATTTACTAGACAAATGCATTGCATAGCATGATGGCAATTAACACTAAATTGAGGTTTCTTGTTCCCTGTGCACAGAAATGGTTAATATTTATGAAGTAAGTGGTATGAAAAAATACCAAGGAGGGAAACAATAATCCCCATTACCTATGTCTCATTAACACATATGTGAATACATTTATTTTCTGCAGACTTTGAATAGAGACTATAATCTCCACTTCAAATTTTTCAGTTATAGCATGATGATTGTATTCTGGGACTTTCTCCAAAATCAAATAAAATGTAAATAGCTGTACACTTTCATAGAAACTTAACAAAATATCTTGGGGAAAGCAAAGGCATAGAACAGGAAACTTTAATAACTGTAAATCTTTTATGATCTGTCTAGTAGAGAGCCTTTTTATTTCATAAAAACAACATTTCTTATTTCAAAAGAAGTCTCTACTTGACCTAAAAAAACAATGTCTAATTTCGGTGGGAAAATCAAACATGAAAAAAGGGAATCATTATTGAACCAACATTTGATAAAAAGGCGAGAAAAGATACGGCATTTAGGGTGTGAAAAAAACTCGGCTTTGAAAGAGTTAAAATGTGAGCAGAAGCAAGAATTTGAAATGAGGCTTGGACATTTTTCATCTGAAAGTGAGGCTTGGAGGTCACTGAAAGTATTCAGCCATAAAATGATGACAGGTGAAGGGAATAACACTGATAATTGTTACGTTCTGCCCAGGCTGCGGAGCTGCATATCTGTCCTGCTGTAGTTTCTCTGCTTTGCTTTGATCCATTCCTGGATTTCCTTTTGCTTTGTTCTATTTTCCATTCCTTGCTTCTGCTCTGGCTCTTTGCTTCAGCTCTGCTTCCTTTATTAGGTGTGCCCCACCTGTGTGTTCTGTTTGTCTCAGTCTACAGTCTTCAGTCTAAGGTATGTCTCTGTGCTGTGTTTGGTTTACATGTGTGGTTTGTTTTGTATCTTTGTCAGCAGGGATTAGCGTTAGGACCCACCGTCATTGGAGTACTTTGGCGTAGTGGTGGGCTAAGCATACTATGGCCATATCATGTGACGAAATCTCCAATAGTTATCTTGTAGTCCTAGGCTAGTTTCTGTATTCATGTTTGTCTGTCTTTTATGTACCTTTGCCCTTCTTCCTTGAATCATCTGAGGATTCCGGTTCCTCTCTCCTCTCCCCATGTCCCAGTTAAGATTTCCTATCCTTGCTTAAAGGAAGAAGCGTCCGAGGGTTCCGGCTCCTCACTCCTTCCCCTGTGTTCCATGCCTTCTTCCCTGTCCTTTGTTGTGCCCTGTACCATGTATGTCTTGTGAGGTTATGTTTATTCCTTGTCTTGTGCCTGTTTATACTTTACGCTATTCATGTCATGTTTCTAGCCACTTCTCATGTATATCCTATATCATGTTTCTTGCCTGGTCTCCCTTTCCTCTGCTGTGTTAAGTGTCTGCTACATTAACCCTTTGCTTAGCTTTTATTCTCCCAGCCTGCAGCATCCTGCTCGTGATCCATGTGCTATGCTTCATGCCTGCTCCAGGGTGCCTGCAGGATTCGTTTTGTCTTGGACTACATCTGCTGCCATATCAGGGCGCTGGTGTTAGGCTGCACTTCCTAGGTGCTCATCGCCTGGGCGAGTGTGGTCACCCTGCAACCAGGCCCTGCCCCAGACTCCACTGCTGCATCGTGACTCCTGCACACTACATCGGGCGCGCTGGGTCCTTCCAGCCATCAGCTTGGACCCAGTCCGTGACACATGGCCGCAGGTAAATGGCCAGGAGTTCGCGGAGTGGAGTTTGCAGCGCCTGACCCTGAACCTGTACCAGTCATGTCTGCCCTTCCAGTGGGCCTCCGTACCCGTCTGCCCTTCCAGTGGGCCTCCGTACCCGTCTGCCCTTCCAGTGGGCCTCCGTACCCGCTTGCCTGTGCCTGTTCCTGCCTGAGCCTGTGCCTGTTCCTGCCTGAGCCTGTGTCCGTTTCCGTACCCGTGCCTGAGCCTGTACGCATGCATGATCCACTACCTGAGCTTATGCCGGTACCCTTGCATGAACCAGTACATGTGCCTGGCCCGGTGGTACTCTGTTCTCGTGTGCCCCGCATGAGGGCTTCTAGCCATGCCGTGTGCCCTGGAAGAGGGCTTCTAGTCGTGTGCCCCGCAAGAGGGCTTTGCCTTGTTCCAGAACCTGCCTTGTTCCAGAACCTGCCTTGTTCCAGAACCTGCCTTGTTCCAGAACCTGCCTTGTTCCAGTACCTGCTATGTTCCTGAGTTGCGGCCAGCGCCCCAGTAAGTGGACTCCTAAGTTGAGTACCCTGTAAGTGGGCAACCTGCCGTGTACCCTGAAAGAGGGTTTCCTGAGTTGCGGCCAGCGCCCCAGTAAGTGGACTCCTAAGTCGAGTACCCTGTAAGTGGGCAACCTGCCGTGTACCCTGAAAGAGGGTTTCCTGAGTTGCGGCCAGCGCCCCACTGTGGACTCCCAGGATGAGTGCCTGCATCCAGGCTACCCTGGTAGAGTACCCTGCAAGTGGGCAACCTGCCGTGTGCCCTGCAAGTGGGCAATCTGGTGTCTGAACCTGAACCCGTGCCTGACCCTGAACCCGTACCTGTCGTATGTGCCCTGCAAGTGGGCAACCTGTTGTTTGAACCTGAACCCGTGCCTGAACCTGAACCCGTGCCTGAACCTGAAACCGTGCCTGAACCTGAACCCGAACCTGAACCCGTGCCTGACCCTGAACCTGTACCTGTCGTGTCTGCCCAGCAAGTGGGCTACCTGTCGTGTCTACCCAGCAAGTGGGTTACCTGCCGTGTCTGCCCAGCAAGTGGGTTACCTGCCGTGTCTGCCCAGCAAGCGGGTTACCTGCCGTGTCTGCCTTGTCAAGTGGCTTATCTACCTTGCCTTCGTCTGGACCTAAAAGTCTGCTAGAGTCAACTTCCTCAATCCTGTTCAGACATTCTGATTCCTGTTTTTGGAGGAGATTGGTCTACTAGCGGCAGTGCTGGTCATCGAAGGACTCCTACGTTTTTCAGACTCCGTATGCTGGTTCCTGGGTTGCCTTGTGTCTTCAGTCTTCCGTTAGAGAGCTGGGCTTCCTTCTGTTGATGTTTCTGTTCGCGTCCAGAGGCCGCTCTTTCGGAGGGGGATTGTGTTACGTTCTGCCCAGGCTGCGGAGCTGCATATCTGTCCTGCTGTAGTTTCTCTGCTTTGCTTTGATCCATTCCTGGATTTCCTTTTGCTTTGTTCTATTTTCCATTCCTTGCTTCTGCTCTGGCTCTTTGCTTCAGCTCTGCTTCCTTTATTAGGTGTGCCCCACCTGTGTGTTCTGTTTGTCTCAGTCTACAGTCTTCAGTCTAAGGTATGTCTCTGTGCTGTGTTTGGTTTACATGTGTGGTTTGTTTTGTATCTTTGTCAGCAGGGATTAGCGTTAGGACCCACCGTCATTGGAGTACTTTGGCGTAGTGGTGGGCTAAGCATACTATGGCCATATCATGTGACGAAATCTCCAATAGTTATCTTGTAGTCCTAGGCTAGTTTCTGTATTCATGTTTGTCTGTCTTTTATGTACCTTTGCCCTTCTTCCTTGAATCATCTGAGGATTCCGGTTCCTCTCTCCTCTCCCCATGTCCCAGTTAAGATTTCCTATCCTTGCTTAAAGGAAGAAGCGTCCGAGGGTTCCGGCTCCTCACTCCTTCCCCTGTGTTCCATGCCTTCTTCCCTGTCCTTTGTTGTGCCCTGTACCATGTATGTCTTGTGAGGTTATGTTTATTCCTTGTCTTGTGCCTGTTTATACTTTACGCTATTCATGTCATGTTTCTAGCCACTTCTCATGTATATCCTATATCATGTTTCTTGCCTGGTCTCCCTTTCCTCTGCTGTGTTAAGTGTCTGCTACATTAACCCTTTGCTTAGCTTTTATTCTCCCAGCCTGCAGCATCCTGCTCGTGATCCATGTGCTATGCTTCATGCCTGCTCCAGGGTGCCTGCAGGATTCGTTTTGTCTTGGACTACATCTGCTGCCATATCAGGGCGCTGGTGTTAGGCTGCACTTCCTAGGTGCTCATCGCCTGGGCGAGTGTGGTCACCCTGCAACCAGGCCCTGCCCCAGACTCCACTGCTGCATCGTGACTCCTGCACACTACATCGGGCGCGCTGGGTCCTTCCAGCCATCAGCTTGGACCCAGTCCGTGACAATAATCTTGTTATCATGGTCAGTGGGTGGGATATATTAGGCAGCAAGTGAACATTTTGTCTCCAAAGCAGGAAAAATGGACAAGCATAAGGATCTGAGCGACTTTGACAAGGGCCAAATTGTGATGGCTAGATGACTGGGTCAGAGCATCTCCAAAACTGCAAAAAAGTGGTCCGATGAATGAAAAGTGGTGAACTGGCAACAGGGTCATGGGCGGCCAATGCTCATTGATACACGTGTGGGGGGTGAAGGCTGGTCTGTGGGGTCAAATCCAACAGATGAGCTATTGTAGCCCAAATTTATGAAAAAGTTAATGTTGGTTCTGATAGAAAGGTGTCAGAACACACAGTGCATTGCAGTTTGTTGCGTATTGGGCTGCATAGCCAGACCATGCTGACCCCTGTCCAGCGCGGAAAGCGCCTAAAATGGGCTAGGCCCCTTACTTCCAGTGAAGTAAAATCTTAATGCTTCAGCATACCAAGACATTTACCAAGACCATTTGCTGTTCTAGCATGACTGTGCCCCTGTACAAAAAGCAAGACACAGAAAGACATGGTTAGATGAGTTTGGTGTGGAAGAACTTGACTGGCCCGCACAGAGCCCTGACTTTAACTCAATCGAACACCTTTGGGATGAACTGGAACGGAGATTGTGAGCCAAGCCTTCTGGTCCAACATCAGTGCCTGACCTCACAAATGCTCTACTGGATGAATGGGTAAAGCCTTCCCAGAAGAGTGGAAGCTGTCATCAACGTCCCTGTCAGGTCAGGTGTCCCAATACTTTTGTCCATATAGTGTGATTGATGGCTGTATCATCAGTTGTAAAAAAATGCAGCCCCTCTGTCAAATGTACATACACATACAGTAACACACTAACATACTTACACACACTAACATACTATTCTTACACATACTAACACACTAACCTTCTGGCACAGGGAGCAGGTGAAGCTGAGTGGTCCCACACTCACCATAACAGACACTAATAAAAAAAATCATCACATCTATCACATATAACACTTTACTCCCTCATACCTATGACACATCACACCTACAACATATAGCAAGAGTCCCTCACTCGAAACACTCACTCTTCACTCCTTCACACAGACAGTAACACACACAAATACACAGTAACACATGCCAACATACTTACACACAAAACACACACAGTAATAAACTTGCATTCACACACTAACATACTTTCATACACACACTAACATACCTACACACATACTAAAATGAACACGTATAGTAACATGCTTTCACACACCAGCATACTTACTTACATGCACACACTGATCTACTAGACTTCAGATTTTTTTTGTTTTCAGGCAACAAATTTGATTTCCTGTCCTTTGAGTTCCAAAGAAAATCAAAATGCATTTTACATTTAGAAACTAAATTATTTGTCACTCACCCTCATTCACTCTTTCATGCTCTTTCCCACTCTCTTAGACTATCACTGTCTCTCTCACACTCATGCTCTTACACTCCCATTTACTCTCTCTCACGCTCACATTAAATGGCTGTCTACTTTCTGTGTCCTTATCTCCTTGCTGCACAGCTTTGCTTCTTCTCTAGCATTTTCTTGTTCTTCTGTCTTCTTTCTTTGTCTGGTGCTCCTTGTGTTCCTGCAGTCGGGGGAAGGTATGCCTGGAAGCTCCACCATTTTGCAGGGGTTCATAAGGAGGCTAGAATAATGAATCAGATTAACCAAGAAAGGGAATCGATTCTGCAGCTCTCTTTCTTCTCAAACCACCTGCATTATTCAGGCCATTCTGTGTACTTCTACAAAAGGACAGAGCCATGGTAAAAGCCTCTCCCTGGTTCCATCAATTGGGGGAGAGCATGTGCCAGAAGATTCTGCCATGTTGCAGAAGATTACCAGGAGGCCATGTCCACAAAGAAACATACAAAAAAAAGAAGACATTAGGAGCAAAGGTGTTTTGTTACTATAGAGCTACCTTTACTTATTTTTATCGCAGTACCAACAGTACAAGATTTTTCCAGTCTTCTGACATTAGCACTTCTAACATTTGAAATAGAGAAACTTAGAATTTGACCGCAGATAAGAGCCGTTGGGTCCAACTAGTCTGTCTAGATGTAAAGTATTAGCGATAGCTTTATATTTATCCCATGCACGTTTAAATTGCATTACTGTATTAAGGATAAATGTTAGTACACAATGTCATAGTCTAAGACAATGATGTACAACTCAAGGTTTCAAGGGCAAACTAGCCAGGGATTCTTTGTATCCTTTCTTGAGCAAGTAGTTTCATACTTTCATTATGATTTCATAGTTCATACTTTTTTTTTAATAAAATGCCTGTCTTCAAGCTGTAACAAAATGTAGCCAGTTTACACCCCTAGAGACCTGCATGGTGCCAGTCCACTCATGAAAGAAGCTGATTAATCTACAAAATTGCAAGCCTGAATTTTGTTTTAGTGACTCATGTCTACTTAGCTTGTTCCATTAAAACAGGTTTTTTTTAGTATTTTTCTCACGTTCCTCACAAAATACCAAATTTAGTGACTCATTTAGGGATAATGAATTATGTATAATAATGTCTAATATCGATCATTATGCCAGATGAAATGTTTCTCGATCCAATGGATTTTACAATAACAACTGTTCATTCAGAGTGATGTTTCAACTTTGCTGACAAATTGTCAATATTGTTTAATATGTCTCTGACTGATAATGAGCCCTTATTTTACCCATTCCATCAAAAGACAAGTAAATATATTACAACTATAGAGTAATGCATTGCACTAATGCAATAATTCTCTAGTATTGCTGTGAAATTACAGAATATATAAAAGGATATGTTAACATTTGAAACAACCATGGGAATAAATTAATCACATAAACTGAGTTAAACTGGATATATAAATATTACGAAATTAAACACGCTCACGGGACTCACAAATCAGGAAACAAATCCAATCTTTATTTACGAATAACATTGATGTTTGGGCTCTAACCAAGACCCTTTATCAAGATAACCTTGTACATAAATGCAACTAGCCCAATTGTGAAATCCCCCACACAGGAAGTGCTTAACCTACAGGATATTATACTGACCAACCCACATTGCTGCATAATATTGTTGTTACCCTGGCAACCAGCGCCAAGTAAAAATGTATGCAGGGCAAAAAAACTCATCACACTTAAAAATTAAAAAATGCAAACAAATAGATACAATTACAAAAAATTATAACCACTCAGAGCAAGTGTCTATATAATAATCATATCAAAACAGTTTGGATCATCAGACCATATTAAAAAATTGTATATCTTATGTAGCACGGGATAAGCATTTTACACTATTACCTCTGTGGAAGGAGAAATTAAGACATAGATAAATACTCACCCAGGCCTCTTGGTGCTACAGTGTTGGTGTGTATGGTTCCAAAAACACTCTCATAAAAGTAACCTGGACCTGTCCCCGAGGCTGGCAGCACCTATAGACAAAGTAGGCACCTAGGTCACTCATTAGAAGCGCGGCCGCAGTAACTTGATGGGAAGCAGGCAGCAGCGCAGGCAGTGCAGGCTGCAGCTGCGAGCCGTCGGCCTCTGTCATTCAGTAAGTGCGGCTGTGGCTCAAGGTCAATATGGGAAGGAGTGGTAGCGAGTCAGCCAGTTAGGAGGAGGTGGGGTATAAGTGGGTGTGACAAAGGGGGAGTGGTCTCTGGGGTGGAGCCAGGGGTGGCAAAATTCCCACATACATGTAATACAATTCTAAATTTGAACTCACTTCTCTGTATGTGGGTGTGGAATACACGTAGAAGAAATAATGTGTGAACATGTCACTCAATCCAGGCATCTAGAGCAACCAAGTTTACTATATTCATTCTCAACCACAGAAGGGTCATAGCAATGAGCTGCGTCAGACACTTCTCATCCCCCTTGTAACAAAATAATGGGGGTTGCTTCAATGACCATGGTAAAGCTTTACCGTCTTAGATAATCTTCCAATTAGTTGCTACAATTCATTTTACCTCACCAGAGTCAGTGATAAACCGTGAAATTAATATTACTCTCTGTGTAACCCCGCTGTTTAAACTTTGAGCCATGTCATTCAGCTGTTGTTCACAAATCCCAGGGTCTGAGTCATTTCTTATTATTCAAAGGAATTGTGAGAAAGGTACTGATTTCTTAATTGCCAGCAGGTGGAAGCTAGATACATGAAGTAGCGAGTTGCCATCAGTAAACTTTCTGTATGACGAATAACCTAAGATCTCAACTGACTGGAAAAATCCAAAGTCCAGAAGTTGTATGCTTTCAGAACCCCAAGAAGTGGTGAACCGTATAGGGGAAGATAAAGAATTTAATGATGAAAACATTTAACAAAATATTCTAAGATCTATTAAAATTGCACAGTTAAACACTAAGTTCAAAATCATCAGGCAAATTTGTGGGAACAACTTATAGACCATAGGAGAGTAGACGCACCTCAAGGGCTGTACGACTTCTCACAGAAAGCTTAAAAATTGGTATCATATATGCTGTACCGAGGCTTGCCTTTTGTACCTGTGCAACCAACCCCTCTGCCCTCTTCTAACATGGGACTGCCTTTTTGTTCTTGTCGTGCCTGTGTCATTACACCCTGTGCAGAGATGTTTATTGTCCGACAGGGTCCTACAAGTTGCCTCTTGAGGATACTAGAGAAGGTTTTCCAATCCGAGTTTGTTCCTTTGTGACATTACTCTCCTTCTGGCCACTAAGCCACTGATAGACTTGATGAATGGAATAGTGATTATTCTTTTTATTTAGTTTTTGTCATTTAAATCTGACAAGTTCATTCTTATGCATCCATTCAGTGGCAGTGGTGGCCATTAAGGCTAAGGGGGTGAGTATTCTCATTGATCTTTTTGTGATAAAGAGATCCTTGCCCACCTCTTCAATAACTAAACTTATTAAATCCCAGGAACATCGGTTGAGTATAGCAATCCACCTGCAAAAAAAAATAGACAAGCCGGGTTGCTAGACATTTTTTGCAACATAGACACCAACCCTCTCAGCTTTGATATTGTGGCAATTGAACACATACATCAGGTCCAGGTTACTTTTACAACATAGATCCATACTCTTAACACTGTAGTACCAAGAGGTCTGAATAAGTATTTATCTAAGTCTTCATTTCTCCATCCACAAAGTGTAAAACCCTGTACTACATTGGATATACAATTATTAAATATGGTGTGATGGTCCAAGCTGTTTTGATATGCTTGTAATCAATACTCTTGCTTGAGTGTTTTATATACATTTTTGTATTTATGTATTTGTATTTTTTGCCATGCTGCCATTTTTAACTTTCCTCTGTTGCCATGGTAACAACATAGCATGCAGCAATGTGTTTTGTCCAGTATAACATCCTGTAGGTACCTCCTGTTGAGTTTGTGTGTGGGTGTGTGGATTTCACAGGCATTTTATTAATATTGCCAGTTGTATAAAAAAGGGTTTATACGCAAAGCTATCTTCATAAAGGGTCTTGGTTAGAGCCCGGAACGTTGATATACTTTATGAATAAAGATTGTATGAAGATTGTATTTTTTCCCTGACTCGAGTCCAGTGAGTGTGCTTAATTTCTTGGACTTTTTTTATGTTGATTATCTTGTATGAATAGAGGCTGAGTGCAGGACTATTAGCACATAACACATCTGCTAGGTCTGAAGTGATGGTGTTGTTTCTAGAAGTGGTGTCACTTGGTTCTAGCATACATAGCAATTAAAAAAGGCAATTACCAACATGTTTTAAATATAACTAAGTAAATGTTTGCTTACAAGTATAACAAGTTGTTGGCTCATTAGCACAGTCTATATCATTTAATTCCTTAGACAAAGCAGCTTAGAAATGGTTAAGTATCAAGTTCAAAGCACCCATAGTTTCAAAGTAAATAGAAGTATATACCTTTGGAAGGAGGAACAACAGGTACATTACATGCTTTTTGAATGTACTATATTTTGAAATTATAAAGGATTCATCTATTCTGGTAGAAATAGATAGGTTTTATTTGCATTCATCTTGACCACTAAAACAGGTTAAAGCTGGCATGAAACTCATTAACTATGCAAATAACTGCCTATAAATCTTTTTAAGAAATAAATGGAAAAAATACAATAAGTCAAAACAAAGTACCGAGGAATTGCTATGTAGATTATATGTTTAGAATTCTTTCTTTGCTTGATTGAACTGGATGAGAATTGTAAAAATACAGGTTTATTATAAGCAAATATTCTGACTTAGGGAAATATTTACGCATGTTGACTTATCTTAGTGAATGCATTTTTTAGGGCCCATCTTTTTGTTCTCACTAGAACATATTGAGTAAAAGACCCAACTCTGAATATTGTGTAGAAGATAAAATAAAATAAAAAATGTTACAGGATGAAAGAGATATTGTTTTGGATTTATAGACTCGATATTTAGAGACTCAATATTCAAACCTAAAAGGGACCCTCCAGTATCCCAGACAGGATCCTAAACGAAAGATATTAGAGTAGTTATAGTTATAGTATAGTAAGTTGAAAAATGACTTCAGTCCATCAAGTTCAACCTTTCACACATACCTAGTTCTAAAGTTGATCCAAAAGAAGGCAAAACAATCCCTACTTGGGGCAATTACTAATTATGCCACAATAGGGAAAAAAATCCTTCTTGATTCCATAGCGGCAATCAGATTACTCCCTGGATCAACTATCTAATATGACTGTCCTTTTAGCAGTTGTAGCCCTTTATGTTATGCTTAGAAAAGCATCCAGACCTTTCTTACAAATATCCACAGAGTTAGATCATACAACATCCTTATGCAGAGAGTTCCATATTCTTATTGTTCTTACTGTGAAGAATCCTTTCCTATGCTAATGCTGAAAACTGATGACCCCGTGGCTTTTGTGGAGACCTCTTGGTGAATAGATCACTAGGGAGCTGTTTATACTGACCTTGTATGTATTTGTACAATGTGATCAGGTCACCTCTTAGACATTTCTTTTCAAGTGAAAACAAGTTCAGTTTTTCTAGTCTTTCTTCATAACTAAAATTCTCCATTCCTCTAATTAACTTTGTATCCCGCCTCTGCACTTTCTCCAGCTCTACAGCATCCTTCTTTAAAACCGGTGCCCAAAACTGCACTGTATATTCAAGGTGAGGCCTCACCATTGCTTTATAAAGAGGTAAAATTATATTTTCATCTCGTGATTTAATACTCCTCTTTATGCATGCCAATACCTTACTGGCTTTTACAACCACTGACTGGCACTGCACTTTGTTGCTAAGTCTATGGTCTACAATTATACCTAAGTCCCTCTCATTTTCTGCTTTTCCCAATGCAATGCCCTTAAGAGTGTTAGTTGCATAGTTATTTTTGGCACCAAAGTGCATTGCCTTACACTTATCTACATTGAATCTCATCTGTCACTTATTTGACCAGTCCCCTAGTTTATCCAAATCAGGATGCTACATCCTGATCAGACTTTTTAACCTTACCTAATTTTGTGTCATCAGCAAACACAGACAAGTGACTTCTAATATCTATTTCAAGATCATTAATAAATAAGTTAAAGAGAACTGGACCCAACACAGAACCCTGAGGCACCTCACTTACCATTAACAAGAACTCTTTGCACCCTGTCACTAAGCTGATTTCTAATCCAACAACAACATCTACAGCAACACCCTGATCTATACATTTACTCACAACATCATAAAATGCAATTCAATTGATCTGATATGATCTGTTCTTCACAAAACCATGCTGACTCCTACTGATGATATCATTGTTCACAATATACTCTCAAACAATTTCCCTACCACAGATGTTAAGCTTACAGGTCTATAGTCCCCAGGCTCAGATTTGGATCCTTTTTTAAAAATGGGAACCACATCAGCTTTCCGCCAATCCTTTGGTACAATTCCCGACTGGAAAGAATCTTTGAAAATCAAAAACAGTGGTCTGACTATTTCTTGACTAACTTCCCGTAGTATCCTTGGGTGTATCCCATCTGGCCCTGGAGTCTACTTTAGTCAGCCGTTCCCACAATTGATTTAAGGTTTCTGTAGTGCTAAATTGCCAATCAGCAGGTAGTGGGTTTTCTTTGTTTTATACAGATGAAAAAAAGGCATTTAGTATTGCTGCCTTTTCATGATCCTCACTAATTAACTTACCATCTCCAGATTTCAACACCTACATTGTCACTCCTAAATTTTGTGGCATTAATGTACTTAAAAAATATTTTTGGATTTGTTTTGCTCTCCTTGGCTATTATCTTCTCATTGTTAAATGTAGCCAGTCTAATAGCCCTTTTGCAAGCTCTGTTGGCATCTTTATACCTGACATATGATGCCACTGAGCCCTCTGACTTGTACAGTTTAAATGCTAATTACTTTTTTAATATGCATTCATTAAACCTGGAAAAAATTAAATTACGTACCTTTAGGGAAGTGGCTTGAAGCGGCCCATCACACTCTCACGCTTCCTCTCAATGTCTCTGTACCTTTCCTCGCCAACCACGTGTGACATAACACTCATGGTAGCAGGGGTCGCAACTGTGTCCATGCTCGGGTAACACATGCAGTGACATTACATGCACTTTCTGCACGCTGGAGGGAGAAAGACACATGCAAGCTGTTTGGAAGTTAAGAAAGCTCAGTCAAGCTGGGGCAAAGATGGCACAGGCAAACGGGTGGCAAAGATGGGATTGTGGGACATGTTGCTTGGCCTTATGGTTTCTAGTTTTGCTCCTGACCTTAACTAGCCTACTTAATTTACATTACAGTATACAGGCCTGTGGATTAAATTGATTTTAACCAAACTTTTTTTCCTCAACTTGCAAGTTTTACCTGTAGGTGGCAATACATCCAAAGCCTGGAATTTTCAAGGTCTATATTATATTTTAAAAAAGTAATCATGTTTTTATTCATTGAAATTCACAGGCTACATAATAAGTAATCCCCATCTTAGTGTGATTTCATAAAGATTTACAATGCGGCTTTAGCACAAACGTACTGCATTTGTAGGACTGAACAAGATAAGGTGGCAGGGGCCAGGTTTTCATCTATCCTTCAGGTATATTCAAATCAATCCCAGTCACAACACAATATTCTCTGTTTATTATCTCGCTGGAAACCAGCATGCCCTTGACAATTTGATACAAATCACTGATGTATATTAAAAAATGAAGAATAGTTTTCTCTAGCTGTTACTAAACACAATTTAATAGAATTATATAGTAGTCAGGGCTCCTCATTTTTATTGTCAATTCAATCTTGAGATCATTATCTATAAATTACAAACACTGTGCAATAACACAGTATCGACAGTTAAAAGCTGTTGATACGCTAATGATATGTTAAGAATACAGTACAAATATATATATATATATATATATATATATATATATATATATATATATATATATATATAAAACACAACATATCTACTACCATGGCTTTTGGTAGCAAGAGTGAGAAGCAGATGGTGAACATTTCAATAAAGAACAAGAAATGTGACATTAACTTGGCTTACATTTTTATTGTTCTGCATGTTTTCAGATTTTTGAAACTGCAGACTTGCCTAACTAAATTATTTTCTATGAAATATAGCTAGCTTTCCAAGGCTGTGCAGCAAACATTCCATTTTGTTATTCCCAGCACCACAATATGCTATTGAAAGCCATAAAGATTCTGTAGCATGATAATAAAAGACAGGAAATTATGTTTTGATTAAATCAAAGGCGGTATACTGCAATATAATAAGGTAGATACAAATAAAAATGGCAATCCAGTTTTTATTTATGCGTTAAAAGATATATGTATCATATTGAAAACATTGTATTATTTACCAATATGTGTAAAAAATACCCTATTCCCACCAGTGATTTGATGTACTAAGGTAGGATAAATTAAAAAAGTTTTCAGCTTCCAGTGAGACAATACTACGCAATTCACCATGAAATTATATCAAGACTCATCTTCATGCAGTGGCTCATATCAAAAAGGGCTCCAGACAATTGCATTGACCCCGGTAGATTTCTCATAGAATGGGTCGTCTGATATTGGTAAAACATTTCAGAAATAGAATGCTACTAAAATAATATACCTCTGGATGCAATGAATAGCCACTATCTAGAAAGTAAATCAGCTCTGAAAACAGAATAAAAATTAGTAAAATACTGATAAATGTACCATTCTGCAAAATTTGAATCAGTGGTAATATTCATGGCTACAATAATCTGTAACTCAGGTTCTCGGGGATCTATAGTTAATTATGTTTCTTCTGATTGTCTTATCTTTTAATTGTCCAGCTTCTTTTCCAGAAGGAAACTCCTTACAAACAGCAAATTTCAGTGAATTAAACACCGTGTGATAATATTAACTAATCAGAAAATTGTTAACTGCAATTTCCAAAGGGCACAGAACACTAATCAATAAAGTTACCATGGCGATAGAACAGAACTTGAATAGGATGTTAATGATTTGATTAATATAATGATTGTCAAATATATATACTACCTGTGGGCACCTATGTGACCACACACCAGAATTGTTCAGTGATTAAAAGAGACAATCAAGAATGATGACCAAAACTTTACTAAGCACATTGGGAAAACGTTCATTAATATGAGAAAAGCCCAAGAGCTCATCTGGCACACACATAGTATGGCAGGATATCTACCCAAGGAGGGTATCAGTTCAGTAATGAGATATGGATGGAACTGATATACCCGATCCATTTAACCTCTTCAATAGGATATTCAGAATTAAAAACTAGAGGAGTCAATTTCTACCTAAGGCACAATATTTTGGTCTAAGGCAAGTAAGGCTAAATAGGGGTTAATTTACGCAAGCCATCGTCCATTTCAACCTCATGCTGTCATTATTCAAGACAAGGAACTAGGTGCCCTCATAAAACCATCACTGGAATTAATAAACCTTTCTGCAAAGAAAATGTTTCAGAGACTTAATAAGGATGGTGGCTGCTAAGTAGAATTAACTACAAAGAGCGAAATGGAGCATGCCTATGTTTAATCCCATTCCCAATAGACGGCGGCAGAGACAAAAAGCTATCTGTATGTAACAAACTTTTGACACTTGGGCTGGAGCTTATAAATCATAAGCTATGTATTATTTGAATGTATTTCTAAAGTGTAATAATCATAAATGTGTGTGCCAAGGTTCTCCTTGAGAAATAGTTTGGTGGACACCATCCATTTTACTATCTTCTCTATAATGCTATACACGTCACATGTCTCCCATGACACTAGGCCAAGAGGAAGGAACTATTTTGTATTTTAGTAATGCTTCCAGGTGGCCTTTTAACCTCAGTCTTGTTGGTCATAATCTTTATTTGATTATGTTTAACCTTGTGTTCTTACTTGATGTCTAAACTGATAAAAGCACTTTGATGGCAGACTCAGACATTCTGTTCCTCGCTGTCACCGGATAATTTACATTTACAATTACTGAGGCACTTGCTTGCCCTCCACAGAGTGTGCCTTCTTGCCAATCTTCTGTAGCTGTTCTTGGCTGACAGTAAGGTATACTGGAGATAATTGATAACTATCAACTGCAAGCAATAGCTGCTTAGAATAAGGACTGTGTTTGCCTTAAGCCAATTCGCTTGGCACAGCTAACATTCGCCATAAAGTGGTTTAGTTCTGCTTTATGTGCGAAATTTCAAGTTGAAAACAGAATAAGCAGTAACATACAATGTAACCATTCCAGTGCTTATTAGCATGATAGTTTCAAAGTGTTGCAACAATTAGCATTACATTCACCTGTAATCATTAAATGAAGTAAGATGTAAGCCCCAATTGTCTGTCTCAGGAAAGTGTATTATAAAATTCTCCATGCCTTGTATACAGATTATAATGTACAATCGTAGAAGCCACATCTGCTGCTGTAATACATTGTGTTTCACAGAATTTATTCTTTTTATGCTTGATATAACACTCTGTTAACTAACTGCAGTATTAGAAATATCCTTATTGATGCAATAATTACTTAATCATGCCAAAATTTGGCCCCTTAATATTTTTTTTATTAGGATTGCTTACTTATTATATGACACAAAATCAGACATGTATCAGGTATGTCCCTTTCTGCATTCACAGAAAGTTTGGACAATGCTATGTTTCAAACTTTGTAGGAACAGTTTGGGGCAGACCCTTTTCCATTCCAGCATGACTGTGCCCCAGTGAACAAACCAAGGTCCATAAAGACATGTTTGATGAGTTTGGTGAGGAAGAACTTGACTGTCCCGCACAGAGCCCTGACCTCAACCCCATCGAACCCCTTTGGGATGAACTGGAACAGCGATTACCTGCAAAAGAGGAATCTGTATTTATTGAAAAAGAGTGCTGGTAACTATCCATAGACTGTGTATATATATATATATATATATATATGTAATTTACAGATTCCTTGTATTAATATAATGTTCTCCTGTCCATTATGCTTTATGTTGCACCTCTGCTTTGTTGCGGAATTATGTTCCCATTCACCTAGGATTTTGTCTTTTGTATTACTTTGACACTTCGCCAGCTTCCACTATAAAGGATTGTGTATTCTACTTCACTGCATTTACTACTCCTCTCTGTGGTGTTTTATCTTCCTGCCAGCACAACTCCTTGTGCACTTTGTTACTACATGCGAAATATATCCAAGAACTATTCAACTTGAACATCTAAAAATACCTAATACAGTAGAACAGATGCTAGTTAAAAGCTGTTCATAACCATTGTTCAGTAGTTTCAGTGAAAATGATAACCTTAATTGTATGATGTTGATTATACTTATATTAAGCAGTAGTTTAACATTTGTATGAAAAAGTACACTATAGGTTATTATTTTGTTAACTATCTATCATTAAGGATAAAATATGGATTTAAACATTAACTTGCTCTTGCCTATTTAATATAAGAATACGATACTAATGAATCGCTTGTGAATAGTGTATTTGCATTGCCATGCTATATTTTCTAAAGGTGCAGTACATTTCATTTTAAATCATTCTTTCTCTTCTCTTTTGCATACCTGAACTAGCTGGAGATTAGTTTTTTTTTGCAGGCTAACACCAAAACCCCAGCTGTTTATAAACTGTTAAATTGTGGCATAATTACACTTTGTATTAACGCAAAATTTACTTAATTTTCCATGATCCATCAGTGAAGACTACATTGGAATCCTACTTTAAGTTGACATATGTGGCTTAATTCAAAAGACAGAGGAAGAGACCTACGCAAGTATAACTTTTACATTTTCATATAAACCATAATACATCGTTTCTATTAAGGTATTACAGATATTTGTGAATATTTTTATTGCAACCCTTAACTTCCATATAAATACCCCATTTGTTTTAGAGATGCCCAGAATCCCACAATGTCCATGGGCCTTCCTAGAAGTGTTTTCAGGGGTGGGCATTCAAGGGATGAGTCCAGGTACACATAGCCAAGGACCCCCACCTGCCCCTGCATACCCTATAACCAGGGGCATAACAATCATGGTCAAAACCAAAGATGTCACATGCAGGCCTTTTGGGGGCAGTGACTAGCTGTTTGGGAGCATAGATGGCATAGATACGTTATTTGGGGGCCCTGACTAGCTGTTTTGGGACAATGATGGCACAGGCATGCTGTTTGGGGGCACAAAAATGGCACAGGTTAGTTGTTTGGGGCACTGATAAGCTGTTTTTGGACAAAGGTGGCACAGACAATCTGTTTAGGGGCACAGATTGTACAGACAAGCTGTTTAGGGTGGAAACAAGCTGTTTGGGTTCAAAGATGGCACAAGCAATCTGGGGCACATATGGCACAGGCAATCTGGGGGTCACCGATGACATAGAAAAACTGTTTGGGGCAAAGATAGCACACACAAGTGGAATTTGGTATATGTTTGCACTAGTAGAAAATTTAAAAAAGCATGAAGAAAACAAAAGTAGCGGAGAAAGCAGCCTCTAACACCAGAGAGCAGTTTCCAGTGCTCTGGTGTGAGCTCTAACAATCTTGGGTGTCTAACAATTGTGGACAGCAAATAAAAACAATGAATATTTAACAGAAAAAATCTACAATACAATATACTGTGTATTTGTAACAATTCATTGATTTCAAGTTTGCATAAGAGCCTAATGCATTTTAGCTAGTGATTCAATATGGGTTGTTTTCACGGTTGCAAAGGGGTAGTAAGACCTTCATATGTCCAACATTTCAGGTGTCCAAATCGGGACACCTGTATTTGCAAGAAGCTGGGAGGGACATGACCAGACCCAGGAGAGAAACAATTGGGGGCAGGACCACACGTCAACCATACCTGAAGAGCCATCCTATGGTGCTCAGCCACTCCCTTGTAGTGCTCTGGGTGCTGTGAGGTGGTCTTGTTGGAGTTGACTTAACAGCTCCCCGGGCTTGTCAGAGGAGATAATGGGAGTGCCAAAATAGGGCTGTCCCACAAAAAACTGGGATACTTGAGATGAAACTCTGCAATCATTATTGTCCCTGATGTTCCAAATACTCATACAATTTGTTTACTATGACAGCAATCTCATATCAATTGTCAGGGAAGGGCTGGCACCTTCTGGCCTAAGGGGGAGAAAATGCCAAGTGGCTGCACTCACTCCCACACTAACACACATTCATGCTAACATACATACATACTCCCTATCTCCCTCAACCCTTTACCTTGCCCAGAGCCTTGCTTTTAACAAAAAGTATTCCCCTGTTTGCGAGTGGGCTGGTCCAAGTTGGACCAGACTTTTTTAAGAATTATGGACTGGCCCCTCAGGCCAGCCTGTCCCTTTCAATTATACATTTATGAACAAATCTAGGATTATGATGATAGTAAATTTTAAATATTTTTCTAAAAGTGCAATTTGTGATGGTGTGGCTCAGTAAAGTAACACTGTAGACTAGTTATAGTGTGCATGCACTGCTCCATCATTTCTGAATTGTTCAGGTAACAAAGTACTTGTTCTTGAAATCTGAGAAGTCAAATACAATATTACCCAAGTTGGTAGAAGCATATCTCCAGTTCAATTCACAGTACATGCCGGGGTAATTAAGTTTTTATTAAAAAATGATAACCCTGGAAGAAAACTCAGAAATGACAGATGGACTTAAGCATAAGATACATGTGAAGGGATAAATTGAAAAAGTTATTGGAATCAAGAAACAGTGATTCATTACACTTGATGGAAAACTTTATATTAAAGAAAGAATTGAGATAAAAAAGACACTAAAAAGTTTTTAGTTCAAACTCAGTTTCTAATTGAATAAAGGCTGAATAGTATGTTTGGCTGAGCTCGGTTTTTGTTTAAAAAAGGGGTATATCTAACACTGTTATATTTTATTTGTGAAATTTGCTAATGGTAACAGTGACTAATTACTGATTATATATTTTTGTAAAAAAATAATTTTATATTTACACTAGCCTCAAGAATGTATTTAGCCATTGTCTCCTACTCGAAAATGTACTATGGCATATAAAACACTCACCCTTCTGTCCGGTTTGATATATATTTAACACGCATATAAAATTTGTGACCTCTGAAATTGGGCAAAAACATTTGCCCCACTTTGACCCACAGAAGAAAGATGAACAAGAAGAGGCAAGAGAAGAGGCAGAGCTGCAGAAAGGGTTGGGATAGCAGTCAGTGGAGAAAGTAGGGAGACATTAAGAGAGAGAGCGTGAACGCATGTGAGTGAGTAGGAGTGAGAGAGAGTGAGTGAGAGTGTAAGAGAATGTGAATGAGGTGTATGAGAGTGAGAGGCACGAGAGAGTGTATCAAATGTACCTAAAGTCCCATTAAGTTCATGAAAAACACCTGCTTAGGCCCTGACCAGCACAAAACGTGAATAAATAATTGAGTTTGAGAAAATTTGTTTTACTATTTTTTAATTATCTGCATAAAATCATAAATTTCCTTGATATTTATTATCTACTTCCCCCAAAAGAATGTAAATATACAGTGGGTGGGCACAATTTTTTGTTCTTGCCTCCGCCGCAAAAGGAGCTTGCTACGTCTTTGTTCCATGTCCTATGTCAGAGCGCCAGATGTCAGTGACACAGTTTTGGACAGAACAATAGCACTGAGAAGCTGGGGTCTGTACGTGGGGTCTGCAAGTGGGGTCTGTGGGAGGTGCCGACTGCGGTTGGGGTCTGTAGCAAGTGCGGACTGCAGAGGAGGGCTGTAGCATGGTACCAGGGTATGATCCAAAGTCAAAGTCCATGCCAAAAAGATTTCAAATACAGGTGATCTAAATCAAACACAGAACAAAGGGGCAAAGCTAGTTCAAATATAAATAATAACAGAGCCAGGAACACAATGCACTAGCAAGGAGCTAGGAGTATGCCCCAGTAGATATAGGCCCATGATCACATAGAAAGTCACAGGTAAGGCATACAGCCAATGAGCCACAGGTGTGACAGACATGCCTCCAATGAGTCATAGGTGAGGCAGAGGCAACCATACATCCAATGTCAATGGAGAGGTTAAGAGACCAGGAACCCCTTAAGAATGTTTATTTCAGCGTGTGCGCATATATTATTAATAATAGTTAAAAACACATTTATGTAAAAGGAATACATACACCGATCAGCCATAACATTATGACCACCTGCCTAGGTCCCCCTTTTCAGGGCCGGCCCTATAATGGGGCAGACTGGGGCAATTGCCCCAGGCGGCACTTTAGAAAGGGCGGCACTTTGCCGCCCCAAGCGCTTTTTTTTGTTTTTTTTTTTTGAAGCGGAGGAGAGAGAGAGAGGGGCACCGAGTGGTTTTCGCTTACCCGCTCGGCGCCCCTCTCTCTCTCTCCTCTGCGGCGAGTCTCCCTGTTCGGTCCCGGTGCCGGCTTGTAATGCAGAGCGCCGGAAGTGACGTCAATTTCCGGTGCTCAGCATTACAAGCCGGCACCGTGGCAGAGCAGGGAGACTCGCCGCAGGACTGTTTAAAGGTAAGTACCGGGGTCGGCGGCGGCGTTTTAAACTTCGCCCCAGGCGGCGTTAAGTCTTTGGCCGGCCCTGCCCCTTTTGCCGCCAAAACAGCCCTGAGCCATCAAGGCATGGACTCCACTAGACCTCTGAACGTGTGCTGTCATATCTGGAACCAAGATGCTAGCAGCAGATCCTTTAAGTCCTGTATGCCGTGAGTTGGGGCCTCATGGACGCATCCTGGTGCCATGTGTTCTCCAGGTGTAAGGCACTTACCTCGGGAACACAGCGGAAGTCCTCCTCTTCTCCCCTGCAGGGACCCCGCCGCCGCTCGCCGTGACACGAAGCGGACGCACACGCGCGCGGCCGCTTCATGAATATTTATGAGGCGAACCGCCTCTTAGATTCTGCCGCGTCGCTATGGCGGACTCGGTTACGCTCCCGACGTCCAGGAACGCCCCCCCGGGCTATTTAAAGCTCTCTCACTGTTATGCCGGTGCTCAGTTGTACTGTGGCTCCCTTGTGGATGTTCCTGTTATTCTCTGAGCCTATCTACGTTCCTGATCTTCTCTGTGACTTCTGGTATCCTGACCCCGGCTTGCTAAATGGCTATTGTGACTTCTGGTATCCTGACCCCGGCTTGCTAAACGGCTATTGTGACCCCGGCTTTGTTCCCGACCACCCGTGCTTACGGTTACACCGCCAGAGTTCCTGTTACCAACTCCAGGCCTCCCAGTGCGTGTTCCGTATTGAGCAAGCGTGTTCAATTCCTGCAGCTTGGATTCCTTCCGGTAAGACACTATACATCTCACACCAGGTAAGTGATGCACACGCATCAAGCCATCCAAGTGATGTAAAAGAAAATATGATTCTTCAGACCAGGCTACCCTTTTTTATTGCTCCATGGTCCATATCTTATGCTCATGTGCCAATTCTAGGCACTTTTAGCAGTGGGTAAGGGTCAGCATGGGCACCCTGACTGGTCTGTGCAACAAACTGCGATGCACTGTGTGTTCTTACACTTTTCTTTCAGAACCAGCATTAACTTTTTCAGCAATTTGAGCTTTAGTAGCTCGTCCATTGGATTTGACCACACAGGCCAGCCTTCGTCCCCCACGTGCATCAATGAACCTTGGTTGCCCATGACCCTGTCCGCAGTTCACCGCCTTTTCTTCCTTGGACCACTTTTGATAGGTACTGATCACTGCAGACCGGGAACACGCCACAAGATCTGTATTTTGGTTGATGCTCTGTACCAGTTGCCTAGCCACATTGCCCATTTTCTCCAAGACGCTTATATTTCTTACAGGTTACAGAACAGCCATATATGGACCTATTCTGCCATATATGGAGTGTACAACTGAGCAACTAATTTATTTCTGTTTGCGGCCCACGTACTTTATGGTCATCAACAAGTTTAATATATATGTGTCTTGCAGTCTCAGGATGAAAAGTAAAATGTGTGGCATTTCAGAAAGTGCCCCACACCCCTTTCCAAACATTTAGCAGTACTTTTCAATACTCTGCATTGATTTACACATACTTATTGTTTATTACTTCTATGACTGGAATAGGCTGCAGTGTCCTCTACAAGCCATATATATATATGTAAAGGCACAGTGGTCCATCTATCTACTTCAGACAATAAACCGTTCACAGAGCTTGAGCTTATGTGGCTCTGTAACATCTTTTAACCTGTGTTTCTATATCTGCACAGTTATTCATGATAATACTCGTACATGACATATAAATGGCAAAAAGTATTGTATCTTTCTCACCAAATCAATATATTTCTGTTGATTGAAAAATGGCACTTATTACAGGGAAACAAAATGAATGCTTTGGAACATGATGGATGTCCATTGCTCTGAGCTAGTTAGGAGGATGGTTAAAATATAAGTGACCTTTCTGTAGATGAAGGGAATACTAACTACACAAAATGAGTTGTGCATTCTGCGTTTTGATGACAAATGTTTGATTTTGTTGGCCTTTACAGGAATGCACAAACAATTACATCGGCAATTGGTTATTCTACACAGAATGTGAGGCCACCTTATATATCAACAAGCGTCTTCTCAGTATGATAAATCTTGTCATTTTTCTTACAATTCCAGTAAAACATCATTCATATTTTAGAAGACATGAGCTGGGAGATTTTGTTCTTCAAAAAGGTCATTTTTGTCTGATTGATGAATAGTAGCATCGGGGAAAAAAAAACCCGTAGGGGAGTTTTAGACATTAACATGTATATATGAGGTGTGGGTTCAAAGAAAAGCTACCATGCTATTTTTCATCAGAGGTAACATTTAACGTATTTATAGTGATAATAACAAATTTTAAACTGTTTCATGTTGCAGCTTCCCATTATAAATTACACAAAGATTTTGCAATCTTTTGATGACAATTAAGGCTTGAAAAACTTGTAGTAGCATTTAAGATAATTTAGATATGCATTAACTAAAATGTACAGTAAATATGTTCACACACACACATAAAAATATATATTTAATTTATATATATGGTATATATATATATATATATATATATATATATATATATATATATATATATATATATACAGATATAGTAAGGCTTGATGTGTGATCTGTTGTTAAAAAAGAAAATATCGTGTGAAGTAGCTATTAACTGAGCAGAAACAGTTCTGGAGAAATTTGTGTTGTATTATGTTCTTATGTATGTATGTATATTATGTTGTAGCATTTGCAAAGTGCAAGTTTTGGCAACTAGTTTTCAGTGTGCACTTGAATGCCAGATTTCTGGGGCCATTTGATTTTTCACCTCCTTGTGTCAGTCAGGGAAGATCAGAAGATCTCCCATTCTGACTGATGCTCTCAGTGCTGTCAGAAGTTGGACAATGGGACAGCTACCGGGACATCATATCTAAGTGCTCAGCACTAAAGCTACGCACACTGCAAGGAAGCACTGAAGCAGAGACCCCACACTCCTACCAAAGGAAAAAGATAAGTGATGGGAAGAAAGGGGGTAGTGAGAAAAGAGAGAGACAGTGAGAAAGATAAGAGATAATGAGAAAGAAGAGAGATGGGGGAATGTCTGGAACAGGACATAAATACTGCAGGAGGGATTTGGATGATCCCAACAGTCTAGAGGCTCAGGTACAGTGAAGTGTAAAACCCACTTGGCAATGCACTGTAGGATGGCCAGATACCAGGATATGTAATTGTGCAGGTAGAATCACAGGACAGGATGTACTGGATGCCAGGTAGCAATGCAGGACAGATGGCAATACATAGCTTGGTTTGGTACACTAAACAGGTAGTCATACAAGCCAAGGTCAGTTCACAGTGAAGGTAGTCAGACAAGCCAGGTATGGTGCACAGGTTAGGCCAATCAGGTACAGAATCACTAGGCAGAAGGGTAGTCAGGCAAGCTAAGGGTCAATAACAGTATTACAGGAATCCAGACAGCAAGTCAGGACCACACAAGGGTACCTGTGCTGTGCAGTTCCTAATGTTTGAATACAGCGCCAAGCCTGTTGCGTATCAGACGGACCTCCTGCTGCATGTTCCAGGTGCGCTTCCAGTATTTTACTTCTGTTGGGATCGCACAGCTGGCCATGTTCAGGTAAGTGGATGCCACATAGGGACTTTGCGCCAGCTAGCAGAAGCCTGTCTGCCTGTAGCAGGTCCCTGCAGTGTGACACCTACCTTCTCCATGTCTCTCCTTTGCTCCACTTCTTTTTTCTGTCTTCTTCAGTGGTCTCAGCAGCATTATCCCAGCCCGGTGTAGTAGCTTGGCGACAGGGCAGAGCCTCGGTGCATATCCTCAACCGCAATTAGAGAAATGGTTGAGAGCCTGTCCCCATGTTGTGAACTGAAGCTCTGTCCTGTTGTAAAAGTACTACACCAGACCAGAATAATGCAGATGGATCTACTTAGAAAGAGAAGCTTTGTTACAGTACGCTCCATGGATCTGCCTGCGTTATTCTAGTCTTTTGTATTACGCACAACAGGGCGGGGCCTTGGCATACACCTTCTCCCCTATTGGTGGAATGGGGAGAGACTCCTCTACACTGGGACAGAATAATGTAGACTGATCCGTGGTGAAAGAGAACCAGTTGCAGGTGTATGTCTGAAAACGTATGGACCAAAAAAGTCCAACTTGGCCTTACAGAAACAATAGGTGAAGAAGGTCCTGCTCAAATGAGGTTACAATCCAGATGATTGATGACTTCCCAATACTATAAAATATAGCAGGTAATAAGTTGGTTAATAACACCACATTGTAAAATGTTTGTTTTTAAAAGATCTCTGAATCACTATATACAATTTGCTGTTCATGTATTCTTTAGAAATGCCAAGAGTTAAACAGAGTTTGACATTGATTTGGTAAAAAAAGTGACTAAGCTGCCAAAATCCATTTAATGTAGAAGTTAGAAAAATGTTTGCAAATTGTACAATATGCTAAAAGGTAATTTAAATGTGTACAGTGTACTTTTTATGAATAATTTAGTAAATGCATTGTGTGCCCAGGCTATGTAGGTTAAGGAAAAGTTTATTGAAAGTTTCATAGCATAAATATTTTATGAATTCTGATATTACAAGGATAGTGACAATTAGGAACTAAATTATAAATCTGTGTTTTATTTTTAAAGAAAACAAGCACAGCAAATACAAAGTTTACAAAGTTTATCTTCAGGGGACGTTGAAAAGGCAAAATAAATACATCCTTTGGGACATTAAAGCCTTCGTGAACCAAACCCTTACATATTATATTTAAATATGAATTCCTAGTTTAGCTGGTAATGCAGGAACTGTACAATAAAAATCTATTTAGAGGCATTAATTAAAACTAATACTGCACTAATGATTTCTTCCTGCAATAATGCATTTCTCAGAGAGAAGACTGAAGAACTTGCAATGCCCTTACAACAGGCAAATGTAATTCTTTAGAAAAAAACCCAAAAAACTTGCCTTATAACATTTCTGCCCAGTGCGTCTGTGATGCTCGAAGTTTTCAATTGCTAGATAAGCCCAACAGCCGAGAACTCAAGTGTACTAGAATTAGTGAAACCAAAGTCCTAAGTTGGCCCTGGTCTTTAGATCTGTAGGCAAACCAGTGTACGATTTTAACTTCATAAGCAAATAGATGCATGAGGACTTAATATCACCTTGCCTAGAAAACATGCTTCAAGTTAAGTTATGAGGACTGTAATGCAGGTTAAACACATTGACATTGGACACAGGTAAGGAAGAAGCACTGTCCCCATGTAAATATGTAAATACAGTGTAGATGGTATATATTATGTAAATTCATGGATAATACTTTCTTTTTCTTTTTGAGTTTAGTTCGTCTAACTCTAAGGCCTCTCAAATGCATCTCTGATTTCCAAGTTGATTGACCAAAACTAGATCTTGAGTAGGATCATCTAGCTGAAAACCCTATCTTGTAGTACTTGGTTTTGTGTGAAATATCGAAATGCTAATTTTGGTCAAAGGGAATCGGGGATAAATTAGAAAGATCATGTAAAGGCTGGACTCATAGAGAATACAATAATCCCAATATGGTACATATTAAACTAACTACCTGAATCCCTGTTCAATCAATTCCGCTGCAGAGGCCCAGCTCAGGCATATTGTAATAAAGCATGTCAGATGTTACTGCTGGGCTGAGTACCTCTAGAAAGATTTCTGATGTCTTCTGGTTTGAACTCTCTTATTACTGACCTTGTATGCCATGATTAGGTTGTTAATATGTCAGCAATCCTGACAGACTATCCCAGTGCTAATCTCCATCTGTTCGTGCAGATGGCAACTTTCAATTTTATTGAACTCATTTTTTATTGAAAAATAAAATATATTTCAAAGCATAAAGGTTTTCATGCATATCAAATGGGGAGGGAAACAGCCAGTGGAATTGCTATATATTATAACCAGATGTTATAACACACTACTGTTATATACACCACTGTTCAAAAGTTTGGGGTCATTTAAAAATGTCCTATTTTTTTAATGAAATGCTAATTGTGTCCATTAATATAACATCAAATACATCAGAAATACAGTGTCATTTTGTAAAATGACTACTGTAAATGGAAATGGCAGATTTTTAATGGAATATCTTCATAGGCCTACAGAGGCCCTTCAGCAAACATCAGACATGTGTTCCAATGGCACATATGTTAACTAATCCAAGTTTAAGTTTAAAAGGCTAATTGAGTGTTAGAAAATCCTTTTGCAATTATGTTACGCAGCCAGAAATGTCCTTGTTTACCATGAAAATGCGTAAGTGACCCCAAATGTTTAGTAGTGTATCTATCATATCTCTATACAGAGAAAAGCAGGGGGTGTTGGATAGGATGAGAGGTCAGATAGTGTGCATTACAAAAAATGAAAAGATAGACAAAAATGAGAATTTTGAAAAAATAGTTTGTTAGTTATTCTTACAATCAATTTTAAACAGCTAACATCTATAATTGTGGAACAAAAAAACTGATATTTACAAAAGAGCCAGAGTACTCCACACATAGCCTGTTTTAGGATTTTCGAGTCTTTAGGTCTCGCTTTAAAACTCACCTCTCCATGTCCTCTCACAACACTTTAGTGGCACAAAAGGCATGGGTAGGATAACAAGGGGTGGAAGTGTTAAAAACAGTGATGTAAATGAGGATACAGGGAGTTATTGTTGGGTAATACCCATATACTTTAGGAGAGATGTGAAGCTTTGTCAATGTCCTATGTGTGTTCTTTACTCTTAAGTTCGGATGGCTGCATTATTGTTTTTCATCTCACCATACCTATGCCCACATAGTTATAAATTCTTTTAATCAAAGAAGCAGCTTCTGCTTTTTGCGCTATGTGAATTCATAGTATTTACTATACTTGAATTCAGATTTGTACTAAATGTCATTTTAACAAATTGTGGCCAGTTTGTGCATTTGTATGAATATATGAAAACGAGGGTGATAGAGAGACCTCTGCAAGGAATTTCATTCCTGAACAAAAAAAACTTCTGAATTTCATCTGAACCAAAAGAGTGGGAAACAAGATTTGTTATCCGATAAATGACCCAAAAACAAAAATGTTGTACAAATTATTTTTGGTCCTCATGCACGTCTAGTAGACAAAGTTCTATAGGCACCCAGAAAACCTTTAATTGAGCACTCCAGTCCTATTTTCATGTTAAATTCATATAGGAGTCCATTTTGAATGAATGAACGTGTGCAAGGAATGTACATGCCAGGTTTCAGTAGATGCAGCCTTCAGTAGACTCTTCTATCTTCAATAACTAAAGAATACATGCACCCGTGTACATGTGATAAAATGCAGTGAATGAACATGCATTGAAAAATAACATTTTGGGGAGTAGACTGTTAATTTAACTAACTATAAACAAACGGTATTTCTGACAAATGCTGTGACCTGTGTTATACAAGCGAAAGTATCCTGTAAATAGAGTTGCTTCTTATCATGGCTTTTACTGAGAGGCTTGAAAAATGTTATAGGGGAACCTATGCCGTAGCTTGAATTTATTTAACTGGGATATTATTCCATTGTCTGCATATTATCCAATGTACGTGTTTAAACATAGAGGGGTAACAAGTGCTCCATTTACATACAGAGGGGAACATGAACATTTTACAATGAACCATCAAGGTATTGGAGTGCAGTTTCTAATAGAACAAGATGGTGAAGTACATGGTGGCAGGAATGGAGAGGGATAGATGAAAAGAGACACCAAAACAATTCACCAGTTCAGAGATTATCGTTGGTTTTCACCATACATTTTACTAAGTCAGTACAGAGGTTTACATTCACACAGAGCAGCAGTTATCAGTTATCTATGTCATTTGCACAGAGCAGATTACTGGTGTTTGTGTTCAAATATTATTACGTATAATGTATAAGCCTGACCATTTATTTACTAGTTGTGTATTATATTGTAGATTATAAGCATATTTACAAAAAAATGCAGTGAACTCTCTGGTCAATATAAAAAACCCCATTAGAATTAAACATACTGCAGGAAACTCAGTCTTAAAGGGACACTGTATCCATCATATGTGCTATTAATATATATATGAATTAAAGTGGTCATTTTAAATGTTAATGTGGTCCATTTTGCAAGTGCAGTTTGCCCCTATAGCTCCGGTCCAGTTAAATGCACATAATGTACTCACATCCGTGCCCTTGATTTAGACACCTCCAGTCAGCTCCAGAAGCACTTGATTAGCTGCTTAAACTGGCAATCAGTGACAGGATCATACTCCCATTGATTTTTTGGAAGTAATTTACTGCCACTGATTGACAGCTTAAGCAACCAATCAGTGGCAACACATTTCTGATCATAGAGGAAAGCAGATCATGGCTATAACTAACTATTGTCAGTTACATTACATTTATTTATATAGCATCAACAGAATCAGAGTCGGTAGGATAAATATAAATCACAATTTAACAATAATAAATGGGAAAAGAGCGCCTTTCTCTTGCAATCTTACAATCAGGCAGTGGCGTCGCTACAGGGGGGCAAGGGGGGGCAATTGCCCCCCCTAGGTTATTCCTTGCCCCCCCTGTTGCCCCCCCGCCGAATCTGTAACCCCTTGACTGCTAACGACGGCATGGTGCCGTCGCTAGCAGTCCCAGTCAGGTGCTAATGACGGCACCATGCCGTCACTAGCACTACCTTACCTCGATGGAGGTCTGTGGACCTCCATTACCACCTACCCCGGCGATCTGCCCCTCAAACTGAAGGGCATCACCGGAGCCACCCGATCTGCCCGGTGACGTCTCGCGCAATGACGCGATGACGTCACCGCGCAACTTTATTAACAACTGACAATTGTCAGTTAAAGAGGTATGGGGGCATGCTGCTTAGATGCCTGTATCTCAGGCATCTAAGCAGCTACATACCCCCAACATATACCATTGGAAAGGTAATCGCCTCGCCTTTCCAATGGTATATAACTTGTAAAAAAATAATAAAAAATATTAGGTTAAAAAAATAAAAATGTAAAAAAAAATGATTTGGGGGTCTCTAAAGGCAGATAAAAAAGATCAAAATTGCCTAGAGACCCCCAAATTAAATTATTTAAACAAAGTAGTTTAACTGTAAAAAAAAAAAAAAGTTTAAGAATTCTAGCTAAATGATCACTGTGGTAGCCAATGTTACCACAGCGATCATATAGCGATAAAAAGTCACATTCCCTTTTTAAAAATGGCCGATACTAATTTTTAATCCTATGATCCCTTTGATCATGGGGTTAAATTTAGCCAACGGTAGAGGGAGGCAATTTTTGAAATCCTGATGAACTGCAAATATTATTAATATCAGCCATTTAGCCTGTGCGGTACGTGAGTAACCATCTCATCGCTGGAGCGCCTTGCATTTTTACTGCAAAACTTATTTTTGCTGTAAAAGTGATTTTTATTTCTCCCTTTACCATCATTTCTTTGGGATTGTAAGGGGAAAGAATGGTGTGTGCTTCTGTGAGTGAATGTATTTAAAGTATGGTGTGTGTGCTTCTGCGAGTGAATGGAGATATGAAAGGCGTGTGAATGGTCAGTAATTAGGGTTGAAGCCTTGACGTGGCATTACTGCTCACGTAAGAAGTTAAATTATGGCACAAAAAGTACACATTTGCAAAAACGACATCCCTTGGCGCATCAAATGAGGGGCTGCATGTGTTTCTAGGACAAACCTGGAGTGCGCAAGACACAAATGAACATGTCGCTATGGATAGAAAAAACATATTTTCTAGCCAAAGCGACATATTCCATCATTATTTGTGCACTCAACTTTTGTCCTAGAAATACATGTAACCCCTCATTTGAAGCTCCAAGGGGTGTAGTTTCTTAAAATGGATGAATTGTCTGAATGAGGGAGAGCATGAGTTAATGTGATTGTGTGTATCATAGATGTATAATTGTGGAAGGGTGAAGATGGCACTAGCAGGATGTTTGAGCCTTGGGGACCAAGATGGCACAAGCCGGTTGTATATGGGACAAAGATGGCAAATCGTATGTGTGTTATCTGGGTGTGCAACCTGTGATCTATCCCTGTAATTTAGGGGGTTTTAAATATACCATTAATGCCGTGTTTTTATGTGAATTCCAATTGATCTATACCTGCAAAGCTGGGTTTGTGTGTTCTTCTGTAGATCCATATCTGCTATGCTATGTTTCCATACATTATTTATGTATACCTGCAAATACAGGGTTTGTATGTCTTGTTCAGTTGATTAATACCTGCAATGCTGTTTCCATGTATTTATTTGATCTATACCTGCGATGCTACATTTCATATATTATTATTGTATACCTGCAAATACAGGATTTGTATGTCTGATTCTGTTTATTTGATATATACCTTCAGTGCTGAGATCACAAGTGAATTTCAATTGATCTATACATGCAAAGCTGGGTTTGTGTGTTAATGTGTTGATCTATACCTGCTATCGGCAGCAGGGTCTAATATTTATATATATATCGGCAGCAGGGACTAATATTAATATATATATCGGCAACTGGGGCTAATATTAATATATTTGGGCAGCAGGGGCTAATATATATATATATCAGCAGCAGGATCTAATATTAGGCCCTTAAATCATTTAGTGCAAAAGTTAAGGTATTGTGTTGTTTAAAGGATTTCAAGGATTAGTCGCACTAAATTGTGGCTTCAGGCTTCCCATGTTGAATGATCAAGTATTGTATTGTCCAATAACAAAAGTATCATTCCATAGCACATTACTTTTGGCAATATATATATATATATATATATATATATATATATATATATATATATATATGTGTGTGTGTGTGTTTTTTCAGTGGTATGATTTAATGGTGGAAATTATTAATGCCCCCCCAGTTTGACTGTGGTATCTTGTGTGCCCCCCCTATATATTGTTTCTAGAGTCGCCACTGCAATCAGGTAAGTGTGTTTTTTTTTAGAAGAATGGGAAAGTCTTTTTTTCTTTTATATTAGGGGTGTCAGGGACTGTTTCTTTTATATATTCACTGTAGTGATAAAATTAACAGTGATTAGTGTTTGGGATAAAAACAGTCTTGGAATAAAGATCTCTTTTAAGTAAGGGGTGTATGATGATGCATACATGGTCATTAAATATATTCAGCCAATTATTGGTTACAGGGCAAGAGGTCTTACAGTATAGCTTACTAGTTAGGCTTCGATAAAAGTCTGAATTAGTGCACAGTAGGATAGAAAGCGTAAGAAGCATGTTGAGTAGGCTGGGTTGGCCAGTAAGCAGCATTAAGAAGGACTGTGTCTTCCTAATTCTCAGGTAGTTAAAGCTTGCTGTGTATTGTGTTTAATAGGCCATGAGTTAGAATTATCATGGTTGCTTGAATGCATGGGAATCATAAGGAGGTTTACAGGTTAAGGATAGAGGAATATCATTAACATACACAGTGCCCAGAGTTCAGGTCAATGTGCATTGGGCAGAAGAAATTAGACATAGGAAGATTAGTGTCTTATGAGCAGGAAGTTATAATTGAGAGAGCTCCACTGATTTCAGACTTGTTCGAATACATCTGTCTCGATGACTTGTTCCCTCCTCTCCATTGTTTTCTTTGTTTCAGGTCAAGATGATGAGGGTCCCTGACAATTCAGATCTTAGCTGTCTGAGGTATGGCTAATTTGTGTGTGGTCACACAAGCACAAGTAGCTAAGTGCAGGACTAATTGTAGGCTGGTAAGGAGTCAGTGCTACACCTACACTATATGGACAGAAGTTTGGGACACCTGACAATTATAACGACAGTGACTATTATGACATTGCATTCTAAATACATAGACATTCATATGTAGTTTGGTCCCCCTTTTTTGCAACTAAAACAACTTCCACACTTCTGGGAAGTCTTTCTACAAGATTTTGGAGTGTTTCTGTGGGAAGTTTTGCCCATTCACCCAGTATTTATGAGGTCAGGGACTGATGATGGGCAAGAAGCCCTGGCTCTCAATCTCTCTTACTCTTCACCCCAAAGGTGTTTGATTGGCTGAAGTCAGGGCTCTGTGCGGGCCAGTCAAGTTCTTCCACATCAAACTCATCCAACCATGTCTTTATGGACCTTGCTTTGTACACTGGGGCACAGTCATGCCGGAATAGAAAGGGCCTTCAAGTAATTACAGAACAGAAAGTGGGTTATATAGTTATAGACCAGTAGCTTGGAGGCCATGAGGAAAAGAGAGATGTGATAGGTTAGAATATAGGATATGAGAAAGGTTTCTTTAAGATTGGTGAGATGAAAGTATATTTGAGGGACAATTGGAATGTAACGCTTGTTAGAGTGAGGTTGAATGCATGGGTTAGTGTAGGTATAATAACATTGGAGAGAGAAGGTAGGACATGCAAGGCAATAGGGTCAAGTGGGCAAATATCAGACACTTCATTATAGGACACAGGACTGAATAGTTTGAGGATGGCTTTGTTCAAGGATATTGGTTGGTAAGGGGTAATACCCTGTCTGTATTTCTATTAACCCCTTGAGGACAATGAAGTACCACTGCAACACAAAAAGAAAAGTCAGGGTCCCTGTTTGATCGCTCCAAAAATATAGTTAAAATACCAGCAAAAAAAACCTGCTGGTCCAAAATAGTTCAGGAAGGACCCTTCCGACTGCTCTTCCTGAACTATTTTGAACCGGCAGGATGGGACAGGACCGTATCAGGGTCACGTGAAGTGGTGAAAGAGAGGCTGTCGGCACAGTGTGCAAGCAGCCGGAGATAAAGCTGCAGGAGCGGGGAGAGGTAAGCGGGGGCCGAACATATGTCTATGTATAATTGTGTTTGTATGTATGTATGCATGCATGTATGAAAACATGTATGTGTAATTTTTATGTGTGTGTGAGCATGTGTGTGTGTGAGCATGTATGTGTACTTGTGTGCATGGGTGTGATTGTGTATGTGTCGTCGTCCCAATCCTCCTGCTCCACTTCTGATCAACGACGTGGAAGAATACGAGGTCGAGGAGGTCCTGGATTCCCGACGTCACCATGGCCATTTACAGTATCTCATACGTTGGAAGGGGTATGACCCAGATGAAGATTCCTGGGAGGTCCATGCTCCTGATCTCATTTCCATCTTCCACAGTTGTCATCCCGACCAACAAGGTCCTCCAAGAGTCCGGAGGTACTGTCGGGGTCCACAACCGAGACCCTGACGAAGCTACTCATCCGAGTACCCGGCACCCGCTAGTGCTGGGCCCGACGCTGCTGCTCCTTCCTCTGCTCTCACCCCACTCCGTCAGCCGTCTGCTCTAGGCGTGCGCCCCCACCTCCAGTTAACCATTCCTGATCAGGAATGGCGGGGAATGCGCACCGATGACGCTGTACACGGAGGCAGGCGTTCTCTGGCGGTGGATTTAAAAACTGGCACTAAGTTTCACTCAGTGCTCAGATAATGTGCTTGTTGTGAGATTCCTATTATTGTTATTGTGGCCTATTCCTGTTACTGACCCATGGCATTGTTTTTGACCACGCTGATCTCTCTAACCCTGACCCTTGGCTTTGTTTACTGGACTTCATTTGTGTTACCCTTACTCGGCTTCGTACCTGGACCTCGCAGCACTTAGTGGATCTTCCCCTGCCTGCTTATCTACGGTGATTATCCTGCATACCGGGTTCCTCGTCCCAAACCATCACAATTATCTTGTAGATATTTATGCTTTAAAAGTATTTTTTAAGTATCTTATTTCCTCTGTTGACTAGGTGTTAAAAAGTTAAACCAGGTTAGTGCTTGTTATTATTAGATCCTATTGAATGTTTTTCCAGATTTGCAATACAGATGTCAATTTCCTGTTAAGAGCAGACAATACAATACAATACTGTCTACCACTGTAATTTATTTCTAGGTGTATACATTGATTAAATGAAAATTAAATGTTGTTTGGCTTGTTTTTAAATTAAAAATTTAAAATGTTTAATTGGATTCCATTTTGGCAAGGAAATGTGTTCGTTAGTACGTGGTAATTTAAAAGTGGTTGATCCAGGGATTAATCTGACCATGAAGAAATGTTGTTACCCCTTTCAGGAAAAATGGCATACATTTAAAAAAAGAGCTTTCGCCTGCATTTGTTTCAACAAAACTTGGAATAGTTTGGGACTGTGAATGTAATGACCGTCATGGTCTTAAATAGTTAAACAATACATGGATTAACCACTTTTATGTAACTTGTATATTGCAGTGTGTTGGACACAAGAATAATACATGACAGAGCGACATCCTCTGTGATAAACAGCCTCTCAATTTATCACAATCACTGGTGAAATATCTCTAATATTCCTATTATTACAGTTTTTTTACTGTGATTTTTCTGAGATTAATCTAATGGTTATCTGGTAAGACTCATGGTTCTGTCTGATGTATTAGGGCAAGTTGCTAGCCCCCAAAGTTGCCAGGTTTGGTTCGTATGTAGGTCAGTTACCCTACAAATCGAGGGTTGCCCCATTTACTTACTCATAGTTTTAAAGATGTCTAAATGCCCATATGGCTCACACTAAATGAAAAAAATATTCCCAATCCAAAAGAATTGAGACTTTAAATTATTATAGAAAAGGTTGTTAACTTGTTTTGGTGGGCAAACTGAATTAACGGTTATGCCCTGAATACTAATCAAATCATTTTCTGCTGAAAATTATGGAGAAGATTACACGATTTAAACTCCTTTACCAAATTCCTTTACTACTGTTTCTTTAAATGGTGTTATTTTGCAGTGTTACTATATATATTTCACTTGAAGGGACAATGCCTTGTATAAAATGAAGTGATAGGCAGACTAACTCCAAATTTGTAGAACTGGTAATTCCAGGTAAATATCCACATGAATTTACATGCTAGAAAACATACTATGCAGATTTTACTTGTGGCTAAATTACTCCTTCCAAGGAATTGGAAATCATCTATGATCTCTACCATTCATCAACTACTGGACTTGGCGAAAAAAAACATACCGTATTTCCCCATGTATAAGACGCACCTTGTTTAAAAAAATTTGGGGTCTACAAACTAGGTGCGTCTTATACATTTTTTTTACCGGAAAGGGGACCTGCTGCTTACCTCTGTGTTGCTCAGCAGCGTCACTTGATCCGTCGAGGCGACACAGGAACCCAGTGGAGTCACGTGAATGTACATCACATCACACAACTCCGTTCCTGTTCGAGCAACGCAGAGGGAAACAGCGGCCCCCACCAGAAGATCTGCAGTTCAGGTAAGGGTGGGGGAGTAAATTAATGAATATATATATATGTGTGTGTGTGATAGCATGGATGCGTGTGTAGGGGGCACAGGGAGGCTGAAAGTGATGTGCATGAACTGGCTGCCTGAGCATGATAGGAGTGTGATTGCTAACAAGTGCTAGCAGCTAACATCAATCACACGCATAACATGGCCAGGCAGCCAGTACAATAACTTTATGTTATATTTTTTTTTAAATTGCGAGCCCCAAAATTAAGGTGCGTCTTTTACATGGGAGTGTCTTATACATGGGGACATACGGTAAATATGCTGGGTTTATTTTACTATAAATGATTAATTTATATTCTGCATTTTATGTTTACGATTATCATTATTATTTTACTTTTTTGGTGAAATCTTTATTTAATTTTACAATGCACCTATTCTTTAAACCAGTGGCAGAACTACCGGGGTCGCAACTGCGACCGGGCCCTGGAGTTCTGCCAGTCAGGGAGGCCCAAGGGGTGCCGAGCGGTTGCTGAAAACGACCGCTCGGCAACTCTTGGGCCCCCCTGACTGACAGAAATCCAGGATGCCTCTGCTCCCCGCTGCTGCAGCTGGTGCCGCCGCCATCATCGCCGCCGCCTGCCCAGAGTGCGGTGTTGAGAGCGTGAGGCGTTTGTCTCGGGGGCCGGCGCTTCACACTGAGCGCCGGCATATGACGTCATATGCCGGCGCTCAGGAGTGAAGCGCTGGCACCCGAGACAAACGCCTCACGCTCCCAACACAGGAGTTGACGGTAAGTGACCTACAAAGGGAGGGAGTGGGTAGATCGTGAGAAGGGGGGGTAGGGAGGGAGAGGGTAGACTGTGAGAAGGGGGGTAGATTGTGAGAAGGGGGTAGGGAGGGAGAGGGTAGATGAGAGGGGGGTTAGGGAGGGAGAGGGTAGATTGTGAGAAGGGGGGTAAGGGAGGTAGAGGGTAGATTGTGAGAAGGGGGGTAGGGAGGGAGAGGGTAGATGAGAGGGGGGGTTAGGGAGGGAGAGGGGAGATTGTGAGAAAGGGGGTTAGGGAGATTGTGAGAAGGGGGGTAGGGAGGAAGAGGGTAGATAATGAGAAAGTGATAGATGGGGTGGGGGGGGCCCTTAAGAGATTCTCGCACCGGGGCCCTGAGGTTTCTAGTTACACCCCTGCTTTAAACAGAACGCACTCTTTCATTTCTGAATAAGAAATAATACATCAGGATTCTGGTGTTTGTATGTATAAACACAAGAACTAGTTTACTGGAATCTGAACAATATGGTGAGCAGAATCTTGTCATTTTAAGAGTACGATGCAGTTCTATAGATACAGAGCTTTTCATTATCCTTTCATCTGTCACTCAAAGGGTCAGTTTGTAATGTTTGATATGGTAAACCTGGTTCATTAAACATTCAGTGTGCCAGTGGAAGGTTATTAACGTGGAAACTAATCAGACATACCCAAGCCCTTTTGTTATGTGGGAAGAGTAAGAACATAGTAAAAAAGGCCTAATCCCATACTTCATGAATTATTTGCTAACATACATACTCACACATGCTATCCAGATGGAGGAGAACGTGGGGTAGCCAACCACTTGTGTAATTATAGCCCTACTGGAAATTTTTGACAGAAGCGGTTGTATTGTTGTGTACAAGCGTTTAAGTACTAATTTAGTAAAGCAGGAAATAACGGGATATAGGGAAATGTGTAAATGCATTAATGTAGATTAGTTTATCCATCTGCTAGTATGGAGTCTGGAAGGCCCTTTTCTTCTCCAGTAGTAACTGTTTGCCTTATTTTGTATCAAGTGGACAAACAAGAATAAAAAACACCATCTTTCATGTAAAAGGAAGATTTGGAATGTGTATTTCTTTTTCTTTTAACCTAATCCTGCTGCAAATGAAGTGTCCAAATTTGGTTTTGTTTACCTTGCATCTGACTGCAAATGGCAAAGGAACATCTGTTTTCTCTTTTATAATATATGGGTGAAAACTCACCTTACAATGATCTAATCTCCAAAATTAGTATAGCTTCATTAACAAACTATTCTGTTCAATTTAAAGCAATGCTCCAAGCAAGAACATTTGAAATCTCAATTAATTTTATATGTATGCTTAAAGCACCATAATATTTTCTCGGAGTACTACCTTATATAAAACAAAGAAATAAAAAATAGCAAATACAGCCTATTCCGTTTTAATAGTATCATTTATACTTAACGTGTTGTTTTGTTGACAACCATTTTCCCTCTAACCTGTAATTCAGTTTGGCATCTGCATATAGGAGAGCAGAACATCATGTGCCTAATTTTTAATTTATATGCTGTGCCACTTACATAATTACACAATCTGTGTGCTTTGCCAACTGCATGGAAACAAAAAAACATATTTATGAATTATAAGTGGGCTTTATTAGGGAATAACATAAAAAAATGATTGCAGGTTTCTAACGCTAGTTTTCATTACTTTTCTTTTCATTTGCTAAATAAATTACTTTGACTAGACTTGTTCTGCCTCAGCAAAATGGATAAATAAAATATTTTAATTATTACATTATGAAAAAGGAAAAGTGCATTAATTACGTCAAAAAATCCTTGTAACAACGTCTCTTTTAAGTAATTAAGGAGCCCTTTTAGCAATGCATTACCAAGAGCCATTAATGCATAATGTAATGCCATATCATTTCAAAAATTGCCTTTGGTTGTAATTGGGCAAGCCAGAGTGGCTTGAGTTTTGCTTAGCCAGCCAGCTCAAGCAGAACTGGCTCAACCTCCTCCTCTTGTTTAGCATTATGATCACCGGCCTAACGGGTCGCAGCTGCAATGGGGCCCGTGCCTCTATGGAGCCCAGGGAGACCCCTGCGACCCCTTGTTCCTGTATCCTCATACTGATTCAAAGTAGTTTAAAAAGGGCCCTTCCGATCTGGACCCCACCACTGCAGGTCGGAAGAGCACTTTCTAAACAATTTTGAACCGGCACCGGGAGACAGGAAGGTATCTGGGTCACGTTAAATCATGTGACCTCACGGTGAAACCCAGACTGCCCGCACAGTTTATTAGAAGTCAGACAGCAAGCTGCAGGAGTGGTGAGAGGGAGGCACGAGGTATGTATATATGTGTTTGTATATATGTGTAATTGCGTTTGCGGGCATGGGTGTGTACGTGGATGTGTGCATCCGAGTGTATGTTGGAAGGGGGGAAGGCACCTATAAGTTGTTTGGGGGCAATGATGGCACAGACCAGTTATTGAAGTTGGTGACCACGGGGCAATTTTCCCACCAGGGACATATGGTTTCTAGTTATGCCCCTGATTATGATCCTTTTGTGCTTCGGTATGGGCACTGTTGAGGCCATTCTTTTTGTGGTGGGCGAGCGCAGCTCGGCCTTCATATAAGCTCAACAAGCCAAGCCTGTATTGCCTTTTCCTCAGCTCCTCATGTCATACAAATGGCCAACTTGCCCATCTAAAAAACTGGATAACCTTTGGCCAGTAACTCTTTCAATCTACATAGTGTATTGAAACAAAAATATAACTAAACATGCTGTTACATGCTGGAGTGTGCTATGAATGACTGTGCTACGATTTGATTTACTATTTTTCCTTAAAGATCAACAACGTGAGACAGAGGGAGTGGTGGTTTTCTCTTAGAAGGTTGAGGGCGTTTAGAGATGTGACCGAGAATTTAAGCCAGAGCACTGACTGATCCAGAAAATGCAAGACCAGAAAGCTGTTTTCTTTGTGACAATCCAGAAGATCACAACTCTCTGTGCAGCGGATAGAGCAAATGGTTTTCTTAAAAGTCCATCTGCCCAAATTAGGTTACCCAGCACTCAATTTTCAAAGTGAGTGAGGTTATAGTGCTGCTGTTCTATGTCATTCCATACTATGGGGATCAGTTCTTTTAATTTTTCAAATATTGGGGAAATTAAGTCCTGTGCCAATTGGCTGGATGTGTCTGTATGCCTGTGATTGTCCAGGCCCAGTGCTCTACTGCTGCTGATGGTCCCGTCTCCTTCAGTCTTGCACCACGTAGCTGCATGTGTGTATCTGCTGTGCCTTCCCAAATAACATGGCTTTCTGTTGCTGCTCCTCTACCACCTTCATTACTCTGGTGTGGTCCATTCTTTTGTTCAGGATTGCACCATATGGCTGGATGTCTACCTGTGACCTGCCTCTGCAGCTCAATCTATTTTATTACTCAATTATTCTTTTTTCTACTACTGGGGGGGATTGAGTATTGAAGTGCCGGTCTGCCGGTTTGTTCCCAGCCCTGCTTTAGTTACTGCATCCCGATCTTCTACCTTACTCTGAGAGATCAAGTCTTTATTGTAATATTCAAAATTATGAGGATATGTAGTCCTATACAATCCTGAACAATATTAATTTGTCTGCCAGAGCTTGCCCTATGCTCTGCTTCTGTGGCTCAGTCTACTTCCTTACTCTAGGGAATCTAGTCTTTTTTTCCTCATATTGGGGGAAATATGGTCCTGTACAATCTGGAACTGTCTGTCTAGCAGTACTTGTACTGTGCCCTGTCTATGCTGCTGTGGCTAAATGTCCTTCCTTACTTTGGGGAATCAAACTGGTACCAGTATGTAACAGTCTACCTTTGACTAGGTAAACAGCTATTTTTTAAAATTATTTCTTATATGGACACATACACTATATATACAAAACAAATTGGAACAAACAAAGGAATTTTTGCCAATTCATCCAATAGAGCATCTGTGAGGTCAGGCACTGATTTTGTATGAAAAGAACTGGTTCGCCATCTCGGTTTCACTTTATCCCCAAAGGTGTTCAATGGGGGTGAGGTCAGTGATCTGTGCGGGATAGTCAAGTTCTTCCACATCAAACTCGCACAACTCTTTAACTTCTTCAGTGCCCTATGGACGTACCGGTACGTCCAGCCCTTCTTGCAGCGGCAGGGACACATCCCTGCCGCTGCACGGTAGATCAGGCTGTCACAGCCGCAACTGTGTCCCTGCCTCTATGGAGCCCAGGGAGACCCCTGCAACCCCTTGTTCTGGTAATAAACACTCTAGAGAAAAAAAAAAAAAAGAAAAAAAAAAAAAAAAGGGCCCTTCCGACCTGGACCCCACCACTGCAGGTCGGAAGAGCACTTTCTTAACAATAGAAAAGGGCCTTCACCAAACTGTTCCCATGAAGTTGGAACCATTGCACTGTGCAAAATGTATTGGTATGTCACCTTCAGCATACGTTTCAGAAAATGCTACGCTTGTATGGCGTTACATTGCCAGTGTCCCCACGTTCCAGTTCATATTCTTCCACTGTGGACACTTTGTCCTTGTGGATACTCAGAATAGATAGGTATTTACTAAGACTTTGAAACTAGCATAGGATGGAGAAACTAATCAAAATACTTCATTTTAATCAAAACATCTTGTGTATTAAATCACACAGTTTTTGCAGATTTATTTTTCAACTGTTTCATCCTAGTGTGACCAAATGCCAAATTAGAAAGGTATGGTGGAAGAGTGAAAATTTTCAAATTTTGCAAGGCTCCAGTTTCAGAAGACTGCATAGTACTTTAATATGCATTGTTTATAGCAAGTGTATCAGGGACCTTAGACTGTCCCTTTAGGCAAGAGTATGCATCTCCTTATGGAGTTAATCATTTTCTAGGTGGCAGATATTACAACCCTACTTCGAATAGTAAGCCTTCCCTGGTATCTTTCATCCTGAAATAATTTTTGAAATGTAGCAAAGAACTTATTAGGCTATGCAGGTCTCTCTTACCTCAGCTAAGTTACTGACTCTAGCCAAACCTGACTCAAAGCCATATAGCAAGGCAGAAACCACTCCTTCACAAGAACACGATTGATTTCCCTACACCATGACTCCAAACGTTTCCTCTATACACGGGTACTGTTATGTTTGGGAAGTTACTGCATTCTACATTAAGAATTCAAGTCAAACAGGGAATGCTGCTGACTGCTTAATGACACATTGCTCATCCTTCTTGAAGGAAAGAAAAAAATAATTTATCAGGATTTAACAGTTTAAAGTCAGGCTTTCCTAACATACATCTGTGTTTAGGTGCTAGATTGCAGACACCATGATTTCATACACACCTGTAAACTGGCAGGACCTATCAATCTACTGACAGTGTAGTAACTAAACCAACCAAACACCAGTTTAAGGAATAAAAAAAATCATGAAACAAATTCAGGAGGTCTTAATTTTTTATTTACAACCCATGTCTTGCATGGTAAAGAACTTTTAAATATGGTCTCTGACACGGAGGATCTTTTGCTCCTAAAAATAGAAACAAAGAATAGTAAACACAGTAGAATGAACAGAAAATTTATATTCCCAGCACTTACATATATTAAATGCTACTTGTGCATCAGAAAGCGTTTACAGCGTCATTGTTTATCATACTGTTACTTGATCATCATATGCACAAAAACTTTACCACAGAAAAGTAATAATGCCACATATACTACACTACAATATCTGGTATATCAACTCCCCATGAAATTTTTTAATACTTGAACACAGGCATCCCCACCTATCTATACCCATCAATGGAGTTATAGATATAATGGGAGAAGTGCGCATAAATTGAGTGTTTAAGTATAGGACAACCGAGTAGTTACAATTGTTACCTCTTAATTCTGGGACGGTTACTTTTTCAGCAGCTGGTGTCTAACAATGACAAATGGAAAGGCAAATCCACTGCCGAAGAAAAGAGTCATCAAACCCAAGAGACGCCACTTGTTTTCCACAGAGAATGGCAGGTTCTGGAAAAGAGGATATAAAACAGTCTTACTGCAGCAAACCAAAAAAATAAATAAAACTACAAGGCCATTTTTAAAACAGACTTAGAGATGTAAAGGCATGTCATTGTGGCAGGTATTTGTAACATGAGAACACCGGGAAATTTCAACAATGGCCTCCTACTACATGCCGTATAACCCAGGAGGTCACACACACCCTGTGTACATCGGGTACATCAGAAAGCGTTTACAGTATCACAGTTAATCATACAGATATGCTCTCATCATTTGCACCAAGTGTATCAGACAGATGCTTAACTGTTAATTCGTTTGTATTTTCAAGGGCATTCAATGTATGGCATATAGAGTCATTTTATGAACAATCAGGCCAGCTGCAAATCAAAACTGGTAAGAAAAAAACGCAGCACATTATTCCATAGTAACAATCAAACTACTTAAATAACTGGTCAACAGGCTTTAATATAATAGCCGATGCAGCCCGCCTAAAACAGGGCCAAGATTAGGGCGGATAACGAGGTATACAAGGTAAATACGTGTATGCATGTGCGCAATATTTCTCTACGCAGCATTCATTACACAACCGCTTTATTACCTTGCCTGGGCCCTCTGCATAATGGGAGCTACGGATGGCAGAGGTAGCAAACCTCCGGACGGCCTGACCGAACATGATGGCTACGAAGGAGAAACTGGCACACGGCTCAAGCTCACAGTCTTTTACACTTCCGCTTAGAAACGGGAAAAGGAAAGGTTACCGGACGTACCTAGAACCGCTGTATGTCGGGATTTGTAGTTCGAACGTTCCGCATTGGTTATGTCAAACGCGAACAGCATTTCAGCGCAGGACAACATCTCCCAGAGATCTCTTCTACTGACGTTTCTGCGGCCTTCCTGTTATGTTGAGGTCAAAAAATGATTTAGAATAGTCAAGGTCAGGGTTTTTTTTTAAGGCTGTTTACTCATATATGTTAGTAGTTGGTTGATACACAGGGAATTATTAATGTTAGCATGTATAAGAAAGTCTTTCATTTGCAACAATTTTTGATAAAGTATAGATAGAGGTGTAGTATAGCGTCGCTGTTTATTTTGTAGTTTTGTAAGCTTTGGTGAATTAATGTTCACTCTGAGAACTAAATCATGGTCTGTAAACTGGTATTACTCTCCAAATGCAAACGTTATACCTTGGGGATTGGATTTACCTTTATTAGACAGCTACCTCATGCGATTTAAGCCTCTAACTATAATCTCAAATTTTGATCTAAGGGCAAGCATTGCCCCGTGGGCACCCAACTTCACCAAGCAACATGCCCCACAGCATCACCTTTGCCCCCAAGCAGCTTATGAGTGCCACTTGTGCCCCAAGCAGCTTATCAGTGCCCGCAAACAGCCTGACTTACACAAATTTACAAATGCCAACACACACACACTCCCTCTCACACTGCTTACACATGAAGGTAAAGGCTCACACACACACATACTCATCCATGTTCACACACTTATACATAGACATCCATGTATATTATTTGTATGTTATGTTTTTTATTATTTTTTTCTTAGGTCAAATATTTGTTTTAAGAGGGCTTTTTCAACCTTGATCAGCCATATGCAAGAGGTCCGTGGAAGGCAACCTCTGACTGATCAGCAGCACTCACTCCCCATTAACAGAGCCTCGCGTGTAGCGTAAAGAATTCCATTCTCTCGTGATTTCACAAGACTTCTGCTGCATGGAGGCTGAGGAACACGCACACTCAGGGAGTGGGGTTGTGGAGCCCTGAAGTGCATGGTGGCCGAACAGCTGCACACAAGTCAAAAATCACTATGTGAAATGCCAAGCATCGGCTGAAGTGAAAAGTTATTTTAAAGAAATGTTTATAATTTTCTTTCTCCTTATGCGAATTGGTGTATTTTGAATTTTGTTACAGAATGTCTAAAAGTAAGACCCTCAACATTCCTTCTGAGCCCTCTCCTTCTAGAAAAGTGGTCAGAAAGGTTAATCACAAAGCCTGTGTAAATTGCCACAAAACCCTTCATGGCCCATCTGCTTATGTGGAAGCTGCTCTGGAGCCGAGCAGTCATCAGCAACGGAATTATCATGCTGGCTGAAATCAGAGCTACAGTCAAGTCTATGACTGCAGGATCTTCCTCAGACTCCCAATTATTGCCCTACCTGCTCCTGAACCTATAATGGAATCTGAATATGAGCATCAGAACCTGAAATCTTCAGATGGGGAGGGTGAGGTCAGAGAAGAATCCTTTTTCTTTCCTGTGGAGGAAGCAAGGAAATTGATCTCAGCAGTAAGGTCAGCTTTGAACCTGCAAGAAGAGGTTACCTCCACTGTCCATGATTCTATCTCTGCAATTATTATTATTAAAGAACAATGGGGTCACCCAGATAGGAAAGGAGGGACAAGGAGCAAGACTCCCCAAGTGCTAACTTCCACCATATGTCTATAGGTGGATAATCATAAAAGTCTCTTATCCGATGTTCACATCAGAGGAATCTGAAATCAGCAAGCAGATTTTTTCAGCAGTCACATAATTCTTCCTGGAGAGTGGTCCCTAAACAAATAGGTCGTCAGGATGTTGATAGACAAGTTGAGAATTCTGGAACAACAACAACAAACAGCTTTTTTTTATCTCTCCCTACTTGGACAGCCACTAGGTCTCTCACAGCAATGGAGATTCAAACTGGCTTGCATTTTTCTACCTATTCCCCTCATTGCCAGAGTCTTGAAAAAGATGAGGAGTCAACCACATCCTGTCATTCTCATCGCTAGATAGATGGCCCTCTGCTCCTCCCTCACAGGATGGATATTCTGCTACAATGTCCTGTTCATCATCCAGATCCTTTTCAGCTACATCTCTCGGCGTGGCTTCTGAGAGGTTACCAAGGCATAAATTGCCCGCTGGATCAGGTGTACGATCACAGAATGTTACCTCACTGCAGGACTAGAACCTCCTCTTAACAACAAGGCTCACTCCACCAAGTCTGTTTCCACCTCCTGGCAGAACTCTCCTGGAAGAATTTCCTAATGTTTGCTAGGCACTATAGACTCAACCTGAGGTCCGCTGAGATTCTAAGTTCAGCCACAGGGCTCTCCAATCAGCAGTGCTCCCATCCCAGTGTTGCTAGATCTCCTTAAGTGCCACCATGGAAATGGACATGCAAAAGGAATTCCCAGGTAGGAATGCTCCCCTTGTTTCTTCAATGAATATGTTAGTAATTGGGAGTATTTTGTTAACATTTGCACCTTGAATGTAAAAATGGCACTATATCTGTAGTAAATTTAACCTCATAAGAACAGAGCTAATTTTTTGTACTCTTCGTGACTGTTTTAATATTTTTGCAGTACTTGTGATTTTGCTGTAATTTTCTTCTCTTTCTCATTCTGTGTTCCCACACAAATTATATATTGTTTTCTTGAGGACAAGGCAGCTTTCTTTAGCTCGTACGCACCTTTAACTCATGGTCTCCCCAGGCCAAGTTCCGCCATCAGATGTTAAAGGTCCATGCGAGCGACTCTATTGGTCGCCTGCAGGGTCCTTCTCTGGCATCAACCAATGAAGTGCACTTGCTGGCGACCAATAGAGTTGCTCGTACAGACTTTTAAAATCCTGGTGCCGAAACTCGGCCAGGGGAGACCAGTGTCTTCATCTTCATATACGTTTTGCCGCTGCCATGTTCGTTTTCATGTTCGCCCGAATACGAATGCACATGTCTAATAGCAACCAGTGAGAGGGTTTGCTAAAAGTCAAGCATATTTATCATTTCGTGGGAATAGTAACTATATAGTGCCAATTATTTTTTTTTCTTCAAGAAATATGACCACCACCTCTAGAAAGAAAGTCTATGACTATACAGCAATCACAAGCTTTTCAAAAAACAAACAAAACGAGTTCAGATCATCACAAAAGTAAATTAAGAAATAGATGTGGAATTATGGGACATTGATATTGCCCTTCAACAAAATAAAACAGTATGGTACTCTGGAACTGGGTCTGACAAATTGTGTCAAAAATAATATTCCGCCATTTTATGTACTTCAGGGACGTGTATTATACAGAGTATGTGTGCATCCAAAATCTGGAGAGATTGTGGATCATCTGGTAGTACTCAAAATGTTTAAGGAAAACACTCTTGGAGCTGTGCTTAGACCATCCAGACTATCCAGAACACCATCAAGAGGTCCGGAAACCAGGATGCCAGTCCTGTCCCTTACACTTTATTTTTTTCTGACTGGTGTTCTGGCTTCTTGACTTTCAAATAAGAAGTTTAGAATTATATGGTCATATTACCATCCTGGCTTGATGACTTTACTGAAAATCTGCACTGTAATATTTTCTACCCTACCCTCAGTACAAATAAAACACGTTTGTGGTTTAAAAATACATCAGTCACAAACATAGAACATATTAAAGATATATCATATCTCTGTGTGGCAAAAACATGGATATAATACCAAAAAATAAGTATGGATTTTAAAATGCATTAACAAAAGATGCAGTTTTTGCCTTTTGTATGAGATGCCAAAGCACCCAAGAGTTGATGAGTAATTTCTTTTTTGGAACATCTGAATGTTGTGCACTTCAGTTCAAGCATTATCCTGCAGACATCTCCCAGAGTCCCAGACATCTCTTAAAAACCAATAGGTTTTAAAGCATTTTGTTGAGCTAGTAGAATTTGTTTTTCAAGTAATACATTTTGTAAGCACATTTTCCCATTTTCTTATTGTCTTCTAAGCATTAGCCACATGAACTGTGTTTGATCTCTGCATGCAAAGTATTCTAAATCTAATGCTATAAGACTATTATTAAAAAGGTCTAAAATTGCTCCTATCAAAACATCTTTCCTAGATTATGTGAAATGAGATGAAGTAGATAAATTCAGATGAGACTGATTACTTGTCATTCCTCTGGCATACACACTGTCATTTGGCATTATTTGTGTCCCTTATTTTGAAGCATAAGAAGATCGATATAAAAAGCATTTTTTTCTAGCACCATCATTGATATCATGAGCTGGTACACACTTTAAAATATCCCTTCTTCTTCTTCTGTCTATAATTAACATGACACATTTTTAAAATATTTCTGTCTAAGCAAAACTATATTTTTGTTTGCAGCTTTTTTTTTTTTATCAAGTTTTATATTTCAAAGAATATATTTGGCTGTATGTCCAAATGATGGAAATACCTTGCATGCATAGGTTTTTCATTGGGGTTTGGAAGTTACTGGGCACAACATGCCCATTCCCTTTTCTAAACTTGAAATTTACAAATTTTATTGGCATATTGTTTTTTTTTCTGTCATGCTGTATATGGATGTTTTTAAGGAGTCCACAAACCATGAATACAAGTTTTAGTATTTTTTTCTCATTTTGATTTATCGGAATTTGTGAGTGCCGACTGCAAACATCATTTTTTTCTGCTATTTACATTGGGAAGTTGGACCTGTAAGACCTGTAAGCAGTTTGGGCACCCTGGATATTCATTAACTACAGACAGAGCCTGCATACCAAAAGCTGAGCAGTTGCCCATTCCTCAAACAAGAAACAACCAAAATTAAACCTTGTTTACTGCAACTCCCTACAAACTGATCCATACTGTCCATATGGAATGTTTCCGGCACCTTGTAGAAAGTATGCCGCAAAGAATGAAGGCAATTCTGAAGGCAAATGGGGGTCCAACTAGCAAGGTGTACCTAATAAAGTGGACAGTGAGTGTATATATGTGTTAAATTACATATTTAAATATCATGTGATCTATTAATGATCTGCTATAAAGCACACTTCCTGTATGTTGTCTTTAGCTTAGGAGTAAGCATCAAGCCTCAATTGTACTATACCTGCCTGTTCATGTAAACACGGATTTACAAGACAAGTGAGTGCGGATATTTTGTTTAATTTAATCGACTATATGCTTATATGCCCTTGTTATAAAAGTTCTCTTGATTGTACTACACAGCTTTTATGAGACAACATTTGCCAACATAAGTCTGCAATTACAAATATTGAAAAGATCATAGGTACTAACAAAAAGAAGGCTAACGTTATGTCAATTAATTTTGGGCGGGACATAGATTACCCTCCACTTTCACATTTTGTGGTTTGGAAGCTATTCCATGGTTTCCTTGGGGGGATGATAGAAAACAGCCTTCTACAAAGAGATGCACATGCTGAAGCTCAGTAGAAGTTGTGTACTGCAGCAAGACAATGACCCTAAACATCAAAGTAAATCTACTACAGAATGGTTTTAAAAAAAGAAAAATCTGCCTTTTTGAGTGGCCCAGTCAGAGCTCAGATTTTAACCCATTAGAGATTCTGTGGAATGACCTAAAGAGAATGGAATGGTATAACGATACTTCTGAATATTGTACAGGTCTGATCCGCAGCTACTAGAACCGCTTCGACCATCCAAGGATTCACTTACTTTTTCCACCAGCACTGTGAATGTTTAATGGGTGTGTTCAATAAAGACATGAAAGATTATCATTTTGTGGTATTAGTTTAATCATATTATGTTTGTATATACTTGTGATTTAGATGTAGATCGCATAAAATTTTATGAACAAATGCAGAAAATGCTTAAAACCAGGTCATTTTAAAGGGTTTATTTACCTTTTCTTGCCACTGTATTGATATCATCATAGGCTTCTCACTCATAATTGTATTACACCCTACAAATCTCTACTACTGGATCTCATTGCATTGAAAGACTGTAAGGGAAACATTATTAATAATTTATATCATAAACCTAAAGCAACCAATAATCTCCTACTTTGGAGCAGTCATCATCAAGTCCTAGACTAATTTTATGAAAAACAACAATTCGATGTATAGGAATGCATGATACATACACATGTAATAAACATTGTAATATATTATTAATGTATTCTGATTTACAGAATGCCTTAGGACCCAATACTGATGATATTACCCAAGAAGGACAAACAGCTTGGGGAATCAGTACACTCCTATTTTCAAGAATCTAAGAAAGAAATTTGGCTCACTATACAGATGAAGGGAGCCTATAGATGTGGATTCTGCCTCTTTAGGTATCAGTTCCCCTTTATTGTTGGGATTCTTTAGCAGCTCATAACCTGACCTGCATTTATTAAAAATTGGGTGCACCCCAGTTTGAAGCTATTCGTGCGACCTCCCGAGAGTGCATGCCCGATTTACTGATCACACTTTGCAGTGGCCATTATGGATGCTTATACAGACCATCCTCAGGATCTACAGTCCCTTATCAACGCCACGGTGGCATCCTCTGTGGAAAGGGCTTTGGCCAAACTGTTGCCTCCTAGGGGTCCATCATCTAACCCTGGGGCTAGAAGAGTGGATAAACCTGACACCGATGGTTCAGATGAGGAGACAGGGGTGCCTAGTAACAAATACTGGAAGGGTGTGTGTCAATCCTTGGGCAGATCTAAGGGCAAGACTCCTAAGCTGTCCTCACAGAATCCCTCGGTTTCTGAACTTAGTACTCGTCCTCTCACCTCGGAAGACGAAGAAGAGTCCAGCCTCCTGCTGACACCAGCAGGCGGGAAAATTCTGCATCTGAAGATCATTGTTTTGACTCTTTTCCCTTTAATGGGGAATACATTGAGGATGGGGCGGAATATGAATGTTCTGCAGAAGATGATATCTTGGCCAACCCCTGTTCGATCCACGCATTTATGGCCAGGTCAGGCAGAGATCCCTAGAAGGGAATCAGAAAGGGGGTTAAGGGCAACTAGCTGGATGTGTGTGGCCCCCTTTCACCGGTTCTCCTCCTGGCAGACAAAGCCATGTCTCAAGGATCGAGCATGGATGCGGTGGATGTCAGAGAATGGGCATTAAGATTCGTCTGCCTCCTGGGAAATGCCAATACAGCAATATGCTCCGAGGGGAGAAAGGAGGCTCTTACCTGCATTAACCCAAAGCTAATTGAGCTGGCTCCCAAGGAACAGGGGCAGAGGGCTCACGGTCTCCTGTTTGGGGAACCTTTTATGAAAGATATACAAAAACATGTTAATCTGTTTACTTTGCTCAAGAAAGCACAGCTTTCTCTTCAAAATGTTTTTTGCCAGCCTTCTTACGTGGGTGTTTTTGGACGGGCTGGACAGCCTACCAACCACTTTCCGGGATACTCGTCTCGAGGTTCATCATTCCCCAACCAGTTGAGAGACAGGAACACTAGAGGACATGGAAGATCTCATTTCCCAGCCTGTAAGTCAGTCTCAAAAAGTTCCTCACTCTATGTTTTCCAGGCTTGGCAAACCCTTACATCAGATTCATGAGTCCTTTAGACATCAACCTGACTGCAGATTGGTTTTCTCACCATTGGAGGGACACCAGCAATTCGACCTTTTACTAGACTATTTTCTCAGATCTCCAGCATCTATGAGGGCATTTGGTGTTGGACCTGTTTGCCTCCCAAATTGTTGTCTCCCCCACTTCTTCAGTTGGTTACCAGACCTGAATTGCACGGCGGTGGATGGGTTTCTGTAACTACTGGCTACTTCCTCAATGTCGACAACATGGTCTCTGGCTCTATCGGCACACGTGCACCACCATGTGGCCTCTTATAGGGACCTCACTTATGTGTTCCAAGCCTCCATTTCATGTGGGGCGGGAAATTCAATTCATTTGTCTATTTAAATCTGGCTATGGCACTAGATCCATGCCTGTGATGTGCATGTTGGCTGTGCTTATTATTTTTCTTACACCTTGATTTTGGCTTTTGACCTTGGCTTGTCTTTTGACGTTCCTGTCTATCGCCTGCATTTGACCCGGCTTGTTTTGATTATTTTGTCCTCTTCTACTCCTGACCTCGGCTCTGTGTAAGGACTACTCTTTTGCCTATTGCTACCTGCATCCTGCTCTGCTCCTGTAACCGGTGGATGATACCAAGTTCCTGCATCTCTGGTCTTCTAGCCGTGACAGTTTCTTCAACTCTGGCCTCCCCAAGGGGCGTATGCGTTCCCACCGTTTGCCATGATACCGAGAGTTGTTCACCAGGCTCGGCAACAGCAAGTGTCCATCCTTCTAGTCACGCCATTTTGGCAGAGCCAGGTATGGTTTCCTGACCTTTTAGACCTGACGTTCAGGAATCCATTACTTCTCCCATCTTTGTCCTGCAGGATCCGTTAGGGAATCCCCTCCTGATAGGTCACGTTAGTGGCTTGGGCAATTTCAGAGGATCTTGGGATGTCAGTGGCCTATCGCAGGCAACTAATGAACTCCTTTGGGATTCATGGGCCCCGGGAACTCGCAGATGCTACATGGCTGCTTGGAATCCCTGGAGTGATTGGTGTTTGGAACGAGATTGCAATCCCTTTACGGCACTTGTCTCCACCATCTTAAATTTCTTGTCAGCTTAGATTTCTAAATCAGCTATATCAGTGGCTCACATTGCGCTTAATGGAATCCCAGTGGGTCAGCATCCGCTGCTATGTCAGTTACTTAAAGGTTTTAAATTGTCCCGGCCTCCTTGACCTAAATATACTTATTTGTGGGAAATGTGATTTGAGATTTCTAGAAGGATGGCTGGAAAATATGTTGTCTTTGCGGCAATTGTCCGCTAAGTTGACCCTCTTGTTGTGCCCGATATCATTTCGGCGTGTATCGTTTGGGCTTTCGATTGCGATGGGTTTATGTTTACACCGGAAGGTGTTACCTTTTCAGTTTCCCGTAGGACTATATGTGCTTCCACATCATATCCCTTTTTTCGTCAGTCTCCTAAGTTATGTGTAGTTAAGATTTTACATTGTTATGTGGAGGTTAAGACGCCCTTAAGAGCGTCTAGATCAGGTCAGCTTCTGGTTTCTTATGTTAGACCTCACAAACCGGTCTCGACTACTGGATTCGGTGGATTTTGTTATTAGCAGGGATCACTCATTCTTGTGGGGTACATTCAGTGCCCAGTGGCCTCTTTCAGAAGCTTCATTAGTTTATATGCTACGTTCAGCTGATTGGTTGCGAGAAAACACTTTCTGCACTTTTTATTTTCATCCTATTCTTCACGCATCTCTTTCCTTATTATCGGATCGTTAAAACAGCAAAATATGAAGCCTCCTGTCATGTAGTAAAACTGAAGATTATGCTAACTTCAGTGTACTTAGAATCTTAATTTTAATAATGACAGAAAGCGAATATTTCCCCCCACCGGCCCTGTTTCGCCTTTTTTCTCTTGGCTTGGGTTGTTTATTGGGGATAATTTTTTTCTGTTTTGGTATATTCCTGTTATGGCTGATTTTATTATATTTAACATGGAGATAGTTGTTGTGTTATATGTTGATATTTTAGAGTAATTTCATTATTCAGTATTGTTTAAATTTTCAATACACAATCACCTTTTTAATCCCCAGCATGATTCCGTTTTACCACAAGAGAGTCCAGGAGATTTCCGGTAGACCTGAATGTTTTTTCCTTTCGTGTTGGAAGAGTCCAACTAGTTGCTCCAGCCACAAGTTTGAAATAATGAGGATCCAGTTTTGTTTGGTGAAGAGGTTTTATCATTAGCGTACCTAAAGGGGGGCGGTCTGCCCCAGGTCACGGCAGAGCAGGGAGACAGAGGCCTCGCGCTCCCACTGCAGGACTCCTGGAAGGGACTTCAAAGGGGGAGAGAGGGTAGATAGTTAGGAGGGGGAAGATAGGGAGAAGGGAGTGAGACAGGGGGTATATAGGGAGAAAGGGGCAGAGAAGGGTTAGATAGGACAAAAGGGAGTGAGAAGGGGTAGATAGGGCTGAAGGGAGTGAGAAGGGGGTAGATAGGGCAGAAGGGAGTGAGAAGGGGTAGATAGGGCAGAATGGAGTGAGAAGGGGTAGATAGGGAAGAAGGAAGTGAGAAGGGGTAGATAGGGCAGAAGGAAGTGAGAAGGGGTAGATAGGGCAGAAGGAAGTGAAAAGGGGTTGATAGGGCAGAAGGGGATAGATAGGTTAGAAGGGAGTGAGAAGGGGATAGATTTATGTTTACCTGGAAATACAGAGTTTGTATGCTGTTTCAATGCATAGTTTATTTGATCTATATCTTCAGTGCTGAGTTTACATGTGATTTACAGTTGATCTATACCTGAAATGCTGGGTTTGCGTGTTCTGTTGATCTATACATGCAGTGCTATGTTTCCATACATTATTTATATATACCTGCAAATACAGGGTTTTTATGTTTTAATCTGTTGCACGTGCTGTTTCCATGTGTTGTTTATTTTATCTATACCTGAACTACAAGGAGTAAGTAAAAGAGAGGTGTGGTTTAGTGAATGAGGGGACAAAGGGACTCTGGGGATGATTACAGGGGAGAGGACTTCTCACTGTCACGATGCAGTCAGAAGGAGGGAAGATTGTACTGACTCTCACAGTGTGGTAGCAGAGGGAGTGAGCGTGGAGGGCCCAAGGAAATGCTAAGGTAGGGTCCAACTTTTTCACTACAAAATATATTGTTAACAGGGTCTAATATTAATATATATATTGTAGGGCTGCAACAACTAATCGATAAAATCGATAATGAAATTCGTTGCCAACGAATTTCATTATCGATTAGTTGAATCGATTATCGATTAAAAAATGAGGGTTTTTTCAGAGCAAACGCTCAGAAAATACCCCTAATTTTATAATCCATTTAGTCTGACTCACAGCAGCAGCTCCTACTTACCAGTCCCTCCCTGTAATCACTGTGATAACTGGCCCCGCCCCTTCCTTCTCCCAGAAGGCCAGAACCACATGGCTGTGACCTGGGGAGGGCTGGCAGCCTATGGCCTGGGGGCAAGTCTAGTCAAGTGGCCCGTTGCGCCACCGAATCAGCCCACTATACATGCCCATCTTTTCCTGATTTTCTAACGCATATTGATGTAATGTGATGGGACTGGGAGTAAAAAAAATTATGTTTAATACATTTAAAAACAGCTAATCTTTGTAACAAAATGACATTTAAATATGGAAGAATTGGACCCTAGGCATTTCCTTGGGCCCCTGCCTGTAATTATCCCCAGAGTCCCTTTGTCCCTCGTTCACTAAGCCACACCTCTGTTTTACTTACTCCCGGTAGTTCAGGTATAGATCAAATAAACAACACATGTAAACAGCACGTGCATGTATAGATCAACTGAATAAGAAATACAAACTCTGTATTTGCAGGTATACATAAACAATGTATGCAAACATAGCATAGTAGAATAACACACAAATCCAGCTTTGCAGGTAAAGATCAACTGGAAATCACATAACAACTAAGCATTAAAGGTATAGATAAAACCCCTTAAATTACAGGCATAAATCAAAGGATGCACACCCCCAAAGCCAGCCCTGGTGTCCACACTGCCCACATAGAACTCGACCAGCACCAAGATAACATTAACAAATTACAGTCCAGAGTGAGCCAACTTTATCCTCAAACAGCCCAGGGTGAGCCAATTTTGTCCCCAAACAGTCTGCCCTGACACCAGTAGAAGCTCTGCAACACCGACACCCAAACACACCCACCAGTACAAGCTCTGCAACACCGACACCCAGACACACACACCAGGACAGGCTCTGCCACACTGACACCCAAACACACACACACCATGACAGGCCCTGCCACACAGACACCAGGACAGGCTCTGCCACATCAACATCCAAACACACCAGGACAGGCTCTGCCACACCGACACCCAAACACACACACGCACACACACACACACACACACACACACCAGGACAGGCTCTGCCACACAGACAGACACCAGGACAGGCTCTGCCACACCGATATCCAAACACACACACACCAGGACAGGCTCTGCGACACTGACAACCACATCCAAAATGCAACCAGTGTGTTGTTTGTTTTTCCCCCTTGTGTATTGATGCCCAGCCAGCCCCCCCCTTTGGTTTTAATGTATTTCCCCCCACACCCTTCTGTATTGCCCCATGTGGATTTGTGCCCCCAGCCAGACCCCTTTGTACATTATGCCCCTTGTGTATTGCCCCATGTGGATTTGTGCCCACAGCCAGCCCCCTTTGTACATTATGCCCCAACACCCTTGTGTATTGATTTATGTGATGTCCCCAGCCAGCCCCCTCCCTTGTGTATTGATGCCCCCCTTTGCATTGTTAATGACTGACCTATGTAATTTGAACCCAGCCCCCCACCCCCACCTTTGTGTATTGATTTATGTGGTGCCAAAACCACCCTTTTGTGTACGTATACCCCCTAGCCACCCCATTTTGCATTTAATTGTCCCAATGCAGCCCCCCCTTTGAAAATGGCTCCCCTTCCGCCTATTACCCCAACTATTTTTTTTTTTATTTTTTTTTAATTGGCAGAAATGATATGGTTAAGTATCCTTTTCATTAGCTGCAGCAGCAAAAGTGTATTTTTTTAATTTTTTTAATACTTACGTTTTTTGCCGCATCCTTCACTGCTGCTGTGCTCCAACGTGCTCTTCTAGCTGTCACGAGGAGCTGTTCCGTATGACTCCGCCCCCTTGAGCGGCCCATCACATTGACGATGTGACGTGCCGCTCAAGGGGGCGGAGTCACACAGGACACTGGGCGGCACTGTGCAGGCACGCTGGCCGCTTGATGATTTTAAAGCGGCCAGCGTGTCTTACGGCCGCTTAATGATTAACCATTGCAGCCGATGTGGCTGTGACTCTTAAAGCGTCCGTAAGACACGCTGGCCGCTTTAAGAGTCACAGCCACATCGGCTGCAATGGCATTTCGGTGTGCCGGCCTGTTCGGCCGGCCTACCGCGGATGCTGCGGTCGTTAAAGACGGCCCTGGTGTGGCCGGATCAGCCGCTCAAATGGGCGGCCGTTTAATGTAGATTCAGGGCGGCCTGGGGGGCAATTGCCCCCCGGCCCAGCCCGCCCCTGGCTGTGACACTCATCTAACTGTAAGTATAACATTAATATTTGGGCTACTGAAAGTTAGGGGAGGTGAGGGTTAATTTAGGGGCAGTTATGGTTAATGGGGTGTTTAGGGTTAATTTAGGGGCAGCTATGGTTAATGGGGTGTTTAGGGGCAGCTATGGTTAATGGGGTGTTTAGGGTTAATTTACGGGCAGCTATGGTTAATGGGGTGTTTAGGGTTAATTTAGGGGCAGCTATGGTTAATGGGGTGTTTAGGGTTAATTTAGGAGCAGCTGCGGTTAATGGGGTGTTTGGGGTTAATTTAGGGGATGCTGTGGTTAATGGGGTGTTTAGGGTTTATTTAGGGAATGCTGTGGTTGATGGGGTGTTTAGGGTTAATTTAGGGGTAGTTATGGTTAATGGGTGTTTAGGGTTAATTTAGGGGATGCTGTGGTTGATGGGGTGTTTAGGGTTAATTTAATAATGAGGACTGAGGGTTAATTTGATTAATTTAATAAAGTTAACTTAAGGTGCAGTTAGAGATAAAGGGGGGCAGACTAAAGGGAATCTAAATCCTGGGGGCCGTGAAGATTAACCCAGTACTTATTTATAAAAGTATGGTGTCAGTGTGATGCGAACGGGTCTGTGACTCTATGAGGGGACTATGAAGGCATATCTGGGGAGGACAGAGTGACATATCTGGGGGTATAAGGCATATACATTATATAAGGCATATGTGGGGAGGACGGAGTGGTGTATCAGGGTGTATAAGGCATATCTGGGGTACAGTGGTATGTCTGGGGAGGATGGAGTGGTGTATCAGGGGGTATAAGGCGTATCAGGCACAGTGGCATATGTGGGAGGCAGCGTGGAGTGGCATATGTGGGAGGCAGCGTGGAGTGGCATATGTGGGAGGCAGCGTGGCATATGTGGGAGGCAGCGTGGCATATGTGGGAGGCAGCGTGGAGTGGTATATGTGGGAGGCAGCCTGGAGTGGTATATGTGGGAGGCAGCCTGGAGTGGTATATGTGGGAGGCAGCGTGGAGTGGCATATGTGGGAGGCAGCGTGGAGTGGCATATGTGGAAGGCAGCGTGGAGTGGTATATGTGGAAGGCAGCGTGGAGTGGAATATGTGGGAGGCAACGTGGAGTGGTATATGTGGGAGGCAACGTGGAGTGGTATATGTGGGAGGCAGCGTGGAGTGGAATATGTGGGAGGCAGCGTGGAGTGGTATATGTGGGAGGCAGCGTGGAGTGGAATATGTGGGAGGCAGCGTGGAGTGGTATATGTGGGAGGCAGCGTGGAGTGGAATATGTGGGAGGCAGCGTGGAGTGGTATATGTGGGAGGCAGCGTGGAGTGGTATATGTGGGAGGCAGCGTGGAGTGGTATATGTGGGAGGCAGCGTGGAGTGGCATATGTGGGAGGCAGCGTGGAGTGGCATATGTGGGAGGCAGCGTGGAGTGGCATATGTGGGAGGCAGCGTGGAGTGGCATATGTGGGAGGCAGCGTGGAGTGGCATATGTGGGAGGCAGCGTGGCAAGCCTGGGCTCAAATGTGCATAAATTGGGGGGGCTGGTTGGGAAATAAAGACAAGAAATGCATTTTATCAAAGTTTTTTTTTATTCTGCTGTTTGTATTTAACATCGTTTGTTTATTCAATTATTTTAAGTAAATGAAAAATTTACATTTTTTTTTATCCGATTAATCGACAAAATAATCGGCCAACTAATCGATGAAAATACCGTATTTGCTCGATTATAAGACGACCCTGATTATAAGACGACCCCCCAAAATCCGAATATTAACTTAGGAAAAAAAGAAAAAGCCTGAATATAAGACGACCCTAAAGGAAAAAAGTTTTACCAGTAAATGTTAATTCATGTAAACTATTTTTTTTAATAAAAGCTATGATTGAGAAAAATATTTTTTTTATTTTTATTTCCTTGTATTTTCCAACCTGTCCCCAGTAACGCACATCTGCCCCCAGGCTTGCCACACCAATATGGCACTGTGGCCCATGATATGCCTTTTAACCCTCTATATGCCACTGTGCCCCATGGTATGCCTTTTGACCCCCTATGTGCATCTCTGCCTCCAGAAATGCCTTATACCCCTATATCCTATTCTGGCATTTAGGGGGTTAAAATGCATATTATGGGGCAGAGTGGCATATAAGGAGGTATAAGGCATTCCAGGAGGCAGAGTGGCATTAAGGGAGTTAAAAGGCATTTTTACCCCCCTTAGAAATGCCTTATACCCCTATATGCCACTCTGGCATTTAGGGGGTTAAAAGGCATATTATGGGGCAGAGTGAAATATGGAGGTGAAATGCGTTATACCTCCCTATATGCCACTCTGCCCCATAATATGCTTTTTAACCCCCTAAGTGCCAGAGTGGCAAATAGGGGTATAAGGCATTCCAGAAATGCCCTATGCCCCCATTTAACACACTAACACACACACACACACACACACACACTTACCGGTGCTTCCAATTTCATGCTGTTTTGCCGGGGCAGCGGGTTAACGTCTCCTTCTGCTGCAGCCGGAAGGAGGTGGAGTTGGCAGCGGGGGTTTGTCTGCGTCCGTCTCGAATACCTTCCCCGGCTGTCAGAGATCAGAGTTCCCCGCACCGGTGCGGGGAACTCTGATCTCTGACAGCCGGGGGAAGGTATACGCGACGGACGCAGACAAACCCCCGCTGCCAACTCCACCTCCTTCCGGCTGCGCGGATCGCTGCCCCGGCAATACAGCACGAAGCACCGGTAAGTGTGTGTATGGGGGGGGGGTCGGGTGAGACAGGAGGATCCAGGTCCCCTGCAGCGGTGCGGGGGATCTGGATCTTAGTCTCCTAATCAGACCTCTATTTGAGGTCTGATTAGAAGACGACCCCGATTAGAAGACGAGGGGTATTTTTCAGAGCATTTGCTCTGAAAAACACCTCGTCTTATAATCGAGCAAATACGGTAATCGTTAGTTGCAGCCCTAATATATTGGCAGAAGGGGCTAATATTTATTTAAATATTGGCAGCAGGGGCTAATATTTATATATGTCGGCAGCAGGGACTAATATTAATATATATCGGCAGCAGGGTATAACTTTATATATATATATCAGCAGGGTATAATATAAGTATATATCGGCAGCAGGGGCTAATATTAGTATATATTGGCAGCAGGGTCTAATATTAAAGAACGAGAAATAACTGGCCCCCCTACTTTGGTCCCTGTCCCCCATGTGCTCCCCTAAATATGAAAGCTGGAGACGCCATTGGCCTTCTGCCGTCCGTGCAGAGACTTTAGTGCCTTTTTCCTTGTTCGCACAGCACGGTCCTTCGGGACTGCGCAGCACAGCACAGTAGTTTTTTTCTTCCGGCAACGCGGCAGTTTTCCTCCCGAAGACCTGCCGAGTGTTTTGTGTCTCCTGTGGTCTGGCTCCGGCCACGTGTTGCGGCCTCCTCTTCGTCGCTGCTCGCGGGCCGGATCCGTTATGGTTTTTTGTTCCATATTTAACCCTTTGTACAGGTTATACTAGATTACTGTGGCAGTTGGCCTGGAGGGTGACCTCCTCTGCATTTGCTGCCCTCTTTTATTGGGCCTGCCACTTGTCCGCCTGCAGAGTTGGCAGCAGAATACGAGGTCCTAGACGAGTACCGCGCCTGCTCCTCTGGGCTTGGCTCTCCACCTCTTCCAGAATTTGGCTGTAAGTCGTGTTCGGAGAATCCCTAAGCTTCTAACTCGGGACCAGACCAGCCAAGGTAGAATCTTGAAAAGACGGAGAGGTCAAGTCTATTAAAATATAAAAACAGGAATAAAAACAATTTGGAAAAAGAGGGCCCTCTAGTGATATTAGGAAATAATAAAAAAGCAAAGGAGATTTAAAAAAATGTACAAAAGCATTGGAAGATCTTATTAAAAGATGAAACCATAAAATATGTTACCTAACACCTAAAAAATAGTATTTAGAGGTGTTCCTAACCTAAAACAGAAATTGCCTAGCAGTTATTTGAAAAATACGGAAGAAAACCTGTTAAAACAATCTACACTGACTGGAATAGAAGGTTTTTATGGGTGGAACAACGTACGAAATTTTCCTTGCTTACCTTGGAAATTTCAGTTCCTGTAGTCCGTAGGCAGCACAGAATGGGTTAAGTTCCGTTCCCAGGAACAAGGCAGAAGAGTTCAATTAGCATAATTAATGAGCAACCTATTTAAGGCCCCAAGAACAGACATACACTGAGTTCGTATGCAGCAAAGAAAAATTTATTGGGTGGGATCCCTGTGCTGCCTACAGACTACAAGAACTGAAATTTCCAAGGTAAGCAAGGAAAATTTTGTACGTTCCTGGTCGTCCTATGGCAGCACAGTATGGGATCTAAGTAGCAGAACTTAAAGGGAGGGTCATTAGTAACCTCTCGCCTTTTTGAGCACTTTTTTGCCTAAGACTGAGCTCTGAGACAAATCTAAACGGTAGTGTTTAGCAAAAGTAGATGGAGATTTCCATGTTGCAGCTCTACAGATCTCCTGCAAAGGCACTTGGCGTGCTTCAGCCCATGAAGCGGATGTAGCTCTCGTGGAGTGTGCTTTCAAACCCTGCGGAGAATCCATGCCTTCCTGTGAAAATGAGAAGATTATAGCATTTTTAATCCAATTGGATATGGTCGCTTTTGCGGCCTTTTGACCCATGTTTCTTCCAACAAATTGAAGGAAGAGATTCTCAGATTTTCTAAAAGCTTGAGACCTGTCTAGATAACATAAGACTGCTCTCCTGACGTCCAACGGAGAGGGTTCTTCAGAGTTATCTGATAACGGAAGAGATGGAAGAATTATTTCTTGGTTGAGATTATGTGGTTTATTTTGGGAATTAAATCAGGTAGGGTTCTCAAGCATAGAGCGGTTCCCACATCCCTCAGATATGGTTCTTTACAGGAGAGAGATTGTATCTCACTGATCCGTCTGGTGGAGGCAATGGCGACCAAAATGGCTGTTTTCCATGATAAGAATTTTATGTCAATATCCTGGATTGGTTCAAACGGAGGTAGGGAAATATGTTTGAGGACTGTAGGTAAATCCCATGATTGTATGGGTCTAGATACTGCAGGTGTAATATTCTTCACACCTTTGAGAAATTTCTTTATTACCGGGTGACCTGTGAATTTCCCCATCAAAAAATGGTTAATTGCAGCAAACTGAACACATAAAGTAGAAGCTTTTAAACCTTTTCAAGGCTGGCTTGCAGGAAACAAAGAATCATCTGAAGATTGACTCATTTATCCGGATATGAAGCTCGAAACATATCCCAGATTCTGTTATAGGATTTTTTTTTGTATTAGGTCTATTTGCAGTATCCAGAGTGAGTAGCACATTATCTGGAAGACCTTCTTGTCTAAGCGATTCTAAGACACTTTCCATGCCACTAAGTTTAGGGCCTGAAGATTTTGATGCAGCATTCCTCTTTGTTTGAGGAGGTCTGGAATTTTGGGAAGAATCCAGACATTGTTGTTGGCTAGCTGTGTTGCCAAAGTGAACCATGCCCGTCTTGGCCAATAAGGGAGAATTAAAATGGCTTTCGGTTTCTCCAAGGTCCTTTGGATCAGTGCTGGTGGAGGAAATGCGTAAACAAATTTCTTCTCCCAATTTATGGCCAGACCATCGAGGTGAAATGGACAATGATCCTTGTTGAGGGAACAGAATAGGTTCAGCTTCCTGTTGTCTCTGGAAGCAAAAACGTCTATTTCTGGGTGACCGAACTTCATTATTATGTGTTGAAAAATCTTGGTGTTCAGTGACCACTCTGCTGGGTGTATGACATGACGGCTGAGGGTGTCTGCTTTTATGTTTAAGGTGCCTTTGATATGAACAGCCGAGAGACTCTGGAGATTGGCTTCTGCCCAGTTGAAAATCAACTTGCATTCTTTCATGAACAGTGGAGACTTCGTCCCTCCTTGCTTGTTGAGATAAAATACCGTAGGGAGGTTGTCTGACCTCACTAACACTTCTTTCCCCATCAGACAAGATTTCAATTGGAAAAGAGCTAGTCTGACAGCTCTTAGTTCTCTTACGTTTGACGATAACCATCTTTCTGTTGAGGACCAGGAACCTTGTAGCCATTTTTGACAGACGTGGGCACCCCAACCTGTTTGTGAAGCATCGGTTGTTACTACCACTTTTTTTTACGTGTAGTAGTGATCTTCCTGTTGCTAGACGTCCTGGTTCTAGCCACCACTTTAGATCTTGACAGACTTGTGTCGGTATATGGAGGATATGATCCAATGACTGAGGATCTCTGTTCCACTTGTTCAGAATGCAATTTTAAAGAGGTCTCAAATGGGCTTTCGCCCAGGGCACTGCGTCTATAGTTGGGGACAGGCAACCCAGGGTTCTCATGGCTTGACGAAAGGACACCTTTGGAGATTGAATTAGGTTGTTGACCTCTTTCTTAAGTTTCGTGATTCTGTCCGAGGAGAGAGAAATATTCATCTTTCGGGAATTTATCATGAACCCGAGGAATTGAATTGACTGTGTAGGGGTGAGTTGTGATTTTTGGAAGTTTATGAGAAAACCGTGTCTTTGAAGGAATTGGATGGTTGTCTGTACATGCTGTGTTAACAGAGCTTCTGATTCAGCTTTGATCCACCAATCGTCTAAATAGGGAATGATGTATATCCCCTGCAATCGGAGTGCTGCTGACAGTACAATAAATATTTTCGTGAACACTCTGGGTGCCGTTGAAATCCCAAATGGAAGACACGTGAACTGGAGAAACCAGATTCGCTGATCGACCTGAATGGCTACTCTCAAATATTTCTTGTCAGATTTGGCAACTGGGACATGTAGATACGCATCTGTAAGATCTAACGTAGCCATCCAATCTCCTAGACTGAGAATGGGAAACACAGACCTTATATTCTCCATCTTGAAGTGCTTCACATCTATACATTTTTTCAGATATGTTAGATCGATCACCAATCTCCATCGTTGATTTGGTTTTGGGACTATAAATATTCTTCAGAAAACCCCCGTGTGTGTTTGATCCTGGGGGACCCACTCCAAGGCGCCCTTGTGAAGGAATTCCCGTACTAATGGAAGTAATTGGGGATCGTTCGTATAGTTCAGGACGAACTTGTCTTTTGGCATTTCTTTCAACTCGATGGAATAGCCATTCCGAATAATTGAGCGAACCCACCTGTCTTGAGTGGTTCTGTGCCATTCCTGAAAAAAAAGTTTTAACCAACCCCCAACCTGGACAGGTAGTAATCTGGCGTCAGATTTCTTTTGTAGTGGTTTCCTTGTTGAAGTGGAAGCTTGAGTATTATATGCCTTTTGTCTGAAGTTCTTGAATCCCGCTGTCACGAGCTGAGAACACAGGTTGATAAGGAGCCCAGGTGCAGGGGATACGAGGGGCTCTGTCTGTACCCCACGATGCATGATGGCCTGGGGGTTGTTACAGACAGGCGCAGGAATAAACCACAGACAACAGATCAGGATTAAGAGTTGTATTGAATGCGATGGTACAACAATATATATGCAATGGAAGTTACTTGGCAGGAAGCCCTCTTGCGGGGCACACGGCAGATAAGCCCTCTTGCGGGGCACACGGCAGATAAGCCCTCTTGCGGGGCACACGGCAGATAAGCCCTCTTGCGGGGCACACGGCAGATAAGCCCTCTTGCGGGGCACACGGCAGATAAGCCCACTTGCGGGGCACACGGCAGATAAGCCCACTTGCGGGGCACACGGCAGATAAGCCCACTTGCGGGGCACACGGCAGATAAGCCCACTTGCGGGGCACACGGCAGATAAGCCCACTTGCGGGGCACACGGCAGATACGCCCACTTGCGGGGCACACGGCAGATACGCCCACTTGCGGGGCACACGGCAGATACGCCCACTTGCGGGGCACACGGCAGATACGCCCACTTGCGGGGCACACGGCAGATACGCCCACTTGCGGGGCACACGGCAGATACGCCCACTTGCGGGGCACACGGCAGATACTGGAACACGGCAAGGTACTGGAACACGGCAAGGTACTGGAACACGGCAAGGTACTGGAACACGGCAAGGTACTGGAACACGGCAAGGTACTGGAACACGGCAAGGTACTGGAACACGGCAAGGTACTGGAACAAGGCAAGGTACTGGAACAAGGCAAGGTACTGGAACAAGGCAAGGTACTGGAACAAATCAGGAACCAAACAGGTAGTCCTCAAACATTAATGTCAAGGCCCAGACTGCAGGGCTGGGCAGGTTTATAAAGGCTGACTTGATCAGGTAAGCCACTGCAGCTGGACCTGATAATTAGTCTGAGAGGTTCTGAATGGCAAGGGCGGCCACTAGTGGCTGGAAACGTGAAATGAATAACAAAGTTTGAACAAGTCCAGCTAGCGCATGGTGAAACGTGACACCCGCTGATTTCTGAGGGTTACTTCTGATCTTAGGAGAACCTCTGAACCTTTGTTTGAATTTGTAGTTATCCTTCCTAGGAGGACGAGGAAAATGTGCCCCCTTATCTTCGTTCAGCTCTTTCAAAATTTCTTTAAACTTTGGCCTGAAAAGCGATTCAGGAGAAAAATGGCAACGAACAGAAATTATTTTTGAAGAAATATCTCCCGCCCAATTTTTTATCCATAAGGTTCTTCTTATGGAGTTGATGACGGCCATGTTCTTAGAAGAAAAGCGTAACATATCTAGAGGGGCATCACACATGAATTCAGCTGCAGTCTTCATGATGGGAATTTTTTGCAGAATTTCCTCTCTGGGTACATTATCTTGCAAATCCTTAGACAGTTGGCTTAACCAGATTCTTAATGATCTTGCCACAGGTAATGTTGCCATTGCAGTTTTAGCTACTGCAGAAGCTGCTGAGTATGATTTTTTCGCCAGAGCATCTGCTTTTTTGTCCATGGGATTGGACAGCATAGATTCTTCTGAAGGAAAAACTGACTTTTTAGCCAGTTTAGCCACAGATAGGTCAATCTTTGGAGGAGCGTACCAGGCTTCTGTCGTCTCCGGATCTAGTTTATACAAAGATTTAAACCTATCGCCCACATCAAGCCTTTTATCTGGCTTGTCCCAGTCAGCTTTAAACCACTTATTGACCAAGGGATGAGAAGGAAAAAAAACTTATTATCTGAGACTGGAAGATAGTACAAGCCTTCCTTGGGCGATTTACCTTTAATCGAACGATCAGTTTCAAGGACATGTTTTACTGCTTTTATAAGTTTGTGTTTTCTTTGTGGAACAGAAAATAATCTTCAGGAATATCTGAATCAGACCCATCTGAAGAATCTGAACTGGCGGCTATGTCAGAGGAAGAAGGGGAATTATTTGTAATTCGTTTCTTCTTAGCAGGTGGCATATCACCTATAACTTTGTGGCTTCTGATTGAAAGCTGTCGGTGCAGGTGTTGCGCATGATTCACAGACATCTACCTCATAATCCTCTGGTAGAGGTTGATTACAAGACAAAAAGTCTATGCCTAGTCTTCCTAGTCGCCTTCCTTCGTGATGAAGATGAGAGAGACATTGCGATGTGCTCAGAGCTCAGCTTCCCGGCGACGTGCTGGGACGCTGAATGCAGAGGTAGGAGCTTTATTTTTAAAACCTCCCACCTCCAGAACCAAACCGCATAACACTGCAGGGAGTAGATTGCTGAGTAGGAAGATGTCCAACACCTGCTGCAAACGGTATGTTGCACTGGTCCCCTCTAGAGTGCAGGAAGCTGGGTGAGAGCTATCCTGATGGCTCAGACTCTGGGTGGTAGAACTGCACACCTGGATAGAGTCTGCCAGCAGCGGCTGGATAAGCAAAATCTGTCAATCGGTAAAACTGCATGCCAAAGAGAGCATATGGGACAACGTAGATAACCCAAATAGGTGGTAAAAACTGCACACCTGTAGAGGGTTAATCAGTCCATAGATAACACTGTTGTTCTTTACCGGTAAACTCTTCACCTTGAGAAGAAAAAATAACTCAGTGTATGTCTGTTCTTGGGGCCTTAAATAGGTTGCTCATTAATTATGCTAATTGGACTCTTCTGCCTTGTTCCTGGGAACGGAATGTAACCCATACTGTGCTGCCGTAGGACGACCAGGAACAGAAATTTCCTATAAAAAAGGATAATAACGGAAAAGAACACAAAATCCAAAAACTATTAACCTGTAACTCAAAAAATGTTATTTGCATGTTTGAATGCCCTTGTGGGCTGCAATATATAGGAAGAACAATCAATGAGCATTTTAGGAATATAAAGAAAGGGTATCATCAACATTCGGTATCCAAACATTTTTTAGAGTTCCATAATAAGGACCCAAAAGGATTAAAGTTCTGTGCCATAGAAGAGATCCAAAAACATTGGAGAGGAGGTGACATCATAAAGCAAATAGGACAAAAGGAAATGCAATGGGTCTTCGATTTAGAAACCTTGAAACCTAAGGGGTTAAATGCTGAGTTCGACCTTTATAATTTTGCTGGGAGGCAGCGTGCAGAGAGACAGCGAGAGGGTGGTCTGTGGACCAGCGAGGAGCTTGATCTTGACATCAATTGTCTGGTTCCTTTGCAGTCCGCAGCTTTTCAAAAAATATCACCCACTGTTCTCTTGTCCTTCGCGTGGACATTCGGGCAAAATATCTTCCTGGGATGGACAATCTGGTGGTGGACTGGTTCTCCCATCACTGGAGGGATGCGAGCGACTGGCTTCTTCTTCACAGGGTCTTTCTTGCACTTCATCGTTGTCAGGGTCCTCTTCATCTGGATCTCTTCGCGTCCATGACGAATTGCCAGACCGACGCTTTCCTGCAGGCATGGCCACTCTGGGTGCCTGAGCTTTCCCTCTGTTCTCCATGATCCTTCGCCGGATTTGCTTCTGGATCCAGAGGGGAACCCTCATTCTTCAGGATCGGCTGTCACTGGTGGCCTGGATGGTTTAAGGGGATCCTGGGGGGTGTAGGGACTACCGTCTACGGCTAGAGACCTACTCTGGGGATCATGGGCTCCTGGAACTAGAAAATGCAAACCCCAGGCTTGGGGCGTTTGGCGTCACTGGTGTTTGGAACACAGTGTTGATAGCTTTACGGCCCCTGTTGTTGCGGTCCTAAATGTTTTCGCTTGGTGCAGTCTCCTTGGGTTCTTGCTCTTCATCTGACATTCTAGTTGACTGTTTCTTTTACGCTGCTGTTTCTTTTACTTACTGCTTATTGTTGCCAGGTGGTTATATTTCTCGCCTGGTACTGTCATGTTGTCTTTATTATTTAAGGTCGTTCTGCAGCTCTGTTAGGTTCTCCGGTGCTGGTTCTATTCCGCTGTTCAATGCTTTCTTCAGTTTCGTAGCGGTTCCGTTCCTGTTTTGCTTACCTGCAAAGAAAGAGGAAGAGTGGCGGGATGCAGGGGCTAATATGATGTGCTGCTTGTTTTTGATTGGTTGTTTCTTTTATTGTTGTTAACCCCTTTGCTGCTGGAGGTTAATCAGTAAAGAAGGATAATGCAAAATACTCGCCTTCTGTCTAATAAAATTTAGATTAATTTTGTACCAAGGCTAGATCCCCAATTGTCAATCTATGTAATTATACACATAATTGAAAGGTGAAACTCAATGTGCCAATATATTTTTTACATTCTTGCTATTTATGTAAAATGTCTGGATAGTTGTACTGTAAGGAATTAAATCATTGATTTGTATTGCGCAGCTCTGAAATACACCTAAGACATAGTGTAAGGCTGAAAGGCTGGTATAATGGTGGAGTCCGGTATGCAGATACGTAGCCCCAGAAATACGCAGTAGGGTAGGTGAGGATAAGCCGAAGTCAGGTACGAAGCCGTGGTCAGGGAAATAGCAAGCTGCGAGGTCAAAATCCGAAGCCAGAGTCAGGAAACCAAAATATCAGGAACACCGTTTAGTAGCCAAGGGTCGGAATATAGAGAGCAGCAGAGGCGAGGGTAAGCCAGGTTCGGTACACAATAAATCAGCAGGAAGCATAAACGCACAGAGCTCAAACTAGAAAGAACAATCACTGAGCACTGAACTAGTCTCAGTGCTCAGTTTTTAAACTTGCCGCCTGGGGAAAGCCTCGCCCCCAGCCGTGACGTCATTGGTGTGCGTACCCCGTCGTCTCCATTCCGGGATGCATAAAGCTTGTTGAGGGTGCGCGCTCGCCTAGCGGCGGACATGTTGGCAGCAGAGGAGGAAGAAGCTGGAGACGCGCCGCGGGATGCAGTACCCGCGGGCATCGGGTACTCAGGTGAGTTGCTTCGGCGGACCCGGAGTTGCGGACCCTGACACATAGCCAGGTAATTTTATGCTATTTTTCATTTATTGCTCAGTGAAAATTGGATTGGAATTCTGCTCTCTGTTCTAGTACAAATTTGCAGCACACTTTTTGGGACTACACTTTAAACATCTGTGCTTGTTTATAGAGAAATAGGTGCTCTCTAAAAATATCATAAATATCTAAGAGTGAGGCTACAGTTTATGCTATGTGACTGAAACACAACATCCGATAACAAGAATTTAAATACTAATATGAGAACACCACATTTAATCTGAACCATATTGTAGATAATATGGAAAAAAATCTCAGTAAACATGTCTGCCCCCATTTTATTCAGAATAATTTAAGTATCATTTTAGTGTTTTATTATAAGTTGGTGTGCCATATTAATTTAAGAAATAATTACCACCATTATGCATTCCTGTTGCTAAGAATTATGTTTTAAGAAATTAAGTAAACTGCTGTTTTTTTTGACGTTTTGAAGTTAAATGGCTGAAGGCTAAGGAACCACCTGGACACCTTCTTGCCAACAGAAAATACCTGAGGGCTTCTAGTGCCCACTAAATAGCCAGGCACTCAATCAACCATTGAGTATTGTTGTTCATGGGGATTCATCTTTTTGCTCAAGTACATAATGGGATGTTTTTCTCCCCTGTGTACTTGAGATACACAACCAAGTAGCTGGCATTGTGTACAGGAACATATTCACAGAGTATGTGATAAACTCCCAAGTCCAAATGGTAGATTCCACAGAAGGTTATGGAGAATAGAAGGGCTAAGATCCTAAGGGATTTCCAGATCCAAATGGACAAGCAGGTACTGGCCATTCAACCTGACATTGTGGTGGTAGACAAGGACCAGAACACAGTGGTGGTGATAGATGAAGCGGTGCCATGTGACAGCAACATCAGGAAGGAGGAGTATGAGAAGCTGGAGAATTACCGGGCCTGAAATAAGAACTAGAGAAGATATGGAGAGTGAAGGCCAAAGTGGTCCCAGTGGACATAGGAGCACTCAGGACTGCGACTCTTAAACTGGAAGATTCACCTGCAGCTATTTACCTTTTACAGCCGGGTCTTAACATTGCGTTACCACCCTCGTGTTCCTGCCCCCCCCCTCCATGGGATGGTCCAAAAGTCTTTATAAAGAATGTGTGTGCGATCTTGATTGATATGCCTAATTCTTCAAGGTAATAGAAAACTTCTACCAACTTCTTATTGGTATCACTGCTCTCTAATTATTTTATGAATGTGCTGGAATTTCATCAACTTTTGTTTGAGGGATTCTGGTATTTATAGACAAGACACAACAGACCAAATAATGAATATCAGTTCCTTGTGGATTATAGTGTAACAAAACTCATGCAAGCTTGACAAAGAATAATGTAGTTTACACAGGGCCGGCCCAAGACAAAATGCCGCCTGGGGCGAAGTTTAAAATCTGCCCCCCCATTATCTACCCTTCCTCTCACTCCGTCCCTGCCGCCCCCCATTATCTACCCTTCCTCTCCCTCCCTCCCTATTATCTACCCTTACCCCCCCCCTTGTACTTACCTTTCACCAGTCCTGCGGCGAGTCTCCCTGTTCGGTCTCGGTGCCGGCTTGTAATGCTGAGCGCCGGAAATGACGTCATCTTCTGGCGCTCAGCATTACAAGCCGCCACCGAGACCGAACAGGGAGACTCACCGCGCCGAGCGGGTACTGACAACTTGGTGAGCGAAAACCACTCGGCGCCCTCTCTCTCTTCCACTTTAAATAAAAAAAAAGGGCTTGGGGCGGCAAAGTGCCCCCCTTCAAAAGTGCCGCCTGGAGCAGTTGTCCCACTCGGCTCCATTGTCGGGCCGGCCCTGAGTTTACACACAAATTTATGGTAATTAAAATAGTTATACAGCTTTGAACATGGCTTAGTTACCCATGTACATGCTGTAGTGTATACAGCATCTACAAAGTATCTTGTAATACACTGTACAGTGAAGTTCTATTTACAAAATGCCCAAATGTCTTTATTGAGTAAGTTCATTTCAGTAGAGAGTCTGTTTTCGTGATATGTTTGATCAAATCATATGTACCGTATATATCCAAATATAGCAATCACTGCCAAAAACACATCGTCCTGGGATTATATATATGGTAAGTGAATATAATTGCTGTAGTTACATTAAAATTGTGGCTTAACTTAGTATAATGTTACATATTCAACAGCAACATTCTTGAACTCTGTAACTGTGTCTTAGTATACACCATTAAAAGCAATGCAATCAAAATAAACATGACTTGTTTTTTGTTTTTCCCTTGTAACTTTTAGTTTACTGATACACACACATCCAGTGTGTATAAATTAGCTTTTCCAAAGCTTGTAGGTCTCTTTAATTTATGCTTATTTATTTTGCTGTATTTATGTTACTTTAATTTCCAAGAAATATCTGTCTTAAAATCTTTCATGATCAAAGTGTGTGTGTAAATTATATCTCTATCTATCTATCTATCTATCTATCTATCTATCTATCTATCTATCTATCTCTCTATCTAAGGGGTAGTAGAAGGCTTGTTTTTCCCCTCAGAAATCTCATGTTGCTACCACAACCACAAGAAATTCTGGGTAGGCACATGCAAATAAGGTAAAAAATTATCACCTTTTGCCTCTATATCCACTTTATACATGGATCCCTTGAAAATAATTGGCCGCTATATAAGACAGCCTTTAGACAAAACTCGTGTAAGAGGTGCAGTAGCCAGATCACCACTTATGGACAGCTGTTTCGTCCTTAATGGGACTCGTCAACACAGAGGCATATCTACTGAAAATAGTGCCTATGGCAAGCACTGAAATCACACCCCTGTCCAAATATCTAAAAACCCATTTATTAGCCCCTGCTGCCCATATATATATATATATATATAAATATTAGACCCTGCTGCCGATATCAGGTATAGATCAACACATTAACACACAAACCCAGCTTTGCATGTATAGATCAATTGAAATTCACTTGTGATCTCAGCACTGAAGGTATATATCAAATAAACAGAATCAGACATACAAATCCTGTATTTGCAGGTATACAATAATAATATATGAAACGTAGCATTGCAGGTATAGATCAAATAAATACATGGAAACAGCATTGCAGGTATTAATCAACTGAATATGATATAAAAACTCTGTACTTGCAGGTATACATAAATAATGTATGGAAACATAGCATAGCAGATATGGATCTACAGAATAACACAAAAACCCAGCTTTGCAGGTATAGATCAATTGGAATTTACATAAAAACACAGCATTAAAGGTATATTTAAAACCCCCTAAATTACAGGCATAGATCACAGGTTGTACACCCCAAAGCCAGCCCTGGCGTCCACACTGCCCACATAGAACCTGACCAGCACCCAGATAGCACACATACGATTTGCCATCTTTGTCCCTAAATAACCCAGCACAAGTCAACGTTGTCCCCAAACAGTCCGGCCTGTGCCATCTTTGTCCCATATACACCCTGCCTGTGCCATCTTGGTCCCCAAGGCTCAAACATCCTGCTAGTGCCATAATTGCCCTTCCACAATTATACATCTATGATACACAAAAACACTTTTACAGTCACTCACTAATTCACACTTTTTTTAAAAAAATATTTTTCTATTTCTTTTATGTTAAGAAGAAGATGTTAAAAAGTTACAAATAACATCTACATAGAAAAGTAAACAAACAATCGGACAGTATAGATTCTACTAATATTATCACATAGAATACATTTCGATTCAGTGGCCGAAACTGACATCGGAACAATACAAAAAAAACATCACAAAACAACAATCCCAGTTGGAGATAGGAACATGAGGAAAGGTAGTGTTGGTAAATTTAGCGTCGTTACTTAAGAGGTAAGTCTATTCTATACTAATTCATTGCCTGTATTCAAGTTAGATATTTTTGAAGGCATAGGAGTGGAGCCGAGAAACTTCTTTTTCCATTGTAAGTTGATATTTCAATTAGCTCTCTACTTGGGACCAAAAAAAACATTTATCTTGTTTTCATTCTTTTGCGATTGTTTTTTTTACTGCTAAACATGTATGTAGGGTTAAGTTTAGCTGCATTTGTGACATAGCCAGCCAGTCTATATGTAAAAGGAGCGAAGCTGGAGAGTTTGGTACTACAGTATTGGCAACTTTTTAAAATAAACCTAGAGTCTTTTCCTAAAGTTTTAATACTTTTAAAGAGAACCACCAAACATGCAGTTATGATCCCTCCATCTGACCACATCTCCAGCAAATTCTAGAGCATGTTTGGTACATATCCGCTACTCTGGTTGGGACGATATACCATCTATACATAACCTTGAACTGAGTCTCCAACAGGGATAAAGCATGGATCCTAGGGGGCAGTTTTCTAAACGCGTTTAACCATTCATTCGTTGGAAGTACACATTTTAGATCTTTCTCCCATCTAGATATATATGTTCTGATTGCTTTACCTCCTTCTTTATATCTTGTAAATTCTACACATTTGGAGTACAGTTTTGCCGAATGGTTAAGGTTAAATAATTGCTCTAAGTTTTGGAATTCTACCCCCTGTAATGGCAAGACATGTTTATTTATGAAATTTTTCAATCTCAAGTAGGTAAAAATAGATGGTTTCATTGGATAATATTTTTCGGTTAGGGTGTGATAAGGAATTATTTGGCCCTGAGAAATAATATCAGCAATCTTTTGCACCCCAGCTGTCTTCCAAAAATATAAAGAGATATCTTCTATAGTGTCTTCCAGTATTTGTATATTTAGTGATTCTATCAATTGATTCCTAATCTCTTTTTAATACTTGCCCATTCTGAAATAATTTTGTCTAAAATAAATTTTTTACCTTTAATTTGCCGCAGGGTTGCTCTATCTTTCACAGACCAAATTAATTTGTTTAAATTATTAATTTCCATAGCTTTTTGTTCTATTTTATACCATGTTTCTTCTTTGAGATGTTCCTGGTATGTTCTGCTTATATGAAATAATATACTAGCTTCATAATATTGTTTTATCATGGGTAAGCCCATTCCCCCCCTCTCTAGTACGAGCACCCGAAACTTCAAAAAGTTTCCGCACTTTTATATGTTTGTTGAAAATGGTGAAGGCTGAAGGAGTAGTAATTGGTCGCATCTGGTCATGTGACTAGTTCTGTCTGGCAAGCTGGCTGCCCTTGCAGTTTTCACCCTGGGGTGAAGGTGGCTGCAAAATGTATAAATTGCACCAAAGAGGAACATCGTTCTGTCATACGCTTTTTGTTGGCAGGTGGGGTACCGAGAGAACAAATTCATCTTCGCATGTGTGCTAAGTTGAAGAGGTTGCAGGAAAGCTGAATGTGCGTGTTGGATCTGCCTATGCCCTGATTCATGACAGCCTTAAGTTCAGTAAAGTATATGCCAGTTGTGTGCCTAACTAGCTGACAGAGGAGCATAAGCACAATCGCTTTGATGTTTGTTCCCGACACATATTACACCATAACGTGGACAAATCTTGTACACCTCGAGAGTGAGAGAAAGAGGGGATTATCTAAATTTAACAAATGATTTTACTTACATTCACATTAGAACATAAAAAACAGTGCTATATAGCCGACGAAGGACATACTTTTGACACAATTGATGTTTTTGGCATTCATTTTTTTCTGACATTACAAAACTAATACATTTCTTCAGGCTGTTTCTCACATAAAACATTGATCTGAACAGGAAGTAAAACATGCTGTAACCCAATTGAGTACTTTATATCCTCAGGGAAAATATATACCAAGCAGCGATGGTATTTTATACATCATATAAATTATTTAAGAATATACCTCTGGGCATCACCTTTCAATAACAGACATATCAGTAAGCTTATTTACCAATGTTTTCATTTGCAGGTGGTAGAACCAATACTGATGTTGCACACATAATGAAAAACCGAAGCATGCAAAGCATTATAATGCAAAAATTCACTTTTTTTTAATAGACGTTATGCATCTTCTACAAACACTTAGCAGTTTAGATTCTGATTCAATGGGTAATAAGATTTGTGGCCCATAACAAGACTGATAAAATCCCTAGGTAGTCATATGTCGATTACTACTGGCCAGGTCCCAAGAGCAATGTAATCCAAAGAGCCCACTTTTTCAGTGCTTTTCACAAAACTATGGAAGAAGAATTTTGTAAATTGGCTAAAAATATTCCCCTTATCCACCACAACCTCAATCCACTAGAATGATTGACCCTAAAAAATTTAAGTTCAAATTCACAACTAGTTATTCAAAATTCAGATAAAAGTGGGGCTGTGGGTTTGATAGATAGGCAGTACTATGTTAATGTAGCTTTACGTCAATTGGGTGATTCACAATGTTACATGAAATGACATTTCAATCCTACAGAAAATAGTGGATGATGGTTTTGCACTCGGTCTTTTCAGTAGGGAAGTAGCAGAGTTATTTGGTGGTGGGTCATCCGGTTATACCAGTGTTCTACCACCTACCAAAAATTCACAAGATTTTATACAATACTCCAGGCTCGATTATAAGATGACCCCCCAAATCTGAATATTAATTTAGGAAAAAAATAAAAAGCCTTAATATAAGACGACCCTATAGGAAAAAAGTTTTACCAGTAAATGTTAATTCATGTAAATGATTTTTTTTAATAAAAGCTATGATTAAGAAAAATATTTTGGTTTTATTTCCTTCTATTTTCCAACCTGCCCCCCCCAGTTATGCACATCTGCCCCAGAAATGCCTATACGCCACTGTGCCCCATGATATGCCTTTTAACCCTATATGCCACTGTGCCCCATGATATGCCTTTTGACCCCTTATGTGCCACTCTGCCTCCAGAAATGCCTTATACCCCTATATGCCACTCTGGCATTAAGGGGGTTAAAAGGCATATCATGGGGCAGAGTGGCATATAGGGAGGTTTAAGGCATTTCAGGAGGCAGAGTGGCGTATAGAGCGTTAAAAAGGCATTTCTGGAGGCAGAGTGGCATTAAGGGGGTTAAAAGGCATTTCATAGAACACTCTGCCTCCAGAAATGCCTTATGCCCCCCATTTAACACTCCCTCCCCCTCCCTCATCCAAACTTACCGGTGCTTCTGACTCCCCTGTTGTCATAAATCTACTCACCCTCTCAGCTGGGGCAGCTTCCCCGCCTACGGTGAACTTATGTTTTCTGTAAAACCCCGTACTTACAGCACTGACATGGTGAAGATCCGTTCTATGATCCTTCTACTTGAAGGTGAACCTTCTGATTGGGCTCACAGATTGTTGGAGAATGACGATCCTGTTCTTGACTCCTACTCCTCCTTTGTTACGGTTCTGTCCTCGTTATATGATGATCCTCACCGTCGCTCCACTGCATGTTCTGCTTTAAGAGCTCTAGTCCAGGGCCGTCGTCCAGTAGAAAAGTACATCACTGAATTTAGATGTCTGGCCACGGATACCAAGTGGAATGAATATGCTCTTGCAGACCAATTCCGTCTAGGACTCTCAGATGCTATCCGGGATGAACTTGCACGTTGTCAGATTCCGGAGTCTCTAGAATCCCTCATGTCTCTGGCATTAACTATAGACAGGAGGCTTAGAGAACATAGAGCTGAAAAGCAACGTCCCTGGACGCCTAGTTGGAGAGTGATGCCTACTCGTCCTCATGAACAACCCTCTAGTCCTCCACCTGTACCGGCAGCCGAACCTATGCAGATCGGATTGACCAAATCCTCGCTGTCCTTAGTGGAGAGGAATCGCCGCAGGGATAATAATTTGTGCCTGTACTGTGGAGGAGATTCCCATCTTTTGTTGTCCTGCCCGATACAGCCTAAGCAACCCAGGGGTGAGTTTCGACACATACGCTCTTGTGTATCCTCTGTCATATCTGAGACGCCTACTCATTTGTCTATTCCTCTACTGCAGTGGGGAACTCGTCATCTCTATATTCAAGCCATCATTGACTCCGGGGCCAGCAGTAACATTATGGACAAGTCATGCATCACTAAGCATCACATACCTACTTGTTCCAAGAAACATCCCGCATTTATTCAGACCATCGATGGCTCCCCTGTGCCTTCAGGACCCGTTGAGTCAGAGACAATTCCGCTGTCCTGTTCTATAGGAAGAAGACATTCTGAAAAGGTTTCTTTTGATGTTATCCACTCTCCGTTATTTCCTGTCATCCTGGGACTCCTGTGGTTGAAAAAACACGATCCAGCCATCCAATGGTCCACAGGACGTATCACGTTTTCATCTCTGTTCTGCACTTCACATTGCCTGGGCACAGCTCACTCCACGTTTAACGCTCCTATCGCAGGGTTACCACCCCACTACACAGAATTTAAAGAGGTTTTTGATGAAAAAGGAATTGATTCCCTTCTACCGCACCGACCGTACGATTGTCCTATAGATCTCCTACCTGGATCCAAGATACCCTACGGCAGAATATACCCCCTTTCTGACACTGAACTCATAGTCTTGGGAGAATACCTCAATGAACACTTGGCTAAGGGGTTTATCCGCCCTTCGGCCTCACCAGCCGGGGCAGGAATCTTCTTTGTGGGCAAAAAGGATGGAGGTTTACGGCCTTGTGTGGACTACAGAGAACTTAATGCCGTCACCGTAAAGAATCGGTATCCTCTCCCACTTATTTCTGAACTTTTTGAACGTTTAAAACAAGCTACCCTCTTCACAAAACTTCGAGGAGCGTATAATCTTGTCCGTATTAGGGAGGGTCATGAATGGAAGACAGCCTTCCGTACTCGGTACGGTCATTTCGAATACTTAGTGATGCCATACGGACTCTGTAACGCTCCAGCTACTTTCCAGAACTTCGTCAATGACATTTTCCGAGATTTATTAGATACATTATGGTGGTGTATTTAGATGATATTTTGATCTTCTCATCTACTCTTCAAGAACATCGTGACCATGTTCGTCAAGTCCTTGCCCGTCTTCGCACTCATCATCTGTTCGCTAAATTAGAGAAATGTCAATTTGAGGCTACCCAGATTTAGTTTTTGGGGTTCTGCGTTTCCTCTAAGGGTATTGAAATGGACAAGAACAAGGTACGAGTGATTGAACAATGGGCACAACCACAGTCCCGTAAGGAGGTGCAACGTTTTATCGGTTTTGCAAATTTCTATAGATGTTTTATTCGTAATTTCTCCAAAATCGTCCTAGCTCTCACGTCTCTTACATCTAAGACTGTCAAGTTTCTGTGGAATAAAAGCCCCGAGGAGGCTTTTACCACTCTAAAACAAAGATTTGTGTCTGCACCAATCCTCGTTCATTCTAATCCTACCTTTCGTGGTGGAGGTGGACGCCTCTACGGTGGCTGTAGGCGCTATCCTTTCCCAAAGGCAAGGAAGTAAAGACTTGCTTCATCCTGTGGCTTTCTATTCACGTAAACTAACGGCTCTTGAAAGAAACTATGACGTTGGGGATCGGGAGTTGTTGGCAATTAAGTGTGCATTGGAGGAGTGGAGGCATCATTTGGAGGGGTCGCAACACCCATTTCTCCTCTTTACCGATCACCGCAATCTAGAATATCTGCAGAGAGCTAGGAGGTTGCGCCCTCGTCAGGCCAGGTGGTCCCTTTTCTTCACAAGGTTCAATTTTCATATCACATACAGACCAGGAAGCAAGAATGGCAAAGCTGACGCTCTCTCCCGTCAATTCTCTAATGAACCCGATCACCCAACCCAACTCAACCAGTAATACCTCCTACACACTTCCTGGTTACGAAAAAAGACTTTCTCAACTCCCTTCGGGACTATTTTCAAATCAGAGATAATCGTCCAACTCAACCTCATACTGTAAAACGAGAAGGCCTTTTTTACTATCAAGACAGATTGCTGATTCCACCTTCATTTGTGCACGACGTACTACAAATGTGTCATGACGCACCTTTGGCGGGACATCCTGGGATAACAGGAACCCTTAATCTACTCCGTCGCCGCTTTTGGTGGCCCCACATGGTATCTACTGTGAGAGACTATGTAAAGACATGCCAGACCTGTGCTCGCAATAAATCTTCACACCAACGTCCTCAAGGTTTGCTACAACTCATTCCCGTTACTCGCTCTCCATGGTCTTCAATCTCAATGGATTTTATTGTGGATCTACCCGTGTCCAATGGACATACTGTGATCATGGTACTTGTGGATAGACTAACAAAGATGGCACATTTCATACCTCTGCAACATCTTCCCTCAGCAGCAGAGACAGCTGAAACCTTTATTAAAGAGATTGTTCGGCTGCACGGAGTTCCTCTCCAAGTTCTGTCTGATAGAGGTTCCCAATTTACATCTAAATTTTGGAGAGCTTTCTGTAAAGGACTAAGAATTGACCAAGCCATGTCCTCTGGTTATCACCCCCAGACCAATGGACAAACTGAAAGAGTAAACCAAAGTCTTGAACAATACTTACGATGCTTCACTACTTACCTACAGTCTGATTGGTTCTCCCTATTACCCATGGCTGAATTTGCACATAATAATAATAAGAATGCGTCTACCCAAGAGAGTCCATTTTTTATTATATATGGATACCATCCTCCTGATCTACCTACCCATCTGTACCGGTGCCTGAGACACAACAAAGGTTGAGAACCTTGCAAAAGGTCCTATGAGCAACCAGACTCAATCTATAACAGGCTCAACAACGATATAAAGAACAAGCAGACAAACATAGACGGGATGCACCTGTCTACCGTCCAGGTGACAAAGTTTGGTTGGCCACCAAACATATAAGGCTAGCCATTCCCTCCTTAAAGCTAGGACCCCAATTTATAGGTCCCTATACCGTCACACATTGTATTAATCCCGTCACCTACCGTCTCGCCTTACCGTCGTCTCTTAAGATCCATCCCGTGTTCTACTCAAGCCTGTAACGATTAATAGAATGACCAGACGTTAGCTCCTCCGCCTGTTTCGATTGAGGGACACACTGAATACATTGTTCAGAACATTTTGGACTTTTTTATTTAATCGAGAATAGGTCTTGGGAACCTGCGTCACCCTCTCCCCGGCTCCAGTGACGGCAGAACGCGGCGTTGGGTTTCCTCTGCTCGTGTCTGTGTTGGCGAGCAGAGGCTGCGTGCAGGCACGCCCCCTACGTTGCCAGCGGAGACCAGCAGGGAGGAGGACGCGTTCTCAGGTTACTATGGAGACGCGTCTACTCCCTGCTGCTGCGGATAGACGCCGGCTCCGTAGGAGTTGCGTACGCATTGCTATGGCAACGCGTCTCTCGGTATGACGTCATTTTGGCGCCAAATTCAAACTATAAAAGCCCCTTCTACTGAGAAATCACTGCTCAAGTATAAGCTAATTATTGCCTCTGTACCTAAGCGTTCCTGATTGATTCTTCCTGTGTACCAGACCCTGCTTTGTGATTTTTGACCTACGTTCCTTGCTGCCTGCCCCGACCATTGCGTGTGACCTGACCTTGTTTCTGGATTTTCCCTTTGTACCTCGCCTCGGACTTTGTGGTAGCCATCTGCTATTAGGAACCATCTACCTTTTTGGCTCACGGGTCAGCCGTGATACCTGTCATGCAGCCGGGGCAGCGTGTAGATGTCTACGCGATTCGCGTAGACAACTTACACTGCAGCCGGAAGGAGGTGTGGCTAGCAGCAGGGGTTGTCTGCGTCCATCGCACAGACCTTCCCCGACTGTCAGAGAGAATTACCCGCACCGGTGCGGGGAACTCTGATCTCTGACAGCCGGGGAAGGTACGCGCGATGGACGCAGACAACCCACTCTGCTAGCCACACCTCCTTCCGGCTGCAGTGTAAGTTGTCTACGCGAATCGCGTAGACATTTACACACTGCCCGGCTGCACACCGAGGACTCAGAAGCACCGGTAAGTGGGGCGGGGGGGGATACAGGAGGATCCAGGTCCCCTGCAGCTGTGGGGGATCTGGATCTTAGTCGTCTCATAGTCAGACCTATTTGAGGTCTGATTATAAAACGACCCCGATTATAAGACGAGGGGTATTTTTCAGAGCATTTGCTCTGAAAAAAACCTTGTCTTATAATCGAGCAAATACGGTAATATTGTTTCACTTTATTCATCTATTCCCCATAATCTAGGATTAAAGGCAGTTGAGTTCTTTCACTGTGGTGTTAAAAACACATTTTTTAAACCATTTACAGCTCACCTACTCTCATTTTTTTTTTTTTTTGCTTTCTTGTATTTTGGGTCTGTTTAAGGGAGACTGCCCTGAATATTGGTTTTGAAGCTTGTTTTCTTTTTGAGTATAAGAGCTTTTATTTCACTTTTTATGTTTTTTTTCTGAATATCGCTATATTGATGACTTAATTTTGGTATGTGAAGGCACCCATCAGGAAGCAGTTAATTTTGTTGATTATTTAAATCAGAATGGCATCAATCTTACCATTCTATGAATAAGGATAGCATAGATCATTTAGACGTCACACTTTAGGGTAATCCAGTAAATGCTATGGTTACGTCATATGTTTACAGAAAACTAAATTCACAAAACATACTATTACATGCCAGGTCTTGTCATCCTGCTCATTTACAATTGGGTGTAATGAAGGGCCAGTTTATTTGGCTCAAAGTTATCTGTGGTACATAGACAATTTATCAAGAACAGGCCAGAGATCTAGTAAGTAGATTTCAAGCAAGGGGTTATCATAAAAGAATAATATTTAAAGCTAAAAGGTATAGTAGACGTAATCCACATTCTGAAATTTACTCGGAGATAAACCTTTTCTAGTCATAGGGAAGAAAAATGGATGTCTTTTAGTAATCATAGGTTTGTGACAAACATCTTCCCATGCTCTACTCTGACAAGCTATTGAAACCTTACATACAGAATGAATGCAGCTTCTTCAGCCGTTGGGCTAAAACATTCGGTAATATTCTGGCACTTGGTATGCTTCCTTGTTCTACATCAGAAACATCCTCATGGCTTAAAAATGTGTGCAACTTTAAATATGATAATAAGGCATGTGTATGTGCTGTCTGTAATTTCATCATAATCTTTATCATATGATCATAAGATCATCTACAGGCAGATCATATACTCTTAAAGATTGTTAACTATAATACTAATTTTGTTACCTACCTCATTACCTGTGTAGATTGAACAAGTAGAGAATTTAAAATTCGCATGAGAATATTTGGAATTCCAACACCAATAAACCAATGGGTCTACATTTTTGTCCTTTAAATGCCAAATAATAGAAAAAGTAAGCACACCTATTAGAGGTGTTGAAAGGATGAGATTACTTTGTCAAAGGGAGATCTTTTGGATTTTTGTGTTGGGCACCCATATACCAGCGGGTTTAAATTCTGAATGGGATGTAGGTGATTCCTTTTAGTAACTCCCTATTATATAGATTTTGCATTGGCTTTTAGACATAGTCATAGTAAATTCTCATTAGATATAGATAGGAGGTAGTATTATATATCAAATACCATTATATATATTATTTTTTCACATATTCTTTATAAATGCATAGTATGTAAAAAAAAATTAATAGGTCCTAGTATCCCATTTAATTATTTTTCTATTCACATGATTTATAAACACCTCAAAGATTTTATTTCCTTATAATTGTTTTAATTGATGTGGGATAGTGGTCCAAGCTATACACTATTCATTTAGAATTTGCTATAAAAACCACCTTCAAGGGATAGGTATGTATCTATAACTAAGTCCAGCAAAACGGAAGAAACGTGTCAGTGACCACTACTCTATTGAGTTTGAAATAAAGGGTTAAACAGTTTTTCATTTTATGGTCTCTCTCGCTGTTCTTAAGAGTAAGACTATTTCTTTAGTGGTTATATTTGCTTAAGTTGTTCACTGGTGGGGACCCATGAGGACTGGTGTCACATCTCCGAGTCCCATCACCGACAGGCAGGCAGCTGCCCGCTGGTGCCAGGTACCTGGGGTCTCGCAGCGGGTCCCCGCTGCCAGCAGTTGGGTGTTTGGGGGTCCCACTACCAGTGGGCAGGGAGCTACCAGCTGGCGTGAAGACCCCCGGAATCATATACTAACCCTTACTTGGTGGAAGCTCCAGTAGCAGGAACACGGGGGCGCGACTCTGAATGACAGCTGGAGGTGAGGCTGTGACGGAGGTTAAGGGGCGGGGCTAGACCTGATTTAAACATTCAGAAATGCTCTCATCTGGCACTCTGTTATGGTCCTTTACAGTGTGCTGTATCCTGAGTTCCTGTTCTTCGCGTTTTTGACCCTTTGTGTGCCTGACCATCCTTTTGCCTATTGATTTTGTGCTTCAGTCTGATCTCTACGTGTACCAGTTTTGCTTGTCTGACTACTGGACCCTTTGCTTATATTACTGCCCACTATGTGTACCAACCTGGCTGTCCTGACTATCCAGTTCGTCTTAACCCTTGGTTTTCTGAGAAACTATTTGTGAAATCTGTCCTTTGCTGGAGCTTGAACCTTGCTCTAGCTACTCAGTACAAATACTTACCTGCTTGCATGGAGGCCTCCTTACTGTTGGGATCCTCAGTCTTAAGTCCAGGCTTACTCCTGCCAAGGGCTTCTCTCTTGGTGGTCATATTCTAGGCAGAAGAACTTCCACAGTAAGTGCCTCTGGTGTGGGCAGACGCGACAACTGGTTTAAGAGTCATAGCGCAAATACACCTAAAGTTTCCAAAAATTCAAGCTACATCTCTAACTTTTCTGACTCGTTCTTCAGTTTCATATAAAGCCACTCTGATCAAAAAGATCTCTACCTGGCATTTGAAACTATGTTTATTCCAGGCATGTTTCCTGAAAGTTGCTTGAATTTTTTTTTTCTGTGTTATATGTTTAAAACAAAATATTTTCTTCCATGTCTCTGCTTAAATTGTTTTAATAGTATAAGCTATTTATCAAACATTAAAAGTTGCAGTTAAAGTCCACTTATATGTAGGCAACCCCAGGAGGTCTTTTCTTGATGCCTAGACCCTTACAAGCATGGGCTAGTATAACAATGAACATTAAACACTTGTTTTTAACTCTACATGGCTCCCAAAAGGTGACCTTTTTAACATTTATATGTTGGTAAAATGATAACATCATCTTTTCATGATATTAATTCAACATAGAAAAAATACTTATTACAGAAAATGCTGATATTTTTAGAGCCCATACTAAATGTTATTCAGTTTTACTGTGGTTGGTGCTATATCTTATAATGCCACAAAGGCGCACATACTAAAAAAACAACATTTAAATAAATGTAGTAGGGGCATGTAATAAACCTCTTATATGCAATAAAAAAATATGATATGAAAGTATTTTGTGATTTAATTTGTGTTTTAATTTAGCTGTATGTGACTACTCTTTTAATATGACATTCCCTGATTACTTTATAATTTATTCTAGGGTCATGTTTAATATTAAACTACTCATTATGCGAAACATAATTTGGCACCTTGTCACTCTCTGGCCTGTTTGATCATATTAAATATGTGTTGCAAAAACCCTCCATGAAAACATACACATTCGCACAAATAATTGGCTAATGAATACACAAAGAGGTAACTTCATACACTGAATTATTAATTACCTGTTATATGTCACAAATGCCTCTTATGTGTATACTATAGTAGCAGCTATTCTCAGTTCTTTTTTTTCAGGATCTGCATGAATAATCCTGTCTATTCTGTCCCCTTTTTTCTCACATCTCACTCTAATGATCCCTTTTTGGAGCTATATTTAATCCTTCCTTGCATGTATAAATAATAAATCAAATTAATAAATCAAAATCAGTAACATTTCTAGAACCTGCAAAAGTGGTTATGTATATATACTAAGGTTAGCCACAAAAACTGTTGGATACTAAGGCCCAGCGAGCCATTGACATTGCATCAGTTATCCAGATTCATAAGCCACCCAAAGGGCCTAACCACCCTAAGAAACTTATGGCCACTATCAGACTGAATTGGATTATTATTAAAAGTGATCTGTCTTTACCCTCTAGCCCTAAATGTGATTTACAGTTCTCATTCTCTCATTCTCTGCTGGTACACACTTATCCTATTAATAATTATGACAAGCATTGGCTTACATTAGGGCCACTTTGAAAAGGTTGCTTTCGCTGTTCAGGCTGCGTGACATGCAGCCGTATGATTCAGACCAATACTTTTTCCCATCCACATTCAAATAAATCTTTCAAGATCCAACATCATATAACTTGCACGGACAACTGATCTTATACATAACATATTCCATGCAGCCTCCAGCCTCTCTATCACTGAGAGACCGTATCCGGGGCCATCGCTCAGCCACTAACTTGGCATATGAACACAACAAAACAGATGAACTAATGGCCAAGCACTTTCTAGCTGCTGGCCATTCTCTCTCCAACCTTCCTCTTATAGCCATCAATCACGTCCCTGAATCCCCTCCGGGTGGGGACCATGCCTGAAGATTATCACAACGTAAGGCATTCTGGATAGTGACCCTTCAAACATTGGCACCACAAGGGTTAAATGAATAGAATTCTCTTTCATAAATTGAAAGAGGTTTATTGTTCTCCTCTGCTAAGCAGTTTCTTGTAGAACTATTTGTTACTGTATTTTGCGCTGCCCCTTTTAGCTGTCAGCCCGGCTTGGTTGCCAGGACCCCTTGTTTTCAGTGTCCAATCAGGAATGAATCCCACTTCTGTTACTATGCTATTGCAGTATTCTTCCCAGTTAAACCAGTGTGTGGACCATTCCTATTTTTTTTTATTATGCTGTACTCCTTGAGAGTGTTTTTAGATGAAACAAATATAATTTTTTACAGCCTGTTTTGCATTTTCATATTTCTTTGCTTTGAGGAGTATTCCCCTCCTAATTGTTCTTTTCATATATTCTATGGTATCATTATTTCTGTATATCTTGTATTTGCTTCTTTTGATTTGGGGGTGGAGTTAATCACCTGTTGTCAGGACCCGGGCAAGCAGATCAGGTAGGAGCCCAGTTGCAGGGGATACAAGGGGCTCTGTCTGTACCCCCTGATGCATCATGACTGGTAGGTAGGTACAGACAGGCCCACAACAGACAGAAAAGCAGGACTGGAATCAAAGAATAAAGGGGAACTGTAGCAAGGACAATGGAACTGTAGCGAGGACCTTGGAACTCAGAATGGCAGAGCACAAGTTTTGGAAGCCCTTAGGCAGGGCAAACGACTTGGAAACCCTCAGGCAGGGCACATGGCTTATAAACGGCTGGTAAGTCTGGGACACGCCAGGGTCTGGTATACAAATCTCGATCATGAATGTAGCCAAGGTCATACACAGGAGATCAGAATAAAGCACATGGAGCTTTAGCTGCAAGCAGAATTACAGGAACCCAAGCCAAACGATGCAAAGGCCCAGACTGAAGGTCTGAGCAGGTATATAAGGGCAGGGCTAAACTCCAGCAACATGGCTCAGCTGTCCTAAGTAATTAGAAAGGGGTGCTGCTTTGAAGGAAAGGCTGGCCACTAGTGGCTGCAGGTAGACATGATAATGTTATGATTATCACATAGTCCAGGCTGGTAGGGTGGAACCCTGACACCTGTGGGGTTTGAGGTCCTGGATTTCAGGTATATGTACATATGTTTTTTATGTGTATTGTTATCTTGATAAAAGACCCTTAGAGGTTTGAAACGTAGATTCTGTATGCGCTAATAAAATACTTTGTGGATTGGCATTTTAAACTCCTTGTGTGCTCCCATTAATTTGTGTGTATATATAATGGGTGTTAAATATTAAGTGTGAGATCTTAGATTTGTTCTTGCCCTGAGCGTATGAAACTATAGAATGCTTACTATGCATCAGCGAATCATGTGTTATTGTTATCATGTTGTCATGAACTCACTGGGAATTAGATGATTGTTGCGGGTTCTTGCTGAAACTCTGATTTCCCAGCAGACACAATAATCTCTCACATAACATTAATTTATGAATAGGACATTCTCATCTAATTATATCAGACAAGCAACATCTTTAGATGATGCATTTAATATTCTCTATCAACAGTAACAGCACATACGTTGTTGATACAAGTTATGATACATATGAATGCTTTTTATTTGAAACCTAATCCTTGTTGATGCCTGAGTTTATATGAAATGGCACAAATATTTCCAAAAATGGAAATTAAAAGAATACTCCTCTCAAATTCAAAGTTTTTTATGTGGTGTCAAGCCTCAAGGGATCTCCCAAAATCCAAGACAAATATTTAGATTAGAAAGGTACCACAAGACAGGCGCATAGTCGAATGTGCCCAGGATAACCACAACCCCCCCCTCCATTTTTCCCAATAAAGACACAAACACGTTTATGGAAATATATTTGTCTACAGCTTTAATTAAGATTTACAACTTCCCAGAGTCATTGTCAAAACAGACCATCACAATTGAACACTAATAACATTTCCCCCAACAATAAACCAATGACTGCCAATATTATAAACATTGGCAACCCACTACCTACAAAATGCCACCAACTTATCCAAAGATCCATTATAGGGGCATACCAAGACACCCCTAAACCCCCCTGGTTGTGAGCCACAGGCCAGCTCAAAACCTACCACACCAATTTGAATCAAGTCAAGTTATTCCTAACTAAAACCCACTCTACCACGCAACTTTACCAAGCTATCCCTGCCACAGGCACAGACCTTGACCCCTCAAGCTGTCTGCTCCCCGCCACACCGAAAAAAACAAAAAACAGGAATGAGTACCAAATTGACGTGGGTCCAGCCCCAAACAACGCAAACCCTCATGAAATACCCTAAAAAATTGAAAGCGAGATAATACAGATCCATCCTCATGCATTAAGAAGGGGCTATCATTCTGTGGCCAATGCCTCAAAAAAGTTGATGGAATGAAATGGAATGAAATGAATGGAAACCATTTCCTCACTAACCACAACATCCGACCACTGACAACATCTTCCTTCGGGACTACTGTTCACCAGTTCTCCAATCCGAAAAGTGCAGAAATATGCCAAAACAAACACTAAACCAAGCAACCTCCCCTCACAACGCCAATAACAAACCTCATGCAAACCCCCCAACTACTTCCCCAAAACTTGAACAGACAAAAGCCTCCCGGAATCCAATGAGCTATAACGTTTCCGAAACCCCTTCAATGCTTGCCTCAGCAGAAAGTGCTTTGTGTGATCAGGCCAACCATTATGTTTACATAGAACTGTTAAGGCCAACATATTCCTACTTAAGGCAAACAGTAGTGATGGTAGTGCAAGGTTTAGAAGATAGCAGCTCAAAAAACACACGTGGAATGATAAAGTGCAAACATATATATACTGGTGCTTTCGCACCAGAAAAGTGTGGAGCGCTAAAATAATAATTTTTTTTTTTTTTAAACTCACCCTCGCTGGCTCTGAGTGTTGTGGCTTGTGCCTAATATATGGTAGGCAGACCCTTCTTTGAAGCAGGTAGCAGCTGCAGCACACCAAATGTTTGGAAATCCCAGGATGCAGTAAAATCACATTTATTTTGTAAACTTATGTTAAAATCAACCCAACAAAGTATACAAAGAATAAAATGGTGTGTACTTTAAAAGTCCTGGTAGTCCTCCAAATACGCGTTTCACCTTCTGGCTTTATCAATCTGGAATCGATATTCCTTCTTAACACCGCCAAGTCGGTACTAGATCAAACAAAAACCACAGTAGCACATCCAAATGCTCAGCCCTTACCATAAGCCGCCCATGTCACTGGAGCCAAAGGAGACCTTACTCCTTCTGCAAGCAGGTGGTCCCTAGCTGCCACATCTCTTCTGGATAAATGTGACCCAGTTCCTTATGCAACAACCGCAACTGACGATGCTAGAAACCGATTAACTACATGCACCACAGCCATATTATCTGTGAAAAAAATATAACCTTCCTGTCCCGTAAGAAATCACCCACAATGACAAAGCTGCTACCACCAATGGAAAAGCTCCAAAGATGGCAGATTGCGCATAGATGGGCTATTCTTCCACGCCTCCGGCCAATGCTCCGTGCAAAACCCATTGATGTAAGCGCCAAAACCTATGCTCATCGTACCACGATCAAGCAAGATCCCATAAGTATGACATGACTCTTATATATCTAAGTAACAAAACAGGGGGGAGCAACCAAGTGCTTCACCCTCAGGATCCATCTTGACCTGAAAAACAAAGAAAAAGCTTTCCCAAGCCTGAAAATATACCACACAAAATGGACAAAACAGGTCTGGAAAAAAGGTTAATGAAACCACATACAAAATGATTCCCCTATATATTATATACACCCTTAACGCCACCCATAACACCCAATACCAATTAAATCAAAGTGCCCCTTTAGGCCCACTTCCTAGATCTGTCAAGGCCCACTCCACTAAGCTGTGTTGGTCCATGGGCTACAATAATGACTTGTTCTTTATACATTATAAAAATTATAAAAAGAAACATAAGTAACGTCTGGACAAATATATAAAAATAATATTTAATCTATAATTAAAACAGCCACAAATAAAAGGGCATTTCTGACAAATAGAAATGTGTAGCTGTTCAATCTGAATGGACAGATGGAAGGTGCAGATGCTATTTTTTGTGAAGTCCTTTGTAATTAGTGAAAGAAAAAAAGAAAAATGTATTTTTTCTTTTGCTAATAACAAGACTTTGTTATTGACAGAGTACTAGCATTAATGGAATACTGCATCTGGGGATGCCCATTATATGAAATGAGAGTTGACAATCACCCCTGTATGATGTTGCTGGCCATGCCATTTCAAAACCACAGGCATTAATATGGAATGTGTGCCCTTTGCAGCTAAAACAGCTTCTACTCTTCTGGGAAGGCTTTACATAAGATCTTTGAGTGTCTCCATTGGGAATTTGTGAGCATTTATCCAAAAGAGCATTTGCAAGGTCAGACACTGATGTTAGATGAGAAGGCCTGGCTCACAATCGCAGAATCGACGTTCCAATTCATCCCAAAGCTTTTTTTTTTGCTAAAAACGCCCATAAAAACGCCAATAGCGCCACCTGGCGTTTTTTTAGTGGAAAAAACGCAGCAGCCAGATGTTAGCTGTTCTTCAATAGGAAATCGCAAAATGCCATTTCCACTTGGCGTTTTTCTGTCTGGCGTTTTTTCAGTCCTCTTTGGCGTTTTTCTGCTTTTTTGAGCTCTGTGGCAGTTTTTCAAAATCGCAGCATGTTGACACTCTGGCGTTTTTTGCAAGGAAATCATGGCGTTTTTCTCCAATAGAAGTCTATGGGAGAGAAAAAACGCCATGAAAAAGCCATGTGGGTTTATTGTCTTGGCGTTTTGTATGGCGTTTTTTCCACAGTTACAATGCAGAGGATGGACCCAGTATCTGTGTGTCCTACGAGAAATAGGCTGAAAACAAACAGTTTCACACAAAACAAAGTCCTGGACTGGTTCATATTGAATTTTACACCATTTGGAACAAACATGCCATTACACACAAACATACGCGACTGGATCCTGCGTGCCAAAAGCAACAGCAAACAATTTGCACCATCATTTGGGGCCAATCTTCCCAGAGGAGCAGACATTCGAAATAAAGCATGCCTTACAAACCACAGAAAAGAGACAAAAGGGTCTACCAAGTAAATGACATCAGGAGAGGGCAGATACTTGCCATTTATCCTAATCCCTTTTAGCTGGGTGAAACTTCTAACTTGTAAAGGCTGGAAAAACTGCCTAAGGTCAAAAAAAGCAATTTCCACAGAAAGGCTAAAACGCCAGAAAAAACTGCAGAAAAAACGCCAAAACGCAGGTAAATGCAGTGGCAGTTTTTTTGGCAGTTTTCCTGGCGTTTTTCATCAAGAAAAAAACGCCGGACAAAAACCCAAGTGGAAACCTAGCCTAAGACTACTTGTAAAAAGAGCTATACTTTAATATTGCAAAATGTTATAAGAACATTAAATTAGGATGCCTTTGTTCTTAAAATAAATTAATCAAAACACTTGAGTTTGGTGACATTTTTCATCTAGGGATTTGCTTTGTTTTCTTTATGTTTGGGTAAAGGTATTAATCACTTAATACTCATCCATCTTCTGAACATTGTCAATAAGCATCAAAGTTTCAGTGTCATATAAATACATTTAAGAACTATTGTGTTAAACTTAGAAATTATTCGGAAATTTGATCATTTTCTCCAGACAAAATTAATACTTTAATTGCACATTTGAATTTTACTGCTAATGTGAGAAGTTAGAAGTAACGTCTACCAATGACCTGTTGGGCAAGATGTAAATGTAAAGTGTTGATTTTCCTATATAAAATGACCATATATGTAAAGGTCACTATATTAAGCAGTACAAAGAATATGCATTAATCTTACAGTATACAGTTATCAATGTTTCACTGATTAAATGTGCTAGGACTATATACTTTATGGAGCATAGTTTGGTGAGGAGGTTGAAGTGGGGACAATATTTTAGGAAGCATTCATTTTAGTGTTCAAAAGCCATAATGTTGACAAGGCATGAACATCCAAGTGTGCCATGATCTAGCTTGAAATCAGATCTATAAAGCGGTATGATGTAACTATGAGCTGTAAATTGGTTGATTGTGATATGAGAACTGCTTGTAAGTAGGTTGTTCCTCAGTATAAGACCAGCATAAAATGACACTACGTTGTAACATTTGATTTCAAAGACTTAATCTAGCGTTTTAACCAAACAAAACTTTCTTCTAATTCCTTCTGAAAATGAGAGCGATCCTGACGAAGCTCACGAAATTTATTTGCAAAACCGTCATTGATTTGCCTATTATAGATGAGTTATCTCTCCCTCGCAAACATTTTCTGGGATGCTTACCAGTAATTACAAGATGTCTATGTTATCGTACAGGCTTACGCAAGACTTAATTAACATTTTTGGAGGCATTCCCACGCAATGTGGTTAAGGTTTAGAGTGGGTACACGTGTTAAGCATTCAGAGCCAAATAAAACAGGTGCTGCTTATTAAGTATTAGCAAATGCAAACTTCACAGTAAGCAATCAAAAACAGGATGCAAAGGTTACCTACAGCAAAAGAAAAAAAGGCTATTGCAATGCTAGGTACAACTATACTTAAAAATTGTCACACCACTCTAAAATTCAACTTTTAATAATATCTTTAAAAATCTCAACCAAAAATTAAAAAAAAATAATTTATATGAGAGATGTGCAAAGATGAGGAAAAATTAAAATCTCAGGGATTCTGTGGACCTGAAGTTACTTCTACTGGGAGGCTGTTCCACATGCCTACCACCCCCACAGTAAAGTTAATCTCCCATACATTAAGTAAACCTTTATTAAATGAAATAAAAATCTAATTTGTCCTAAAGACCTTAATGTTCTTCTGCTGGGAGGCCGTTCTACATATGCACCATCCTCTAATTAAAGTAAGTCTTCCTTACATTAAATAAAAGTAAAAATCTCAGGAGGAGCATAATCAAAATGTAAATGACAATTAACCATTTCAGTGTCTCTGAGGAAAGCTATGCATTACTTTACCTCTACAAACACAGATTATATTATGCAGCGGGACAGTGTCTCACATACTGACCCTCCTCCTCCCTGCTCTCTGTCAGCATGGTTTTTGCATCTGCCAAGTAATAAAATGTCTGGAGAAGGTAATTGAGGGGGAGTACATAGAAGGCAGGGGAGGGTATGTAGGGGCACAGACAGGACCGTGATACAGAGAGAGGCATGTTTTTGGCCCCTGAATTTTGTTTCAGATTTTTAACCCCCCCCCCCCCCCCCGAATTTTGTCCAAAACGAAAGGGCAAGAAACTAAATTGAATGACCGAAGATAATTCATAAAGAACAAAGTGAAAAATCTGTCCAAAATTATTTTGGACCTTTTGCACAAGTCTAGTCCTAAACCATTTCAAGTAATTGGATGAAAACAGTTATTTTTTTGTGCTTAAATCAACACAACTAGTATAAACGTGGGTAAGTTCTGAACATTAGTACATTTTTACATCCAAATAATTGCAGCCACGCATTAATTGTGGGATTAAACATAGGAATAATCTATCCATGTTTTTCCTTTTGAAATAAATAACAAACAAAACTGTAAAAATAGATTTTAAAGCCTACAGGATAAATTAATCTGCAATTTTGAATTAACAGATGGTGATAATACATCTTGGTTAACCCCGTGTTTGGGTATGTATAAATGCGTGAGGTGTGTTAATTGCAATGGGGTTATTGTAGGAAATACATTTAATCACTCTAGATCTGGGAATGCATATGAATATTTAAACTGTCGAATTGTAGTATACCTGCGGCCTTGACTATGTAGGTGAGATCTTTGGAGAACACAAAAGTATTATTTATATTCAAAATGTCAAATACCCTATTGCCAAACAAACACTTTAAGATGTATAAGCACCATGTCTCCCAATTAAGGTATATGGTGATTGAGAGAGACACCTAAGAGACAGACAGAGGATCATGAAACAGAGGGAATTATTCTGGATTTACACACTCCAGACTTTGTTCCCATATGGGCTTAATGGGGATACAAATGATCACCTTTTCTCTAAGAACAGGACACTTTGTCCCCTCTTCCCTTATTCTGATTTGTTCTGGAGGTCTTATACTGAGTATCCAGCTTCTAGAGTCTATTAACATCATTAACTAGACTAGTAGACATGCAAGCAGTGATTCAAATGCTATCTATTTGCATGTTATGCTCTTTATGTTATAATATCATCTTTCTTAATCATGTTAATTATCAGCTATTTAAACTTATCTTAGTTGGAATATGGATACATTTTGGGTCATTTATTACTTGTACTTTCATCTATTACTGATGATCAACTATATCTTCATTTGAGATAATTATTCATTGCTTAATTTTATATTTATGTATTATACACTTATGTGACAATATATTTTCCACATCTTTACTGACGGATTCGCTACTATGTTATGCTCATATACCATCTCCCTGTACTGTTCTATCTACTCCTATGTTGTTCGTACCATTTAATGGCAACGTTTTTTGAATTAGGTAAGTGCGCCAATGTTTATTGAATGCACTAAAGAGTTAAATCTGTTAAGACATAATGTAATCCAACTACAATAAATACTAAACCTGATCTGCATGCATATGTTATACCGTGGAGTAAATACAGAATAATAAGTTATGTTTATGAATGCCAAGGTCGATAGAGCACTTTAATTTTGCATTCAGGGAAAATTAAAAGTGCCAGATACTTCATTTTACAATCCTGCTAAATCTTTTCATAGTTTTCTCCAACACCCCAGAAATACCTAAGTGAGTGGTTCTCTAGCTCATGAGATTAGTAATTGGTGTAAATCTTGTAAATTAGCCTGGGCATTGCCAGCAAAGCACTCTATTAAAATTCATGTGCTTTACAATTAGAATATTTAAAAAGTAGTAAAATATTTAAGCTAATTCTACTAACTCCTATTAAAATTAAATATTTTCTGCCCTAAGTAAAGTTATTATGTGCAATTTGGATATTATTGTTTAAAAAAACACAAATAAAAGTGTTACAATTAATTACAGATTTTGTTTTTATTTGGACGTTTTAAAAAAAGTAATTTTACTTTCATTAGCAGCACCTCATTTCATTTTTGGAATACCAAAAACAAAATGTACTGAAAAAAACAATACACAATACAATACAGTTTAATAAAATGTTGGAATATGCACTCGTAAACAGCACATTGTAGAAAGACCATAAACTGCACTATGCATGAGTTATGTCATATTATCGACTTAAGTGTTAGAGCCCTGAAATAAAAATAGGAGAATGGAGCCAAAAAAGAGCAACTGTACAATAAATTCTAAGGAAGGTTTAAGACAGAAGCCTCTGTAGTCTATTTAACCTGACCCTAAAGAGTTTAATCTGAGAATTTCCTGCCAAATGCTTTAATCTTGGTAATAATATTTATTGCCATTTAAATAATGTTATAGTTGCATGTCTATGTAGAACAGTATAAAAATGTTATACCTGAAGAGATGCAACTTTTTATGAGTCTTTTATTGGAATGCTACTGTTACTCACTAGATTTTGATGGCAAAAATCTGGAAGAATTTTATAGAATCTATTAAATAAACAGTATTAATTGGTTTCCATCATTTTTAAATGCATTCATAAGATCTAATTTTTTAATAACATGAGGCACAGGACACTTTGTTTCATTAACTCTACTTTCTGAATATTTCCTGAATAGCACAAATTGATTGAACCGCTCAGGATTGAATTGATTTATGATATTTTTTGACAACCGTCTAACTGTTGGGACAGAGTATCATGTTGTAAATGAATTCTTTATAAAACTTACTGCTGGACTTTATAAGTTGAATCAATTGTGCAATATATTTGATTTAATACACGGTTATTCATAAAAAAATTCATTCATTTTCTATTTATGCGATCAGGTCTGGTTATCTCATTTTACTGAAGTTTTGGAGTTTCCTTGAACTTATGAACCCTGAACACGCATTTTTTCCAACAACTCTCTGTTTGTGAATCTTAGCATTAATTTTGGATTGAACTGCTGTCACTAAAAACTACTTTATTCTTGAAAAAAACAAAAACTGTCTGCGCTTCTTACCCTAATAAAGTTGGCAACAAATATATAAACATAATATAAATGAGAGGTTTTGGTTATATGAATTGGCCAAAGCATAATTAAGCTCACCCGCCACGTCAAGGCACACTCTCAATAGGGTGAGAACCTACTCTCACCTCCTACATAGTGGGCACACAAAGCAGTTTATACTGCTACCAAAACCTTATTAATGTGTTGGGGGAGGTGCAATTAAACCTTCTCCCAATTTACCCCTGGACAGCAAGCTGCAACCAGACTGATGAGGAGCCAACAACCTCACATATATGTAAACAGGGAAAAGAAAACATGTCGGTGCGCTAAGCTAGTCACAGGCTCAAATAATACAAATGTATAATACGAGGCCTACCAAACAGGTGTAAGCATGCAGCAAGAAACAGTGTATTGGCTGTACAATGTATACAAAAAACAAAAACTGTCTGCGCTTCTTACCCTAATAAAGTTGGCAACAAATATATAAACATAATATAAATGAGAGGTTTTGGTTATATGAATTGGCCAAAGCATAATTAAGCTCACCCGCCACGTCACATAATAATACATTTGTATTATTTGAGCCTGTGACTAGCTTAGCGCACCGACATTTTTTCTTTTCCCTACTTTATTTTTGAGAACACATTTTACTTCCAAATCCAGGGAATGCCTTGGTATCAAATGCAGCACCCTCATATGTCAATTTGTTTGTGGCCTCTTTTAAAGAAATGTTTGTATATCCTAATTACCCATCTTCTGATGGCTACTTCCAGCAGGATTATGCACCATGTCACAAATCTTACATCATCTCAAACTGGTTTCTTGAACATAACAATGAGTTCACTGTACTCCAACGGCCTCCACAGTCACCAGATCTCAATCCAACAGAGCACCTTTGGGATGTGGTGGAACGGGAGATTTACATCATGGACGTGCAGCCGGCAAATCTGCAGCAACTGCGTGATGCCATCATGTCCATATGGACAAAAATCTCTGAGGAATGTTTCGAGCACCTTGTAGAAAGTATGCCACTAAGCATGAAGGCAGTTCTTAGGGCAAAAGGGGGTCCAACCTGCTACTAGCAAAGTGTACCTAATAAAGTGGCCAGTGAGTGCGTGTATATATATATATATATATATATATATATAGAGAGAGAGAGAGAGAGAGAGAGAGAGAGATAGAGAGAGAGAGAGAGTGAGACAGAGAGAGAGACAGAGACAGAGACAGACAGACAGACAAGCATTATATAAGTTTAATTTGCAATATTTAAACTGGTTTACTTTAAATAAATTATTCATATTTTAGAGAATTTATGTGATCGGCAAAAAGGTTAATTGAGAAAAAAATCATCTAAAAGCAAATAGCAGTTAGAATTACATGTTGGTCTTTTTGTCATTGCCCAAGGTGTTTTCAAACTGTGACTGATGACAGATGATTAGTCACAGCTCAGGAAAATCTATAACAGAGTAATGGGGTTTTTAGAAGATTGGAGGAGAGAATATTTTACTTCTTTCCTTTGTAGCATAGTAATATTCCTGATAATTGCACTGTCTATGATACAGTTTTTTAAAAAACTGCTTAAGTATTACTTTCTGGGAATGGCCATCATAAAAGAAATTGCATATCTATGAAAAAGGAAGAAAAATAGCAACAATTATGCTTACTTTAAAGCATTTTCTATTAATTAAGTACTTCTTTGTCTTACCCGGTGCTACAGAATGTTGTCTTATGTGGTTGAATTTAAAAAACAATGATTAAAATGAAGAAAAATTATAAAATCTTAAAATTCAAGATTGCCAGTACGCACGTAGGCATTTGTCTCAGATTAAATTTTTGAAGAAATACATTTTTTACTGCTGTATTGTATCTGGACTACCATCCTTTACCAAATTTACCAATTGTCATCTATCTTTAAAATAGGCTTGTTGGGTTATTGCTTTGGCCATATTTGTTCTACAGAATTAGCAATCAACTAATGGATGGTTAGTTAGTTATTTAGCTAGTTATTTTATTGACTTGGTCACAATTTAAAGTGGAAGCACATGAAATCCAAAATATGCCAATGCCGGAAGCCTTGCTGGCAACTACTGTAAAAGATGTTACAGGGGACAGAGATTTCAGATACCGGAATGCCAACATCTAGAATATCATCACATATATAGGTCTTGTCACATAATGCAATCATAGAGGCTGTTACATTGTCAACACCATTTGTTAGACGAATTAGCACCATTGAGGAAATGTGTGTCAATAGGACCAGATTGCTGCCATAATGTATTTGACATTTGGTATTATTTATAAATTCGGCCATGGAGAAGTTTATAAACATTCTGAAGTCAAACATATCAATAATAAAATCAATTTAATAAAATAGTATCATTTATGTTTAATTTATTTGCTATCTGCATGTACATATCTATGCAAACATAGAAAATATTTGTGGAAATAAAGTAATTAAAAACAGTCAGACCCCATTAGTTTAAAAAAGAAAACTTTTTAGGACATTGGTGAAGCAAACCAATTTTTCTTTACTTTCTCTGCTTTTCTGGATTGCTCATTCAATTACCCAGCGGCTGCCTGCTGGCATCATATAGTTATGGGTAACATGCTGGGTGTCTGGTCATGTTTGTGTGTTCCTAACCCATTCGCCCATTGCAACGATTAATCCAGTGGCGTCTTGTTAGTGCCATGAGCACATTAGACAAGCTAAGGGCTCACTACACATAGCAATTCTGCATAACTTGTCAAATTCATGTTAACTATTTTTTGTGTGGTAAACGGACTATAAAATGTAAATATTAAAGTGAAAATGATTTGACTTTCCTTTTGAGATGTTCTTTTATCCAGTTTATTTACAAAAGGTGGATACCAAACGTGGAATAAATGAGGATTCAAATGCTAGGAACAAAGTAAGACAAAGAAGTTAGAACAATATTTTTTGTAGCCTAAGTAAATCTAGAATCACCCCGGGAGAAATAACATTACATTTCATGCATGTTACAGCCAACATAAAATTCATATACCTTAATAAAATAAAATCAAGCACGGTAAATTACCTTGAAGAACAAGTTTATAAGGCATGTAATCTCTGATTGGATTATACATTATATCAAAATGTATTAATTTTATGCCATTTTTTGGATTTAATATAGTTAACTCTGTCTTTACTAGCTTGACGTTTTGATTTGCTGTGTCTTTAGTATAAAATGTTATAAAGAGAAGTTGTTTGTGCATTTATACAAAAATATATGTCATATGTGCAATATTTTATAACATGGAAGCAAAGCTTAGGTTTGCAAAGTTGCATCTGACCACAAGACCTCTGGAACTATGTCCATTGGACAGACCAGACCAAAGGGGAGATGTTTAGCCATAATCCACAGCACCACGTTTGGCGAAAACCAAACACAGCATATCAGCACAAACACCTCATACCAACTGTCAAGCACAGTGGTGGAGGGGTGATGATGTGGGCTTATTTTGCTGCCACAGGACTTGGGAACCTTGCAGTCATTGAGTCGACCACAAACTCCTCTGTATACCAAAGTATTCTAGAGTCAAATGTGAGGTTGTCTGTCTAAAGCAAAAGCTTGGCCTACATTTGATCATAAAATGGGGCAATAATCTTAAACAGAATGGCTGAAAAAGAAAAGAATCAAGGTGTTGAAATGGCCCAGTCAAAGTCCAGACCTCAACCCAACTGAAATGCTGTGGCAGGACCTTAAGAGAGCTGTGCATAAACAAATGCCCACAAACCTCAATAAACTGAAGCAATGTTGGGAATCATTTGTTCCACAACAATGTGAGAAACTGATATAGTCATACAGAAAAGATTGGTTCAAATTATTGCTGCTAATAAATCAGAAGTTTTTCACACATGGCTTCTACATTTTGGCTATTTTTGTTAAATTAATCATGACACGGTGTAATACGTCATGTGCTTTTGTTCATCTGAGGTTGTATTTACCTAATTTTTAGACCTGATATGTAAAACCACAGAATTCAAAGAGGGTGTACTGTCTTCTTCACACTACTGTAAATAATCTCATCAAATAGTCAAATTGATCCTTGCATGGACATTGCCCATGTATGAGTGTAGGGGAGTGTGGGAGTAAGTGTCCAATTGGGGGTGGTGCTTTGGGGGTAGGTTATTTAGGAGAGTATGCTCCCTCCCTCAGTAGCCATTTTCCATTACGCACTTAGTAGCAGCTACACTCGCCCTTGTTGTTCTTAACTTATTTTCTTGTGACAGCAAGTGGGGTTATAGGTCCTTGCAACTCGAGGTTGGTAATGGAAGGAGGGGGAGTCATGGTTAACAGAAATTGAATTGGGGACTAGGCCCCACTACAAGGTAGCAGATCATTATTATTGGACGTGCCCAATTGAGCTTAAAGCTGGCTAGTAGTTAGCATTGATGGTTTGGAAGGTGGTATAGGAGCGACAGAACATTGGATGAGGGGGGAGGGGATCACCATGGGGTAGATGCTATTTGCACTATGTATAGTTTTGTTTTTTAAATTTATTGAGTGGCTGGCAACGATTAGTTTTCTATGTTAACATTGTTTAATAAAGTGCTTTGTCCTGTCTTTATACTAATTGCGTCTCTTGTTCAGTTCTTGAGTTGGACTGGGCTGGCTTAACCATGGTTCAGGATAACACTGTCCCTACTATCCTCATATAAGATATTCTTATTAAATCTTCAAAAACAGTTAATGCAATTTACACAAAGGGCACTGCTAATATAACCAATTGAAATGTAATTTTCCCTAAAAATTAAATCTTTATGCATATCATACCTAATAAGTTCTGTTCTAACAACATCAAAAAGCTGTTTCTTATTCACTTTTTATCTATTAAAATTGCCTTTAGACGCCTATCCGGCCTTTTGAACTTATATTTCTATGTTGAGAGGATTTACTTAACATCATATAAAATAAAGCTTAGCATCTGAAATCGACAGTTTCCAATTTCTTTATCTATAATTAAAGCAAAATTAGCAGAAGTCTTAGCACTGACTGTATTTTCATAGCAACAATATTCATATTAAACTGAAATGAACTGCAAAAGCTATTAAACTGCACTTGAAAAAGTCAAAACAAAGTGATAAAAAGTACTAAGAAGAAATATTGCTGTTTTTATCACTCTATAGCATCTTTATAAAGAGGTAATGTAAGTTTAAGCAAACACAAAAATGAGTTCTTAAAATATTAAAAACATATTTTTATATTGCATAAACAGGAATTAAGGTAAAAATAATTTTATATTAATGTAATGGCTAATGACATAAGCCTGTAGTTGTGGGAGGGGCTGTGTTTATTTAACCTACGCCAAGTCCTCCCACAGCCACGTTGCAGCTTCTTGTAGTCGAGACACTGCGTGAGAGGTGATATATCGGCACTTCAGTAGTCCTCGAAGTGGCATTCACAGGAATTGTTTGTTCCAGGAGGATCAGCTGTGTTGGGCTGCAGGTTGTATACCTTTTAGTCCGGGGGGGGGGTGAGGAGCATCCTATTTCCCCTCTACATTCCCTGCTATCAGTCCATGGTCACCATGGATAGGAATTCTGTTTTCATTTAGTCAGTCTGTCATGTAGTCAGGCTGTGTGTCAGGTCGGGTGGTCCGTTTTTTGCATCTAGCCGGTCTGTGGGTGTAGCTAGCTGGTCCTTATATTTCAGGTTGGTATATGTATTCCAGGCTACCGATTCCGTTCATGTTTTAGTAGGCTGGTGCTTCGTAGGTCTGTAACTGCTTTTGTTTGTACCAGGTTTTATTTAGGTCCTGGTCTAGTCTTGTATTGCATCTATTGTATCCATCTGTGCTTATGTCACTTGCTGTTTTGGGAGGTCGGTATATGCATGCTATGTGTTTTGCATAGCCGTGTTAAGAGGTTAGGAGTTCTCTATTGCGAGACTTTATTTATCCAAGTAGTCAATCCAGCCCCCCCAAGTCTCCCCTCCTCATCTGAGATTAGGCCATACGAGCTAGTGTTACGTGCCTCAATCTGAGTTAGCTAGGCCTCCCCTCTATGTTGTACTCCCACTCTATTGCAGAGCTCGTTTAGTCAGTATAGATGGTAGGTTCTGAGTATAACATGTTTGACTAGGTTTCTGTATACTTTCATAGATATGTTGCATCAATCTGAACAAGAGCATAGGTCTTCCCTTCAACGTTCGCCTGCTCTAGGGTCTCCTCTTCTCCTTTCCTCAGAACCTGAGCAATCACCTAAGTTGACGCAGAATTAACTAGAAAAGACATTCGGTTTCCGGCCTCAGCTAGGAAAGCTACTGTGGACTTAGTTCAGATGAGGGACATGCTCATAACCCTAGTCGCCTCAATGTTCTCTATGTCCACAGAAGATTTATTTGGAAACCCGGACGATGGCAGCAGTTCCATCTCCCCTTCCTCCTCTACAGGAGCAACCTGCTCCTTCGGGGGCTACAGGGACATACTATATTTCAAACACGGGTGCATCAACTTGTTTATAGTTGGGTTTTAGTACCTTGCCTATGCTTTGCATATATGCTTTGCACTTTTTCTTTCTCCGTGTCAATGTGCCTTCTTTTGCGTGTTGTGACAGGTAACTGTTTACAACTAGTGTTTCTAAGTCTAAGTATTGTATTTAAGAAGAGGTAGATAAGAAATATGTCTTTTACCCTTTATCCTTTTAACCCTATGAATGGTTGGTTGTAAGTACCTCCCAAGTTTGTAGGTTACCACAAGTGAGTTTGTTATTTTTTGTTTGTGGCTTGTACTCTAGGAGTGTCTCTCTTGGTATTTCCATAGCTCTTGTTATTTGTTTGTTGATTATTATTGGGTGATAACACTGATTTCTGAGGAGATACGACTGTATTACATCACTTAGCTGTTTATTATGGAGTGCTTGTGTGCTTAGCGTAGAAACGATCATATTGGGTTAGAAATGATGGTCTGTGGGTTTGTGATATATGTATTGTATACTGTTGCTGATGCATATTGTGGTGTCTAGAAAACAGATGTGCAGAGTAGTTTAACATGAAAAGAATGGTAGGGTGAAATTAATTAAATCAATTGCGGAATTGTACACCACAATTCCCAGCTGTCCAAATTTAAAAGGTGTCATCAATGTCATATAAAAAAAGTGAAAAACAAAGTTCACTACTTCCAAAATTGTTCGTAGAAAAACAATAATTCTGTATGACAGTATAAAAAAGAGTAAAAAAAAAAAGAGAACATATTGCATCTGTTAAGTATTTGGGATTGTGGCTTAAATGTTATCTTGTTGAGAGATACACAAATTACCTCTACTATAAATCATCACCAAACTATAGATCATTGTAAAATACTAAAAATGTATTTGTTCATTTCTTTGCTGTTGAACTCAAGTAAAATACCCCATTTACTTCAATCAAGAAAATAGAGGGTTCTTTCTTGCTATGCAAATGAAAAAGAATTCAAATGAATTATCATTAACAGTTAGGAAATCTCAATGGATCTTTTTTGCAATGACTGAACATCACTTACTAATTACAGGAGCAGAAAAATGTTCCCATTTAATTTGAAAATTAGCTGAAACTTAATTAGATGTTTTTATTGAAAGTAATTGGCCATACAAAATATTCTAATGTAAGTTTACCATAAATATGTCTTGTTTGGCATTGTAATACTTTCTATCGCAAAGCTATTGATATAGTAAGTTTAAACAGTTTTTGGGTTTTTTTTCCAAACTGCTGTAAAAGACTGTTTTATTTCAATTATTTTTTCAGACTTCATAAAATACTCTATTCCATATACCCTCATGAAGACTTTTTTTTCCTAAATTGAACATAGAATCCTCCAAATCTTTGCATACCAAAGACAGAGGTAGATAGACAGAAAGACATATAGATATTCACAGGCCTAGGGCAGCAGCTCACCTTATTGGGGCAACAAGATCCCCGTGCACCTCTGCTCCATGGGCTGGTTGGGGAGATCAGGTTTCTTGCTTCTAACTGACCCGTATACACAATGGAGGCCTGTACCTAGGCAGCACAGCCTCTTTAGCAAGCCTACCCAGTGCCTGGCATCCATCAAATATATCAGCACTCAGCATGGAGGATGACAATCACATAGGTGAATGGTGGGGCAGCTGTGGATAGGCCTAGGGTTGTGCCCAGCCAAAATATACTCCACTACACACCATCCTACGGTATAGTGGTAACATGCATAAAACTCCCTAAAAACTAAGATGTTCTTAATAATATTTTATTATATAGGTAGAAATTTGACACAAAGTGTGTCACATATAGTATTAAGCTTTAGCCCAAGATGTTTTTGGAACCTAGCAAAACTCCTACCATATTCTTCAAATTGCATAGCACAGCTCTGAACACGAGAGTTACTGCAAACTTTGATACAATATTCTGTGCCAAAGAGGTGAGTTGATTGATAAATGCTATTTAATGCATTTTAATGCATTTTATGAGGCGTTAAAGATATCTTGTTACCACCACAGTGAGTGAGTGGCATTGCAAGGAAACCAACTGATTAGTTGAAATACTGTAGTTATCTAATTAATTGGAGAATTATCAGATGATCAATATCTAGTAAATATATATTAGCAACATCACCCCATTAACTATTACGTTACTACCCCTCCTTAATGGCAGGTAAAGGACAGAAAATGTATTGAGATGCCAGTTCTGCCACTTTTTGTCACATACCTCAGGTTCCATATGGTAGAATATCACCTTACCTTTCAAACAAATCAGAACTAAACATAGTTGCCTTATGGGGAAAAAAGCTAAACACATATCATATTAAAGCAGTTACTGAGCCCCTTATTTGAAAAAAATAAAGCCCTGACTGCTGCTGCCTTCATTACCAACAAGTAATTATCAAGCGTAATCAAATCTTTCCTGTTAATTGTTCTAGGGTTGGATTACTATAGCTCAGGGAGCCTCTTCCAAAATCAATATATCACTGAGAAAATGCAGGTAATGAGGTAATTTATAATTTACCATCTGAAGAAGACGCTGACCCCCCAAAAAATAGTATTTTGGAGATGGCCCAGTTTTTACTTTGCTGCCACTGTAAATATTTAAGTGTATTAGATCAGGGCCGTAGGGAGGGTGAGATGAGTGAGGCACTCGCCTCGGGCACAGCTGCAGCCTCCAGGACTGGTTGGGAGATCAGGGGTTAACGGGAGCGGAAATCCATAGGTTCAGTGTCAGAAAGTTAAAGGGCCATAAGAACGACTTTATTGGCTGCCTGCACGTTGTGTGTCTCCGTCTTCGTATACGTTTTGCCGCCACCATGTTCGTATGTTCGTCCAAAGACAACCCAGTATGATAGCCATACATGTTCTACATTGATTAATTCTGATGTTCAGTTGTCAAGTTATTGCATTAACATAATAATTAGGGAGAAGACACATTTAATCTACAGTTGGAAACAAAAGTTAAAGGCTTAAGACATACACCTCATTTATTGTGCTTGCGGTAGCTGGTATCATTCTCACGATAGTAGCCTCACACACCATATACTCAAGTTTGTCCAGGCAAGATGGAGTGCTACAACAGTCTTATGTAAGCTCAGGATAAACAATCTGTTTATTAATATTTCTGGGACTTCTTGGTCCCTTGTAAAGATGTATTAGACTACTCTGCTTTATGTGGTAATACAAGTAAAAAAAAGCTTTGTGATAACTGTCTATTCTTGGTCAGTGTTTGGGAACTGTAAATGCTTGGTGCTTCCTTGCCATAAAAGCTAGTACTGCATGTAGCAAATATGTAGGGCAGATTGTCCCCTTCAGGATACCAAAATATTTTGAACAATGCTATGCTTACAACTTTGTGGGAACCATTTGGGGAAGGCCTTTTTCTATTCCAGCATGACTATGCCCCAATGCACAAAGCACGGTTGGATGAGTTTGGTGCGGAAGAACTTGACCTGCACTTGACTGACCTCAACCCTATCGAAGACTATTGTGATTAACTTTTACAGAGATTGGGAGCCAGGCCTTCTCATTCATCATCAGTGCCTTACCTCCCAAATGCCCTACTGGATGAATGGGCAAATATAGGCACGCCAAAATCTTGTGGAAAGCCTTCCAAGAAGAGCGGAAGTCTGCAAAGAGGGGGGTTAGATGCATGTCTTTGTATTTAGAACGTGATGTCATAAAAGTCCCTGTGAGTGTAATGGTTAGGTATCCCAATACTTTTGTCCATATAGTGTATATTGTGAGGGAGATGTGGGTCAGTGGTGATTCATAAATAGCGTCCCTTGAAAGTAGTCATTGCCTATGGGTATAGCAACCACAATGCCACTTTAATACTGGATACATAAAAAAGATGAATGTACATTGTACAGGGGCTAGTAAAGCTCTTCCTGCAACATTAGCTTAGGGTTGGTCTTTTATAATGTATACTGAAGTCAAGAAATTGAAACCAGAGTTATCCTCTCAACTCTCCCCTTATTGAACAGACCCCTTATCATACAGCGCTACATCTTTGATAGAGGTCCTTAACAAATTATATTAGCTGAAGCTTCCATTAGTATTAGAAAAAAATAAACAGTTTAGCTACCATGTTATACCTCAGTGATTTTGTTATATGAGAGTGCAAAACTTTCAATTTACATGAAAGACAATATGTTCAGTACCCAAACTTAGTAAAACTTGCTGAACTTTTGATAACATAGACCCAAGTGGAAGGCATTCTAAAGCAATTTGCTTTTGTCTTCATATACTATTCTGGTCAGTGATTAATATCTTTATTTCAAGCTATGTTTTGTGTCCAAGGTACAGCCAAAGTTCTTAGATGAGTTTAATTAATCAGCTTGTCTTTCTGTCTGGTGCTTTAATTAATCATAGTCAGTATCTCCCAAACCCAAATGTCTAAGCAAAACACACAGGAAAGTCCTCCACAGACGGAGGGAACAGATGGTCTGAAGAGGGCAGTGAAGTTTAACAAAATAAATAGCCAATACATATCTGATTTATTTACCTACAAGTTACATTAAGATTACAGACTGTAATATCTGTTTGGCATTAACTAAAGTGAAACACAATGTAGATGTATTTAAATTATAAGAAGGAAAATGGATTTAGCATATTATATTTGATCTGATATTCTTGTTGGCCTAATTAATGTAGGAGTGCAACTGTCATTGTGGACCTGGCTAGGTATTTCAGTTCATTCCACAAGAGATCTGGATAAACATGACATTCAGCATTAAAAGAAAAACAAGGTCAACTAGATCAATCCTGTCATGGTTAGCTTTTTAATTATACATGTTTTACAATTCTATACCATTTGTGAAAACCCATATAAGTAGCATTTCTGGTGTGCGAATGTCTTAACATTAATGTACTTTTTAATTAAATACTTAACCCCTTTTAGGTGAAAGTTGTCATCATTTTTCTTTCGCTTAAGGATGGAATCATTTTTAGAACTTTTGCTATGCCTGTATGCCACTGCAACTTCTCCCTTCCCTATTCTGGTCACTGCGACAAAAAAACTCCTTAGCTTGGTACTTTTGCCCAGGGACCTCCATGAATGGTCCTCCACGTTGCAGGGACAACTCACATGCAGAACTGGTTTTAAAAGAGGCTTGATTTGTTTTTTTTTTATTTGCTCAAAACAGACACATCAAAATAAAAACACAACAAAACCTCCAAATCCTTGCTGTACTGAGCAGTAACTATTAGACTTGTGCATTCGTATTCGGGTGAACATGAAAACAAACACGAAGGGTGTGTTTTTGTTGTTCAGCCCGAATACAGAACATACAAACATGATGGCGGCAAAACGTAGAAGAAGACACACAACACCAAGAATCTTCGTGTTCGTGTACTAATCTGGTCCCTGGTCCCTTCTCCATCTAGCCTACCTTATCTACGCAGCATCGCAGGGGTTAATGGAAGCGTAAATCTGTAGGTCCGCCGTCAAGGGCTATGCGAACAAATCCCTGCAGGGGCCTCCTCTGGCATCAACCCCTGTGATGCTGCATAGATAAGGTAGGCTCGATGGGGGAGCCAATTGGTTGATGCCACAATTACAATCTTCTTTTAAAACCATATGTATACATATAACACAGACAAATATAAGTTGCACTAAATTTTGCAAGCATGTAGAGCCCAGGAAAACCTATCCCAATAAGGTTCCAATGCAATCTTTGTGGAAGATAATGGGAAATTCAATAATTTTTCAGGAAATGGTTAGGCCTTTGGAGAATTTTACTAATATAATAATAAAGAAACACATTTCTCTGCATATATAGCTCTGTTACCATGGGAACTGTTGGTCAATTACCAGCAGTTATATATAAATATGTCTTAAATATGATATGATCTTCATCTAAGTTGAAATAATGAACAAACACAATTGGTTCCAATTAATAACAAACAAATAATTGTGCTACTGTGTATATATATATATATATATATATATATATACATACATACATATATCTATATCACAGATCAGCCATAACATTATGGCCACTGACAGGTGAATTGAATAACACTGATAACCTTGTTATCTTGGCACCTGTCAGTGGGTGAGATATATTGGGCAGCAAGTGAACCTATCAAAAGTAGACCAAGGGAAGAAAAGCGGTGAACTGGCGAAGGGGTCATGGGCAGGCAAGGCTCAATGATGCACGTGGGGGGCCAAGGCTGGCCCGTGTGGTCAAATCCAATAGGCAAGCTACTGTAGCTCAAATTGCTGAAAAAGTTAATGGGGATTCTGACAAAAACGTGTCAGTACACACAGTGCATCACAGTTTGTTGCGTAGCCGCAGACCAGTCAGGGTGCCCATGCTGACCCTTGTCCACTGCCGAAAGCTTCTAACGTCTTGGTGTCAGATATCACAGTGCACCTTCAGGGGTCTAGTGTAGTCCATGCCTCAACAGGTCAGGGCTGTTTTGGTGGCAAAAGGGGGACCTGCACAATATTAGGTCATAATTATGGCTTAGGAGATGTTGCTAAACACATATTAGGGTGTTATTTGACAGTGAAATCTACCAGGAGCTGTATATTCATACCTGGAGCACAATTTATGTGAATAAAAACACAAAAAAATAAATACTACCACAAAGTTTGAAAAAGGCTGGTAGTAGAATTAGGGTATGGGAAGAGTTAAAATACTAATATTTGAAATACCCAGGGGTATATATGTTTGATGGGGTTAAATTGAACAAATCGGCTTCAAAGATGTCCCAAATAGGACTTGTGGGCAGAATGACCACATGTCAAAATCACAAATTGAGAAACTGAATTGCGCATGTCCCAAATGTGGCCTTTTACTTCCCAAACAACCCTAGAAACCCATGCATGTGTGGTATCACTGTACTCAGGAGATATTGCTGAACACATATTAATATGTTGTTTGACATATACCAAGAGTTGTAAATTCATACCAAAAGTAAAAAATGTGTGTGCAAAAAATTACTGCTGATGATAGAATAAGCACATGGAAAGATTTAAAATACTAGGATTAGAAATACCTTGGGGTGTCTAATTTTCCAAAATATATGGTTAGATGTGGGTAAATTGAACTGATCGGCTTTAAAGATGTCCCAAACATAGCACATAGGGCAGAATGACCAGTTTTGAAAAAAAAATGGTTTTGAAATAGCATTATGCTACTTGAACTTATTGCCCTATCACTTAAAAAAATGAAAAAAAACCCTCTAAATTCAGGACAAATAGTAGAATCTATTTAGCAGGTTCTTTCATTAGGTTTTGTAGATGAGTAAAAGATTTTTCAAATAAAAGTAAGAAAAATTGATTTTTCACCATAAATTATATATTGTATATATGGTAATTTAGATGACGTGATCAAAATAATGGTATCTAAAGAAAGAGCTCCTCTTGTCCTAAAAATAACAATGTATAACTTGTGTGGGTACACTAAATGAGAAAGAAGAAAATTACAGCTAAAGACGAGCACCGCAGAAATGGTAAAACAGTCATTGTCACAAAGGGTACAAAACACCAAATTAGTCGTTGTCAGGAATGGTTTAAGTTGTATAAGAAATGTTGACAATAAATATTGACATCATGAACAGCCATGTTCTGTTCTTTAAATATGTAAATAAAACACAATACAAAGCAATGTAATCCCAAACTCTATTTTTAGCCATACATTTTGCCCACATTCATAAATATTCTGCTCACTTTGAAGTGGCGCATTTTTTATTGCATTTATGTGATCTTTTTTGCACGAGAGCACTTCTAAATTAATTCAGCAATCTAGTACATTACATCATACTCACATCTGCTGGACACGAAATAAGAGCACTATTAATTGTACAGGTAAAATATATTATATAATTAAATATTTCTTCCATAAAAAAAAATTCGTTAGCATAGAGATAAGTATAAGATAAGTCTTAATATAGACAACCATTAAACTTCCAACAAAAATACAATTGCACCTATAATATGATCATCTTCTTAAAATGATTGTGGTAGCTAGAAAACCAATTACATTTATAGCTAAAAAAGTACCCAGTGGGGCAGTTGCATTATGCATGCTTTGGCTGAATAATTTCAAATAAGGTTTATGGTTTTGAATGAGACCAACACTTAACTTTTAAAAGAAATAATGCATCTGCTGGATATCCACACAGAGCGCTTGCTGGCTGATAACTCAAATTTGTATTATCTAATTTCAAATGGCAAACAGGAGTTCTTATGGCTTGCTATTTACTAATATGTTAATCAAAAAGGGGAATTCTATGTAAATTCCTACATTATGAAGGTCTGTCCATGACCATTTTTTTCTTGTAAGCACGGCTGAGCTGACCCTGTGTAATGCATAGTTCAGTTGATGAGAAAGCTTTCATGAAGTGTCACTGATTGAAATATGCTCGCTGGCAGTGGCGTAACTACAGGGGTCACAGCGGTGCAACGGTGACAGGGCACATGCTGCAGCTTTCTCTCTGTGACGTAACATGACCTTGATACATTCCTGTCTCCCTGTGCTGGTTCAAAATATTTTAGAAAGGGTTCTTCCGACCTGGACCGTTGCAGTCCAGGTCGAAAGGGTCCTTTTTAAATAATTTTGAACTGGTACGAGGAGACAGGAACAAGGGGTTGCGATCCCTGTAGTTACGCCACTGCAGGTAGCCCCCCCCCAGCGATGCCTCAGTATGTATGTAAACATGTGCATTAAAGCAGAATACAGAAATAATAATAATAAAGTATAATATAAGCAGGTTTGAAATAGATAGGTGGCATGTTACCCTAGTCATCAGAATAATTTTGCAATTGTGGCGGAGAGGTTCAGAATGAACCCTGTCTCTGCAGAAGAATGCATTATTATGAACAACACATCAAAATACTATAGACATGACTACATTAAAAAAAGCACATTTCTATTAGTACATAAAATGTATTTTATTTAGCTGCCTTAGGCATATGTTAGCTTGTCTGGATATGTATTAGCTGCGTACATCAACATGGCAAAAACAGAACCCTCTATCTGAGGTGGCCTCTGCTTGTAGTAAAGAAAGTAGACAATATTTGTTTCTTTTTCTGTTCTTCCTTTCAATTGCCTAACTGTAATGTGACTGTAATGATTATTTTCTACCTTCCAGAAACTCAGAAAGAGACACAGAATTGTATAATATTTTAGCAATAAACATTATTACCAATTTAAACCACAGAGAGTGTTTCAAACGGAGGTTTACTGGCAGCAGCAGAACCATAACATTTACAGTTAAAAAAAAAAGCCCTTTTTGTATTGTCAATTTAACATCTGTCTTATTTTCTTCTACAAAGTACTTATTGCTGTACTAGAATTCAACATTTTTAGTAATGAAATACATGGTATTTGGTTACTTGTTTTTAAAGTAAGAGAAAAAGAGTTTATCATAGCTCATAGACACAAAGATAATGTGACTTCTGTACAAGGTGGGACTTTGAGCTCTCTGTCTGCCTTGGGCAGTGTTGCTGTTGAGTTTTGAGCCTTCTTCTTCATGATTCAGTGCATGCAGCAGGCAAACATGGCAGCTTCTCTAAAAAATGTTAAGTTAGCTTGCCAGCAAGCTATAATACTGTATTACCCATATAAAATGTATACTATGACAGATGTAGCTTCAACTCATGGGCCAGGCTCAGATCACTTACTCAATTAAATAAAAAACCAACAAACAATAAGGGTTTGAAAAAGCCACAGCTGTTTTATTTAACAATCATTGTCCAGTAAAACCTGAAATAATAAACATGGATGCGTTAACAGACAATGACTTCACCAAAACCAACCTAGCTTGCCAAGTTATCCAGGTACCATACCACACACCAATTGCGGGAGGGGACATATCTGCACCAATCCCTGCAAGGAACCTCCCACCAGTTATGACCACCAATGATCATACCAGCACATTAACCCCTTGGATAACTGGCAAGCTACTGCCCGCGACTGTGACTAATGCAGCAGCACCACTCTGCCTGGAACAAACAACACCAGGTAAAGTTAAACAAACTGGATCATTACCCCTGTGATCACCAAACTTAAATATCCTCCTACCAAAACTCCTCCCCTAAAATCCACAATTATTGCCTTAGCTTAACCCTGCTCAGCACTTTAGTCCATTCTGGCCCCCGGGGGCTTAAATATTGGATGAAATACTTGAACTTAAACCCTAAATGTGTCAGGCTCTAACTTGAATGTAAAGAATATTTTATACTGTATTTGTGGGAGGGGTCTCATGTAGTATTTATACCCCCTCCAGGACCCTCTCCTTCAAGGCGTTTCGTTAACGCTGTTGGGGCACTTCGTAACTGCCATTGGGGCATTTTGTAACTCCCGTTGGGGCGTTTCATTAGCATTTTTGGGGTGTTTCGTTAGCGCTTGCACCACGCCTTGTTTACACTTCTGGGGCATCTTGATGCTCTTGTTTGTGCATTTCGTTGCACCTTGTCTAGCCTCTCACCTCCCTGGGCGTTCCTCTCTGTGTCTCCTGATGTTATCACTCAGCACTCCACCTCTTCCTTCTTAAGACAGGGTAAGTGCTTTCAATTCCTTTCAACTGGTCTTCTCGGAATACAAGCAGGGTAAGGGGGGACTCATTTGGGGATTATATCAGGAGCTGCTGCAGTTCCACTCGTTTCATGGGCAAGAAGGGGGTCTCGTTTAAGGGAATCTATCCAGCTCTACTTGTTTCATCAGCGGAGGAAGGAAGGCTTCCCTTCTTAGCCTATTCTCAATTTGCTATTTTTTTTTATTTTTTTTTTGCATAATACCTAACAGTAAATGTACTAGATCAGCAAATGAAAAAGAAAACTAATTTCCAAGGGAAATTTGAAAAACTGAACAGTTCAATTATTCCTGCATAAATGTACACTAAATCCGCAGGTCATTATTAATTCATGCTATGGCAGCTACTGATGTATGGTTCCTTTAGGTTTTAGCGCATTGCATGTGAACTGTGAGCAAAAATCAAATCGAGATCATTATGTAGCTATGAAAATGTATCTTTAAACATAAAATGGAAAAATCATTCAGTTTTAATGTCTCTAATTTATTATATGTACACTTAGACCTGGGATATTATTCCAAATAAGTTTAATCATTTTTAACTCTTTAAAACTCTTCCGTGTGAAGGGGCCCAATTAATTAATACTGTATTTGGAGAGACCATATGTCAGGAATGCACACTGAATGACAAGGGTTAAAAAATCCCTGAGGTGCATGGAATAATCTGTGAATCCTGGCCATTTTTAATGATAATATGGCCCCGTACAACCCTTCTATAGTAGCCCTTCCCTAGTCGTACCAACTGCAGTCATTCATGGTAAACCCTTTCTCCCTCGCTCACAAAGTGCTCTGGATTCTCACATGCACACAATAATGGGGTGGGGGGGGCAATAGGACAGCGGCCATGGTCCTGCAAAAAAGAGAAATAACTTTTTCCTACAAACTTTTACATTAATATTGCACTCAAGAACATATTCCCTTGTGTTTTATGTTTATTTTATGTACATTAAATTCATCAATTCTACAGATGCCTTATAAACACAGTTGTAAATAATAGAATATTTCAAGACAGGACATAAACGCAGACATGTTTACGGCATTTTATTAATCATGTGACATTTTAAAATACAACCTCTCATAAGAACATTCTGAAAAAATGTAAGGACAAATGTAAAACAAATGATTGATACATATTTTGATTGCATATGCTATTTGCATTAAAGTACATATGCACTTAATATTCTGCATAGCTAAATAAATCTGAGGTGGTTTCATGTAATGGCAGTATACTGATGTCTATATATTGAAGAAATATTTGTGATTATTTTAGTATTGACCAATGACTTTCCTCCCTGGCGCAAAGGTATAATGGGAAATGTACAATGCATCGATGCGCTGTACGTAGAGATGTACACGAGGCAATGGTAAAAAAACGTGGAGAAAAGAGCAGAAAATAACTAATTCATCATCAGCAGAATATCTATATGCCTATCCTGACTATAAGACAAGACCAAGGACTGTATAAGGTTTGAGATTTTTACAGCAGGAAAAGAAAGACAGACTACATGGGCCAAATGGTTTTTATATGCAGTCATATTCTATGTTTCTAAATGAGGTCTCAAAAGCTGCATTGGTATACCATTTTCTTGCTGCTTGTACCTCCTCTTATGCTATTAAGCATCATACTAGTATTTCCCATTCCTTCACTAAACTGCCTGCTCTCTTTTAAATCTTTTGAAGTAATAACTCCCAAATCTCTTTCTTCTGATGTAGTTGTCAGCAAACTACCATTACATGTGTATTCTGTCTTTGGATTTATGAGTCCTAATTGCATTCTTTTACATTTAGCTTGGTTTAACTTTAGGTCCTTAAGCTAGTCCATTCTTTATTTTCCATTATATCATTTGTTATCTGACTTAACCCACCAGGGGTGATTCTAGAATATTAGGCAACTGTGGTTCCTTTGCTGCAATGAATGTAAGCAATGTAAAAAGGAAGTCGTGAAGTTATAAATATGTGTATAGTAAATCTCTGTGACCACCTTCTCTAGTGGTATTTATCTCATATACTTTTTTTATAAAGGGAATGAAGATTGATGTTAAATCTCTCACTTTATTTTTTCCATGGAACACATTCGTATTATTTTATTATACTTTTTAATATATTTATACTAATGAAGACATATAGCATTTAAGTTAACATGAACATTTAACATACAGTCATCTACTTCTGAAAGAAAATATCAAAATGGGTCTGATTGCCTTAATACCATAATGTAAAACAAATCTGACTTCAAAATACATTATGAGAATATCACGCTTTATGGAGTAAGAATAAGAATTGAAAGAAACACATCAAACTCTTCTGCCATTTTTTTTTTCAAAAATGAGTGCAATTCAATGTAGACGATATAATGGTAAGTGGAATTCTCATGTCTAAATCAAAAGAGCAGCACACATTAAAATCTCTTAACCATGACATGTTATTGTCAACCTTTTCATTTTAACAAAACATAAAATGTTCCAGAAAGCACACAAGGAAAAAAAGAAAAGCATTACTTGGCAAAATAGTGACATCTTATTGATTTAGATACTGAGACAAAGCACAATTTGTACTTGTAACTGAAACATATATGCTGGCATCATCAGGATTTGAAGAAATTATATTTGTTGTGCCATATGAACCAGTGGCCATATCCATGTTCCATCTGGTGGGTAACTATGAGACAACAGCTTTGATGACAGCACAGTATACTTAAGGCAGTAGTTTCCAACCTTTAGATACACTAATTTGCTAATTTAGATACACTAACTACAGAATTTACTAATTACTACAACCTATTGAAATTGTGAGATTCGTAATACCTGGACCATTGGTGTCCTTTAAGAACTGGGATTAAAAACTGCCCTAAGGAATACATAAACACATATACACATGCCATTAGACATATACTCATAAAAAAATACATAATGTATAGTGCTTGAAGAGGGCAAATACAGCCTTCTAAAGCAAGCATTCCAGTGAACCGATGGGAAGCAGGGAGATCTACAATAAATTCAATAGATAAATGTGTCCAGGGATGGTCTGGAATGGGAATAAGGTTGTAACAGGCCATGAGGATACCACTTTGGTGCTTTGACAGAGGCGTATATCTGACAGGCTGCTACAAAGTCCTTAACATCTCTCCAATTGGGCCAATAGAATTGACGCCCCAGGGAGGAAGAAATATAGGTAACACCGGGGTGGCCAGCAGTTCTGGTGGAATGGTGCAATGTTAATACTTCTCGAAGGTCTTGTGGTACAAACAGTCTTTAGCAGAAGCAAAGGCTTGAGCATTGTTAACATGATTAAAAAGACAATAGGTGAAGGTGGTCTTAATGGCTGATATGTGTCACGGGGTCAGGTAGCGAAGGGGAATCCAACTATGCAGATATATAGACGTAGAGCAGTCCAGTAAACAGTCCGTGATCAAAGGGCAACGGCAGGCAACAAGGTCAAAACGTATCCGAGGTCAAGGCAGGCAGATCAGAAGCATAAACGGTATAAACAGGTCCAGAGTCGTAGGCAGGCAGCGCAGAGTCGTAGTCAAAAAACAGGCAAAGGTCGGTACACAAGGCAAAAGATAAATAACAAGGAACAGCACACCCAAAAAGCAATACACTTTGAACGGGTAAAGAAAAGGGAAACAAACGGAGTTTAAATAGGAGAAGGTACTCACAAAGCGGCAGACATCCGACCCGCGGTCCCGGCGGTACGAGGAGGTGGCGCGCCTGCACGTCCTCGGCGTGCAGGCACGATCCTGAGCGAGGATTTGGAGGCAGGACTACCCTGCCGACGTCAGGTCGCGGCGTCGGCGGCAGTGACGGGTGAGCCGCCGCGTTCACCTGAGGTACGTGCCGCGGCTGTGCGCGTGACGCTCTGCCGACGTCGGGTCGCGGCGGGGGCGGAGCCGCGACCCCGACGTGTCCTCATGGCGTCAGCGGCAGTAGTGAGTGAGCCGCCACGATCACCCGAGGTACGTGCCGCGGCGGCGCGCGTGACAATATGGTCATGGGGCACTATAGGCTCAACTTTCTGGTAGTCCCCTTTAGTAGTACAGAACATGTATGAAAATGCATGGGCTTTGGCATTCTTAGCCCCTGGACTATACGAAATGAGGTTGTTGAATCTGGATAAGAAAAGAGCCTACCGGAAAGAATTAAGCATTTAGTATCACTGCTGTATTGGGGGTTCTTATGGTCGATGAGTATAGTGGTGTCTGAGAAACTTCTAATGTCTCTATTCATTTAAAGCTAGAATGACCGATAGCAGTTCACAATTACCCACATCATAATTCCTCTCAGTGGTAGTCATAGGGGCGACATGGTGGGAGGGTATCTGCCTCAGTCTTGTTGAAGACAAGTACTGGTACTAAGTAGGAAGCAGTGATGCATTCACGGTGGCAGTGACCATAGTGTGCTTAGAGTTGCATGAGGAGGATGTGCATTACTTTCAGAAGTAGTACAATCAATAAGTGTGTTATGACAAAATAGCCAGGAGTACAACCTCCGTATTGAGGAGGAGGGGGTAGATGGAAGGAATTGGGGAGCAAGGCTTAAGGCCTTTTCGGTGGTGACTAGAAGGGCGCTGTGGCTGAAGGGCCGTTCGGCAGCTTCCAAGAAGAACCTGTGCAGCGTTCACTTTACAGGTAAGTAACTATTCGGGAAGGAGTTGTATGTTCTCCTAAAACATACAACTAGAAACAAGTATTGGCTTCCTTGTAAAAAGGGTATCCAGAGATTTCATAACAACCCCTATTCTGGGCCTTAGTTTCATAAATCATGGAAATGTCTGCCCAGAAACACACATTATGTGTTTTATTTCCGCTCCAGGAAAGGATTCATACTAGATTCACAGATTGACAGGTCAGGAACCTCCTCTTTATGACCCCAGATACTTTGTGGGAGAGAGACTACTCTATTATCTCTCAGTCTGGCAGGATCCCTCCCTTTCACAACTTCCTGCCAATGATGCCAGATGTGAGGCATTCTCTTGCCTCTTCCTGGGGAATCTACACAAGGACCTTCTTTATCCCAAAGAAGATCATAGTGCAGGTTCATTCGGAAGAGGAGAACAGAGGCACATTTTCTAGTCTATGTGGTTTATGAGGGCTCCGGGAGTATAAATTATACATTTATGAGTGTTTCTCATCAATTCAAGATTCAAGATGGATTCCTTGGAGTCTGCCTTGGAGATTCTATACACAGAAAAAAAGTTGGAATAAAGCACTCAGTAGTGAGATGGTGCACGAGCCAGGGAACCACCAAGTCCTTCAATAAATCCAAAATAAAGAAGCAGAGGCTCAGCACTAAAATGGTAAGTTGAGTTTATTTCACGCAGGCAACGTTTCGACACAAAGGTCTTTCTCAAGTCTTAGGCGTGAAATAAACTCACCTTCCCATTTGAGTGCTGAGCCTCTGCTTCTTTATTTTGGATGATTGGAGATTCTGTCACCCAAAGACTACCACCCTGAATTCCCACCTCCACATTACCATCAGAGAGTCTCATCAGTGGCTCATACATTTTGAACATGCATTTGTTCCCACCCAATAAAGTTTTCTTTTTGCATCTGCTGGGGCGTTGTTATTTCACTAAAAGGGTAAGGGGAGATCTGGGTTATGCGACAGAGTCTATGAGACGGTTTTAAATGGAGGGTGTTTAGGATCTCCTTAGCCTGTACCCCTTCACCTGCACTTAATTGGCACCTGAGACCTTAACTAGCAGTCCTTGGAGTTAAAGAGCAGTTTGAACTGCTGAGAGTAGAAGTGTTTAGCAGATTGCTTCAAAAGTATACCAATTGTTGGTTTGGGAAGTTACTTTGCATTATAGTAGAGAGGGATCTACTGCAAACTTACTTAGTGCTCAGACAGAGTTAACTCTTTGGAAACCTGCCTCTTTATAGCATTGCTGGATTATTCAGATTCAGATTCAGAAGATTGGTAGACTGTGCTTCCTACCAATCCAGGGGTATCCCGCGTGTAGAGTTTGTCACAGGTATTTCAGTGTTGTTTCTGTCCTGCCTAGGAAGAGGAGGAGCTATATCTCCCTATGTTCTACTGGATGATAGGAAATGAAGAGAAATTCCTAGGAAAATAATTCACGTTTATCTCCCTTAACCTCTTAATGACCAACGACGTGCCACTCACGTCATGCAAAAACGGTCAGTTAACAAACAATGATAAGCCTGGCACTCTATGACATTAGATAAGCTTAGAAAGTGATCTTTTTTTGCTCGTTGTGGAGACATTCAGCAACATCGAGAGCTACAGCCTGTGTGGCCCCTCCCCAGGGTATCATTGTCCACTCTACATAAAAAGGCAGCGGATGTCTGATTTAAAAGAGCTTAGGAAGTGATCAACAAAAACCCTCCCAGGACACACTGTGACCACTCCGGAGAGAGAGGTCACATTAAAAAGTAAACACGTTTCCATGCCCTCCTGAGAACTCTGGGCTCCCCCTGCAGGTTAATTACTGCATTCAACCATTCAAGTCAATAGAGCCCAGCTTTCAAATCACAATGTGATGCAGCGATATCGCCAGCAGGGGAACCATGCAGTTCCAACAAAATATAAAAAAAGAGTGTGGGTACACTAAACGGGGGGAGAAGAGAAAATGGCAGGTAAACAAGAGAACCACAACAATGTTAATACACTGGTCATGAAAGGTACAAAAAAGAAAAAACAGTCGGTCCTTAAGGGGTTAAATGAAGTTGAATAGTTATGCATTAGCATGTGTCCTCTGGCTCTTTACTAGAAGGGGAAGTTACAGAGGCAGCTGTATAGTATGAGATAGTATGAGAGTGGAGTGGCTTTATTTTAGATCCAGCTTCCTGCAAGTTGAAGAGAGCAGAAGCCCCGTCTGTTGCTGCCACATGGACTAAGGAAACAGAAATATGTGGTGGATAACAACGTTTTCTTTCACAGTTTAGTTATCTAAAATAAACAGATAATTGTTTTATGTATGCAACTGAAGAAAAACAAAATAAATACCATGTGGGATTAATTTGCCACATAATATCACCATATGTTATTGTAATCTGTATATCTGTAAACTGAACAGAACTGTGAATTGTTTGGGAAAAATAATCCCCAGATTAATTTGTCCAATGTGGTCAGATGCTACATATCATAAAATCCAGAAACAACTGATGCATGGAAGACAATGTACAATAAATGTTCAGACAGAGAAGGCATCAATTAGCAAGAAAGAGTACACCGATCAAGCAAATGGTCAGGTCCTAAAATATTTAGTAACTTTGTTGCTCCAGAGGATGAAATAGCCTGCAACTGGATGTTTTTCACATGGTCTCTAGTAATTGGACTTTTAAGAAAGCTACAACTTGGAAATAATTGCAATCTCCTTCCCATGTCCATTGTACCCGGCAGTCTTTTTTCAATGTTGAACATTCACCAAGGAACAAGGCTATCAATAAATTGTGGCTCAGATATTTGTTGCCATAACTTTTGTCCACCAAGAGACACAGGGGTAGATGGCACAGATCCATAAAATACAACACAACCCGTCATCACAATTCCAAGTACGGAGATTTTTCTCAGATTTCACTTTTAGATCATTGTTATATTTATTAAAATATGAAAACCTAAACCTCTTTACACACACTGTTTTCGAAACATTCAAAAATGGTTCAGATTTGTATTTATTATTTATTATCAGTAAAAAGGACTGAGTGATTTATGTTTATTTTTCCACTGCTTTCAATGACATTTTGCCATCATAGCAGAACTTGCAACCTGTACAAGTGCACTAGTGATTACATGGACACAAATTACCACTATGTTATTTCCTACTCTTTCCTAATATGTAACAGCTAAAAAATGTTTTATTTAGCAATAAATCTTAAGGGTACAGTATTCCTGCTCAACTAAATAGTGCCTGTCTTCTTGTCTTAAATCACAGGGGATGAATAGATACACATTGTCCATAAAATCTAGGACTACCTGAATGATTTAAATGGATAGAGAGTAGAATAACCATTTTAGCGACACAACTCAGGTAGGTGAAATTGCTTTTTGCCCTATTTTTTCTTGGCTGGGACAAACTATTGGTGTTGCACAATGTACAAGTCTATCATTTGACTTTTTGAAACAGCTGCACGTATTCTTTTTGCTGAGAATTCTAAAGATTTACAGTCACATTTGGATTCGCTGGAATGCAATTTATAAGATGAAGTGAGAAAGTGGTTGGACATAGCCAGATTAAAGCAATCTTTCAAGACCAGAAGGACTTTGAAAGGACTGAAAAATCTGTACAACTTTTTTGTATAAAATAATTCAAAAAGGCTCGATAAAGGTACGTTTGAAAAACTGTTGTATTAAAGTTAATTAACTTATGCGCGTGCGTCATGGTGGGTTTTGTGGAATAAAAACTACATTTTTTAGTCTTTGCATAGTATACCCTATGCTTTGATTTGACTTATTTGGGGTGCAAAAGCCTGAACTTATATTTCGTGTCATTATAGTAATTTTCAATACTTTTCATAGTAGATGCATCAAAAAACCATAAAATGTGTATTTTTTATACATTAGGCATTGTAAACTTCTATGTAAAGGGTCAGTACTAACATTAGTATACACCGTACCTAATATTTTGCAGAATGCTTTTGGAACAAATAGCAAAATATGTGTCAGGGTATGTCAGCGTGTACATGTTTGTGTGTGTGTGTGTCTGGGTATGTTATTGTAGCCAGCTGTGTTAGTGTGCATATGTGTTAGTGAACCCAATAACGGACAGGAAAGTGCTTTCACAAAGAAAAACTTTTCCTTTTTCCTTAGGAATCCAGTGCTAGTGATCACTGCAAATATGTAGGGGGCATTCTTCTCGATTCCTTCATGCATTTGCAAGAGGGAGAAATGTTAAAGGACTGCTTAGCTATTATATGTAATGAAGTACATATGGTGGCTCAAGTGTCACTTTTATACCTACATGTGAAAATGTTTGATTAAACTTTGACAGTGCAATTTTTTTTCTTTAGTATTCTATACCAAAAGCTATTGCTTATCTCCAAACTGACACTTTATCCCTTGTAGGTCTTCACATGTCTTTCTCTCCCGCTTCACAATGGTCTTCTACACACTACAAACAGTAATAACTGAAAATATCATAATAATAGGTAATTATGAGCCTGCAAAATGGTGAAAGTAGTTACAAGATACAATAAATTGTCCAAAAAATACTGTAATTTAGCGACGCAATGGGATAACATGGCTATATCAATTTTTCTTACGTTCACGGTTATAATAGATTATATGTTCCTGAGACTGAGTAACTTGGATTTTTATCTAAACTAGAAAAATGGATATAGCCTTTAGGAGAGCGTAGTAGAAGGTGATTGGTATATGCATTCAGATATTTCAGAAATTTTAATTTCAACAAAAGTTGACAATTTTTTTTCTAGATTTTTTTTATTAGACATATTGCCATGGGCCCAGTTAATAGTACCTAGTTAAAAATATAAAGTGGAGTCATTTTGACAGACTAATTTCCCAGACTTGAATACTTTTCTTGAAGTCACAAGGTTTTTTTTTTTCTTGTATTATTCTTAATTGCTTTTCTTTATAAATAGTTAGTGCTCTAACAGTTCATATTAAAAAGCTAAGTCAAATGCTTGGACTAAATTGCTCATTTTATATTTTGCTGACATTTGTCCTGTTGCTTTTGTCACACAAATTCTTGTTATTTTTTTTAACTTAAATATTACATATTTTCTAACACTCCAATGTTTGCATATTACTGTATGCAAGACACAAATGCATTCCAAATACCGAAGTCTAATGTCAAGAGCTACAAGCATAAATTAACCATATCTGAGATGTGAGTTCAAGCATCCTCATTTACTTTGATCATTCAGTGAGAAGTTACAACCAAAGTAATAATTGAAATACTCAATGTGACATTGAAAGAGAACAAATCTAGCCTTGTAAGTGTTCTCTTTAAATTTATATTTAACTCTAGATAACCATATGACAGATGTGGCCAGGGAGCAGAGCTGTACCAACAGTTCACAAACAAAATACAGCATTTGATGTAAAAGTTTGTTTCATTCCTAGTTCTTTGCAGGAATGCTTAATTGCCACGTGACACAAAAACAGGCACGGGCTAGTTGTTGATACTAGACAAAAAAAACTTCTCGAAAGCTTCTGTGATTTTCTCATATGATTCAACCTTAAGAGGAAAGAATAAAAAAGCCAATCTTCTACATACATTTAGTATTTTAAAGTAGAATGGTACACTTGACCCAACAATAGTTGTTCATTTAATTTTATGATACATTTTTCAAAAATGGATATTATATAAACTTTAGTTTAATTACAGGAAAGAAATGAACTGTGGATGTGAAGAACTCAGTTAATTGATCTGAGAGTTTCTTGCTTTTTCAACTTGAACTAACGCCACTCTACTACAGTGTAATGTACTGTATATGCAAATGCAAGTAGGCATTAGTAAATTTGCAAGATGGGCTGATTATGTACTCATTATTTAGTGAATGGATCTACCCAACCTCTTGTCTTAACATTTCTTCTCACAGTCACAGTGAAGCTGTAGGAGGATCATGGTAGCAGGGCCAGTTGGAAATAGCCCAAAAAGTACAAGATGAACAAGATGCGTAGAGGGCAATGGATAGTCAAACAACAAGACCCATTAAAGACAATTGGCAAAAAGCAATCAGATTCCAACAACTGAACACCAAGAGAGTTGGGATTAAAAAGGGATTGCATAAGCATCAAAAGGTCAAATAAAATGGAATTGATATTGTGCTGCGACAATTATGAAAACATGTTACTTGTGACATCCTTGCATTGGCCATACTCAACTTCCCAAATATCTCTTTGTGTCTTGGTATCGCACGAGGGATTCCTTCTTGGATTTTGTTAAATCCCTTTAAATATTTAAGTATTTCTATCAAATCATGTTTTACTCCTCCATAAGGTACAGGACCCAATCCCTCATCTGTAAAATTAATATACACATTGGACAGGTAATTACATGTAAGTAATTGGCTAGTTTTACATAGATTGTAATCTCACAAGCAGGGCCCACATAAGCCGACCATTCCTGCCAGGAACTTTATATAAAAGTACCATAAGGCTAGATAGCAGGCTCACGGGCAGGGTTCTCAACTCCTGATGTGTCTGTATGTTTTAACATAAATTTGTTATGTATGCGTTAACTGCCCAAAATAACTTGTACAGCACTTAATAATAAGTAATGATAATAATAATTTTACTACTCCTCAGAATAGTTAATATCATTACTGGATTTAATATAATTGCTGACCTTTAATACCGAGCCCACAGACCATTGGCACTCAGAATTTCCTCCTAAAGAAGCCAGTGGCAAAACGCGTCGAGGAGAGGGAATCTTATTTAACGAAAGTTGATTTTCATTTTATTGCATTATTTATTTATTTATCCGTTTATTTATCTATTTGTTTTGGATGCCCGTATGCTTTTTAATTAAGGCACCCAACACTTTAAAGCAGACCTGGGCAAAGCACGGCCCGCGGGCCACATCCGGCCCGCTGAATAGCTCGGACCGGCCCGCAAAGAGTGTCCTGGTGACTCACCAATGAGTCCGGTGTCAGCAACGGGAAGCAGCGAAACTATGCACTCCGAAGCCTTGTTCATTTTGTTCACTTCTGTGCTGTGCTAATAGTTATTCAGGCCTTACTTATTCAAGCACCTCTACCAATGACGTAGGCTTGAATAACTTTATTAAACAGCACATAAGTTAACAAAATGGACAAGGCTTCGGAGTTTGTAGTTTCACTGCTTCCCGATGCTGAGTAAGTGATGCCACTGTAACTTCTGAGTGCCAGGATGCTCGTTGCGGACCTTGGGGAGTGCCAGGACAATCGTTCCACGCTCGTCATTGGTAAGTGTCAGGACTTTTCCCTTTGCATTGTAATTACAATAATAATAATGCTAATAATATTCACTTTTTAAGCTCTCTTCTTGGGGCAGCTCTCTGTGCCCTCTCCTAGGAGCATACTACTGTGTATTAAAAAAATCTATTTTCCGAGGTTAGCTGTTAACCCTTAAATATGGCGGCTAACATTAAAAAAAGAAAAATTGATGCAGAATGCCCCATTACGGCAATGTGCATGGAGCCTTCGTATGTTGGTCTGGCCCTCTAAAACCATTCCAATTTCTCATGTGGCCCCATGGGAAAATTAATTGCCCACCCCTGCTTTAAAGTATAGTGGCTTAAGGATGCACATAGCACATTAAATGAGCAAAGGCACATTAAGGAAACATAACGCACTTTAGAAGCGTTTTCCAGCATCTACATATACTATCTCAGGCATCTATCCAGCACTTTAAGACACACAAAGCACTTTAAATGAACATTTAGAACTCAAGAGGAACATCTGAAGGACTTGTATGAGCTGTTTTTGTATTCATGTGCATGCTCCATTGTGAGTAGTTTTAATTTATTTACTCTTCCTTTGTGTTTCTGGTACTGCACCATTGGATGTGTTTCTGTTTTATTGTATCTAAAGTTTTGTGAGCGCACAGACACACATTCCTCCTTTTTTTTAGTTTGAACGTTCTACACTATATTTTTTTTTCTTTCCCCTGTATGAGCGCCCCATTATATATTGTGTGGGATTAGCAAGACATAGAAGAGTGTCATCCTGGCGCTGCTGTACTCTGGGAAAGTATTATAATTTTACAAAATGTATTCTTATTTATTATGTATTGGGGTCTCCACTACACTGATATTAATTTTGTTACATTGGCCCTTATTGCCTACTGAAAATGCATTTCAAATTATTCTTGGAAAATCCACTGTAAAATAAAATGCAAATGTCTTAGGAGATAAGGTATTTATTTAAGTTGGTAAACAGACAAGCTGCACTAGGGTAGTAAGAAAAACTACAATATGTAGTAAGTGCTGAGAAGAGCAATGATTTGTTTTTGTGGATTTGTTTATTTTGTTTATGTAACCCTGTCAAGGAGTGTGCACATTAAACATGCTTCTGCTTATTAATCTACAAGTAGCTCTAAGTCTTCCCTACCCTAAAGACTGTGCGGTTTTATAAAAATCCCAGACTGCACCTCGGTCTTAGTGGTGGTTTGTCACAATATATTAAATGAGAGATTTCTAGGTTTTGGTAATTCTGTAAAATATGCTAGGATGTGTTTGCTAATTATATCAAATCACCTTGAAGAATTAGGTAGAACTTAGAGCAATGCAACTATCCTGGTACATAAGCCCTTGTAAGTGAAAGTGATTTATAGTTAATTTAAAAGGAAGCCTGTTAGTATAGGACTTCCATTTCATGGTGCTTGATATTGCCTCTTCGGGATTAATTTTTGAAGCATTTGGTAAGTATTACCGTGATAAAACAGAAAGTGATATTGTATAATGCACATTAAATTAGAATGGAGCTTGATTTTGAAAATGAGTGAATCCAACCTTAGAAACTTATTGCAATTAATTAATGTGACTTTGAGAAGTGTTCTCAACATAAAGTAAAATTAAACCCAATGAAGACAAAATCTCTTTTCTTTTAAAACACCAGTAGCAATGCACCATTGTCTATAAGTTGTTTTAAGGTTGATTCTGTAAATTGCATGCGCTTTATGGCCAGAACCATTATATAAAGTTGCAACATATTCTAAAAAAAAATAAACAATGCAAGGACACCATCTACTACATATAACAGATGTCATTAAGTGTGAAATGTAGTAATATCCCTATTACAACATTTTCTACCAAATAATAAATGAATACATCAGAATTAGTAAGAAAGTCTTAATTATCAATAAGCCATACTTTTGAAAAAACATATGAACGTCTTATTTTTTATTGGTATATGCTAAAATCTGCAATGGAATAAAACGACATAACATACATAGATGTATTGGCTGAGAATCATTAACATATAACATTTGCGATCACATCTATTTGGCCCATCTAGTCTGCCCATTTCTCCTGATTTCTAGACTCAGATCATAATTAGTCCTTGGTCTTATCTTAGATTCAGGATAGAGCTAAACATCTGATCCTCCAGTTTGCCTCCTGTTCTAACATTTATCCAGATCAGATAAACTTCCCACATGTGCTTTGTTAAATGTGTTTATTTATTTAAATGCCTCTCCCTCTTTCTTCTTTTCTCCAAGCTCTACAAAACAATATCCCAGAGTCTTTCTTGATAATTTTTATCCTGCAAATACCGTATTTGCTCGATTATAAGATGAGGTTTTTTCCAGAGCAAATGCTCTGAAAAATACCCCTAGTCTTATAATCGGGTCCGTCTTATAATCAGACCTCAAATAGGTCTGACTATGAGACTAAGATCCAGATCCCCTGCAGCGATGGGGTCTGACCACAGGTCAGTAAAGTGGCAGACACACCTATCTTTCAGCAACTAATGCCTCTAGCTATACAACCTAGCACCCTGATTTGGTTTTTGTGAAGCTTTATTGGATTGCCTGCTTACCTTTAAGTAAATAATTAAGAAGTTCATCTCTTCTGTTGTCATTGAAAGAAAAGTGGCCAATGCTAAATTCTTCCTTGGAATTTTTGCCCATTACATAATGAAGCACATATAAAAGAATAAGCTGCACTTCATAGTCAAAACAGCCTTGTCGAAATACAAATGATCAGTGCAAATTATATGTGGATACAAAGCAAATATTTGTATCCAGCACTGTTTCATTAACTTTGATGCTGGAAGGCATTGTAAACATTTTTTTAAGTATTTTATGCATCTGCTTGATTAATCGGCTCGAGTAAGTCTGTTGCTTTATGAATTTATAGTTTATCTAAATGTAGTAGTAAAAAGCTTTATGCTTTGAATATGTGAAATTATCAGTGGGTAAGAAGAGAAGTGTGATTTATTTAAGAATTCCTCTTTTTTGATTTTCACTTTTCCTGCGTGCTTTATCTTTTTCTTTTTCCAATATATATCTACAATTGTGAAAAATGTTATTGTATTTCAAGTCTACCAGCCTGTTTTATACTCCCTAGAAGTTTGAAAATAAGTTATTGTATTTGTTTGGAGACAGGGGACAAAAGGTTGTAGTTAATGGTGTACATTCAGAGGAAGGTTTTGTTACTAGTGGAGTGCCTCAAGGATTATTATTATTATTATTATTATTATTCTATTAGCCATTTACACAAGGTCCAGATGGTACAAAGGTAAGCAACAAGGTAGACACTCCTGGTCCAACAAGGCAAATGGCAAGGTGTTCAGTTTTTTTTCTTTCAAGCAAGTGGCTGTTAAATTAAAAAATCCTGATTTTGTGTATATTTCTACAAATAATTAATTGCTATATTGTAAAGCTTTCATTTATATCAGTTAGTCAGGATCTAACCATTTAAGGTCAATGCACATTCTTTATGCATGGAATCATAAGCTAAAAAAAATTATCATGATTTTGTGTATATTTCTACAAATAATTAATTGCAATATTGTAAAGCTTTCATTTATTTCAGTTAGTCGGGATCTAACCATTTAAAGTCAATGTATTTTCTTTATGCATGTATTCAAAGGCTAAATTAGTATTTATCTTAAAACTAGACATTTGGAAGAAAAAAAAAGATTGTACTCTAATGATATACTTACCAGTAAGTAAAAAATGGTTCTTTCCACAACAATGCAATAATACACACTATATAGTAAACAGGGTATAAAGTATATTAGAATAAATGTATAACACATGAGTTAGTATTGTATCATAAGGACTTTGCTGCTGCAGCTACGGTGTTTAACCCCTTCATGACAAGGGCTGATTTTATTTTTTGTACCCTTCGTGACAATGGCTGTTTTAACATTTCTGCACTGCTCGTGTTTAGCTGTAATTCTCTTCATTCCCGTTTATTGAACCCACACAAGTTATATATTTCATTCAGGACAAGAAGGGCTTTCTTTAGAGGACATTGTTTTGATTTAGAAAAAATGACTTTTTCTAACTTTTACTCGAAAAATCTTTTACTCGTTTATAAAAGGTAATGAAATCACCTGCTAAATAGATTCTACTATTCGTCCTGAGTTTAGAAAGGTGCACGTCCCTTCAAGATCCCTTCAGCTCACCGCAAAGGAACGAGCAGGGAACTGACCGCGCGGGCTGCGTCTCGGCGTCCCTGCAGGCGGCAACGCGACAGAGGAGGTAACACAAAATGGCTACATTTAGGGCATGTGCATTTTTCAATGTTGAACTTTGGCATTTGGTGATCCACTGCCCATGCCCTATTTGGTACATCTTTGAGCCGGGCCATTTCAGTACCCTTTAAAACCATATATTTTTGAAAACTAGACACGCCAGGGTGTTTCAAATGCTGGCATTTTAACTCTTTGCATGCACACATTTTACCACCAGCATGTTTTCAAAAGTTTGCAGTAGTATTTTTTGTGTGTATTTTTCCCCACACACCTACTTTAGGTATGAATTTACAGCTCCTGGTATATGTCGCTGTCACACGACCCCTAATATGTGTTCAGCAACATCTCCTGAGTACAGTGATACCCCACATGCATGAGTTTTTTTTTGTGGAAGTTTTAAATAATAATAGTGCTAATTTTTTAATACATAGATCCGGAAATATTTTTTCTCTGTACAGCACCACAATGGATTTAAAATGAAACCGGGATGGGATTAAAGTGCAGACTTTCAGCTTTAATTCAAATGGTTGAACAAAAACATTGTATGTTTAGGAATTGCAACCACTTTCACAGTCCCCTTATTTCAGGGGCTCAAATGTAATTGGAGAAATTAACACAATCATAAATAACATGTTAATCGTTAATACTTTGTCGAGAATCCTTTACAAACAATGACTACGTTAAGTCTGGAGCCCATGAACATCACCAAACGCTGGGTTTCCTCCTTGATGCTTTGCCAGATCTTTACTGCAACTGCCTTCAGTTGTTGTTTGTAGGTCTTGCTGTCTCAAGTTTTGCCTTCAACAAATGAAATGCATGCTCGATCAGGTTGACTCAGCCATCGCAGAATATTCCACTTCTTTGCCTTAAACTCCTGGGTTGCCTTTGCAGTATGCTTTGCGTCATTGTCCATCTGCAAAGTGAAGCCAATAAACTTCAATGAAGATTCCTACAAGATTCGGACAATAGATTCCTATATGCTTCAGAATTCATCCGGCTGCTTCTGTCTTCTGTCACATCATCAATAAACACTAGGCAAATAGTTTGTTTCCAACATGGTAAGTCAGACAGAATGAATGGCTGCCACTAACTCAGTGTACAAATGGACAGGTGGAGCATTCCCCTCCCAGAGAGGGGAAACCGAAGCCAATGTCTTGACGGCTAGAAGTGAGATGACATAGCCCACCTTGGCACGGTCTGAAGAGAATGAAGCAGGGATCGTTCAAGTGGTAAATCTTGGGGAGAGGAGTCCATGGATCAAGCAGGAGCCTTTTGATCCTCTGCCCAGCATGGATCGGGAGGATGGAACCGTTGGTAGGCTGGAAGGACGGACCGTGTGGAACCGGAAGGAAGCCTGAAGGACAGGTGAGTCCTTCACAATGTGTTGTTGTTCATCTAAAGTTGTATTTACCTATTTTTTAAACATGCTAAGAGGATTGTAAATATGTCCTGATATGTAAAACCATAGAATCCAAAGAGGCTATACTCTCTTTTTCACACAACGGAATCTCTGATTGTTCTATTCATTAGTTATCTTGTTAACCTCTTTTGTTCTTGGTAGTTTTATCTATATGTTTTGGCCTGTAGTTATAGAACAATTATGTACACTTGCATATCATCTTACTTGGAGAAGTTCATTAGTCGATGAAGCAGATTTTAAATGTCATGTATCACTTTTAATTTCCTAACTCAACAGATTTCATCAAATGTCATTCAGCCTGAAAATGCACTTGAGAAGCTAATATTACCATTGAAAAATTGCTCATACAGCATCTTAATAATAATAAAAACAGAAACCTACTAAAATGCTTTTTTTTAAAAATGTAAATGTTAATATGATAGATATATCTATTTTCTGTAAAATTACATAAATAGAAGCAAAACTGTATTATACCAGGAAAACCTATAAAACAAAGAATATCAGAATGGATTGAAAGATACTGGGCAGTGACCCAGTTAATCTGAAGAAAACTACGGATGAAGTCCATCTGGAAGTATGATGTACATAAAAACTGAAAAGGAAGTGGAGTCAGACTGTCAATATATACACTGACTCAAACACGGTACGTAGAAATATTCAGTTTTATGCAAAAGTTTTAGGCAAGTGTAAAACGCTGTAAAAAATGCTGTAAAGTAAGAATGTTTTCCATGCATCTGCAGCATCTGACTTGCAATCCCAGGTGGCCCACTACACCATTACCCAGGTTGATGGCCACCCTGGCTGGCAGTGATAGTGTAGTATTGAAAAACAACTCAGGAACAGCATATGAAGGAATGTCTTCTCATTTTAATTTTAAAAAGGAACCTATGAAATAAATTATTAAACTAAAAAATAAAAAGCCTCCTGCTGCAGTCACAGTAGGGGAATACACTGATCTGTTAGTAGTTGTACAGCTTCTAAAACCCACCTCACCCCAGTATATTTACCACACGAGAAGTACACCTATACTACCTATAGTATGGAAGATCAGCCTCACTCACTGACACTTCTTTTTTAGCTTGCTACTGAGTTACAAGGCCTCACCACGCTTATATGACTGCTTGTCCTTTCCTCTTGTAAATTCAACAAAAACCAATCAATCAGTTAATAAGTCAACTACTTATTCTGTATCCTTATAATTGTAGTCCTTTTCCAGTTTCCCTACTGAAAGAGCTTTAAGACAGGTTGTAATGGCACCAAAGCAGACAAACAAATTAACCAATCCTAACAAATATTTAGAGGTTTAATATTTCTTTTCGTTTGTTTCATTGGGGGTCGTTCCTCATTTCTTGGAGAGTCATACAAATGCACAAATTCAGCAAAATTAGTTAAATATGAAGTTGATACGGATCCAAATCTAATCTCTGCTTTACTCTGTACATAGGCTGGTAGACTGGAAAATTATTTGAATAGAAGTTCACTAAGGTGGGCTACGCATAAGACTATCCCAAATGACCAAGTAAAGTTTGAGGGCTAACAGCAGGGAAAATGGCCAGTGTTTTATTTCTACGTTTTTTTTCATTTGCATTACAGTATGTCAAAGTTTCGGAATGAACTACATCAGTAATTGGCATTGGTATATTGTGAATTAGTCAGCATTACTGTGTAAGTATTGATCTTTTAAGGTGTAAGCTCATGAGTTCTGTCTCCATGCTGGTGCTCCTTACTTTCTAAGTTAATGATTTAAAAGTTTTAGTTTTTTTTGTTCTTTATTTTCTTTTAGCACAAGCAAATGAAAAGTCACGGTACTTTTATTTATCTATAATGAAATGTATTTACATTTTCAAAACAAACAGTGTGAAGTAGCTTTATCATTCATGCTCTGAAATCCATCTGCTGTTCTATTGTTTCTACCTACTGACAGAAAGGGTATAGTACTTATTTTCTCTGTTTGAAAAATACGAGTGGCAACAGCGTGTTTGTGCATGATACTGATGAAAAGACAACACTTTTAATTAAAATTCACTTTGATTAAAAAGGGTGCACAGCATGTGCTAAACAACATAAACACTGGCTCGTGCTGGGAGAAATGTGAAGAACCTAAATACCTATATAATTTCTTCTCATTAGTATAAGTGCTATTATGTTAGTTGCTTTTATTACTGTTTTACTGTCAACCATGGCCAAACTGGTAATGCCAAGACAGCCCTGGCACTCTTAATGTAAGTGCAGGTTACTGGATTGCGTGTCCGCATGCTTCATGTTTATGCTCACTTAGCATCCAGCCGGGCAAATCCAACCGCTGCTTATAGGATGAGTCTGTGTCTCTGTCAGCCAATGGCCCACTAGACATTTCCCTGGTGTGCCAGATGGCCAGTCCGGGTCTACATCAGATATATATTATTTTGAAGGGGCTCATTTTAACAGTGTTGCCATTAATAATAAGCAATTTGCACCATATTTTCACCAAGGATAGTGTGCCATACTTGGTTTCTGTGTAGTTCCTATCAAGGTCATTGACTTTCAAAGCCATGGAAGACTATCAAATAATACTGAAAGCGGAGTTAATAATCTCTGAATATTGGACCATTAGTGGACTTTGGTGGAATTTGATGGTCACTGTTATAGATCAAATGTAATGATTTAGGGACTGCTGTCTTTTGTTGCTCACACCAACTTTGTTACTTTACAACAATCTAAAGCTTACAACAGGTTATCTATGTAATTGCTTTTAAATAATAAACCCATCCTTCATTGTCACTGTTTAGATCGTGTTAGCTCAGCATGGTTCATTCAATTTAATGGATTCTGGTAGCTGCAAATTAAACCTGGTGTGTATGCTTTGATGACCTTTTGCTTCAAGGCATATCTGTCTGACAGTACCAATTATCAGTGTTGAAGAAAATGAAAATTCTGAGTTGTCTGTGAGTACTTTACATAATTTACTCAGAACAGAAACCTGCATAACAATAGCTAAAAAGAAAATGATACAATTCAAGAGATAAAAGTATTTTAAAGTTAAATCTTTATTATTGGATTGTAGTTTGTCAACGAACAATTCTAAATCTAGAACAGAAAGGAAGGGCACTTTGAATTAGTCATCCTAAAGGTTAATTATAATCTCTTGCCCACTTAGACACTCAATAAAAACACCATTTTCCATCTTGTGCCATATGAAGGGTTAGTAAAAAAAAAAAACACAGTTTTTTCCAAATAGTCTTGGAATTTAGTATGAAATTCCATCATATAATGAGGACATGGCCTTTCAAAGTTGTTTTTATGCCTAAAACATTTTACCTGGAAGCATAATCCAAAAACTCTCAAAAACCATATACTGTCAACAGACTAAAAAACAAACATGCTTCCTGTGACAACACTTTTTTTGTAAATGGCAAATTACAAATGCCTGAATTACAGAAAAATGTTTTATTAACAGAAATAGAACCTGATAGTATGATGAGGTAAGTAAGGAGAATGCTTCTTCTGTGACCCATTAAGGTTTTTTCATCTCATCCCTACGACAACCCGAATGACTTCATTTTGCTTCATTTTTAGGCTGTCTGATAATAGGTTGTTAAACGACACAATGGCTTATTTACTATAAGATGAAGCAGTGAGTATTACCATATGAGGAGACATTTCCATGGATATGTTATTTTGTTACTCCACATTAACTATGGAGGAAGCTTATGATACAGTGTATGAAAACTGCAAACTCAAAATGGCTGAGAATTTTCGACCTATGCCTAATGCTATTCAATACTCATATGAACATGACGATAAGCTATATAAAAACTAAGGAATAGCCCAAATATATAATCCACCAATGTTGACCTTACTGATTTCACCACTTCCACGATTTATGAAATACATTTTTGAACTTGTAGATCAGTATAAAATAATGCTTCCCAATAAAATATACAATATCTTTTGGTGCTCTTTACAACTATAAAACAGATTTTTATCACACCAGATTTTGTTGAACCTATCCAGGTAATATAACAATACCAGTCAGTTAAAATGGGACTTTTGCTGAAACTAAATAAAGTTCAATATAACTTTATGCACCATTACTTACTTGCATTTCTTTTCTGATAAAGTTAGACATTTTATAACTTTGACTTTGTAACATATTCTTTAACAAACTAAAATGAATTAAAAAAAATAGAGAGCAAGGTGTTATTGCCCTTTCAATGCATGATCTGATGTGATTTTATATTCTACAAATGCACCTTGACCTAGATGTATTCCAAGTATAAATATAAATTACATTTCTGTCTTATAAAGTGTAAGTCTGTATGGCATCGAATGTGTCAGAATGAAATTTGATTTTGGGCATGACCTGTACTAAAAGTAGGAATATTAAAACAATCTTTAATGTATACTGTGTTTATAACTACAATGTAAAAAGTACATTTTCAGAGAGAAATGCAGAACATTGACTATTATAATACATAATATTATAAATGTTTAATTCTACTAATATAATAGTTCGACGAATAGTAATTTTAACAATATCACAAATATTGGTCCAACACCATAAAAAATAATAATAATGATAATAAAAAATAATAATAATAATAATAATAATAATATATATATATATATGTATATGTATGTGGTGCAAGATGTGGTGTAGTTAGAAATCAAGGTGCCACGGTAGTGGGAAAACACAGTTCCCGGGGGCACCTGGTACATCTGGGAATGCAATAATTTTGCACTATATACTTTGGGTCCCTGGGGTGTAGTATCTGAAAGAGCAAGTTGGGTTATTCTCTATTCAACTACCTCTGCACTCTGGACTCTGGACTATAGAGTGCAGGTTTTCCCCAGGACTAGCTTTTATTTTGAGGGAAATTGATTGGGAACACTTGTGGTCTGTAAGCACAGATATATAAAGCAGGCTAAAGTTGGGCTTTGGCAGTTCTTCTATGAGAACTGAGGGAGAGTTTGCCGAATAGGACTATAAACATCTTGCACTGATGTATTTGTTTTTGGAAAGCAGATAAGCTAGCAACCCTTAGCTAAAACTGTTTGCTAATGCTCAGCATAGAGATGATTTTGTTTGCTCATTTTGTTTTCTTTGCTGTACCCGCTACACTGCTGCTGGGTTACAATATACAGACCCAAGCCTTTTTAAGCTTACTGTAGAAGTCTGTAAAGTCACAGTATGGCCCAAAGCTACAAAACTACATATATTAGTGTTGAAGAATGTTCATACTGACCATACTGTTAAAAAAGGTCCCCTTACTCTCTTAGGGTCCATCAGTTTTAAAACAAAACCTACCATTCTCCCAGGGTCCCCGTGTTTACGAGTAAAGCCTCCTACCACATTATTAATCTCTACCTTGAATATTATACATTACAATCTAAAAGGCAGGCATGGGGGGGGTTTGTAGGAACCCTAGGGCCCTTTCATCCAATAAAGCTATATATAGCTCCACACGGATCGACAATTCACTGTAATCCTTTACTTATTTTTACTTAAAGGGACAGTTCATCAAAGAGTTACTCTCTTATGTCTATCCCTTCTGTTTCTTTTTGGTCTAATCTACAGCATTTGTGTTTGAACAGATACCATTGAGTTATGTGCATATCATGGGCTCACTTCAATAACCCCAATAAACATTAATGGGTAGCAATTCAGCAGTCCTAGGCTTCTATACTATGATCGATGATCCAATGGGGTATATGCAGCATTAGCAAATCTTAAATTGATACATTTTAGACATTCTTTCTAAACCTAAACAACTTCTACAATCTACAATTCTACAATCAAAAAGATATATCTAAAGAAATGTAAATACATCGTAGACAGCTGAGCTAAATACCCTGTACAAGCGTAGAAAGAAAAAAATAAATGGAAATTCAATATTTATCAAGACTGCCACAGCTTCATGGACACAAAGGAGCTAAAGTAACCAGTTACCATCTGTAACACAGTAGTGGTATTGCCACAGACAGCAACTCGTGTGTTCATGTCAGGAATTTTTGCATGTAAGTGAACTTTCTTAAGGCATCCTGTAAAAATTGAATTGCCATTAGACTGACAGTTTTAACTGGGAATTCTTTCACTGGCCATCTCTAAGGCTAGGTTTCCATTTGGTATTTTTTTGCTAAAAACGCCCATAAAAACGCCAATAGCGCCACCTGGCGTTTTTTTAGTGGAAAAACGCAGCAGCCAGATGTTAGCTGTTCTTCAATAGGAAATCGCAAAATGCCATTTCCACTTGGCGTTTTTCTGTCTGGCGTTTTTTCAGTCCTCTTTGGCGTTTTTCTGCTTTTTTGGGCTCTGTGGCAGTTTTTCAAAATCGCAGCATGTTGACACTCTGGCGTTTTTTGCAAGGAAATCATGGCGTTTTTCTCCAATAGAAGTCTATGGGAGAGAAAAAACGCCATGAAAAAGCCATGTGGGTTTATTGTCTTGGCGTTTTTTATGGCGTTTTTTCCACAGTTACAATGCAGAGGATGGACCCAGTATCTGTGTGTCCTACGAGAAATAGGCTGGAAACAAACAGTTTCACACAAAACAAAGTCCTGGACTGGTTCATATTGAATTTTACACCATTTGGAACAAACATGCCATTACAAAAAAACATACGCGACTGGATCCTGCGTGCCAAAAGCAACAGCAAACAATTTGCACCATCATTTGGGGCCAATCTTCCCAGAGGAGCAGACATTCAAAATAAAGCATGCCTTACAAACCACAGAAAAGAGACAAAAGGGTCTACCAAGTAAATGACATCAGGAGAGGGCGGATACTTGCCATTTATCCTTTTTAGGTGGGTGAAACTTCTAACTTGTAAAGGCTGGAAAAACTGCCTAAGGTCAAAAAAAGCAATTTCCACAGAAAGGCTAAAACGCCAGAAAAAACTCCAGAAAAAACGCCAAAACGCAGGTAAATGCAGTGGCAGTTTTCTTGGCAGTTTTCCTGGCGTTTTTCATCAAGAAAAAAACGCCGGACAAAAACCCAAGTGGAAACCTAGCCTAAAAGTGGCGGTATCTTGCAGAAATAAAAAAAATGAGTTACATGGTTTCCACGTTTTTTAAAGTTTCTTTTTTAAAATCATGGTTTTCACAAGAATTCCCATGGAAGAGTGATGAGTTTATTGTGGTGGGAATTTTTGCCTTCTTAGAACTTACATTTTTATCACAGCTAATTGCTTAAAAGAATGTACACAATTAGCTTGCGTATGTATAATCACAGCCCAGTATTTGCTGACTCCATGTCAAAACCATTGTGGCTTCATCTCTTATGACAATTCTCAAGAGAACATAATTATTTGTTAGCTTGGTGAATTTACCATGGATGTATGAAAAAAGTAAATCCATGTAAACATGTTTTACTTAGTTTTTGCATTTTGATTTCTGCATTTTACCATTTTTTTTTTGTGAAATGGTACCAACAATATTAAGGGCCGGATTACACAAAAAAAATAACTCTTGTAAAATAAAATATGACTTCCTGTCCATCTCATTGTGGCACAAAGCGCAAATTAAATGGATAAATCTATGGGACTATTAATGCTTATTGGAAATATTAGCTCCTTTTGGGTCTATAAAGCTAAATATTCTTTTGGCGGTACCAGAAAGTAGTTATTTCAGAGTGGACAATCTGTCCCTCGGTTTTATACCAAAGGGACTTTCTTCCCCTGGACCTGCAACCATAGGCCTAGGCCAGTATATATCAGTGTGTGTATATATATATATATATATATATATATCTATATATATATATATATATATATATATATATATAGATATATATATCAAAGACAGTTTAGTAACTACCTGGGTACACTGTCTATTAATAAGCTTTCTTAAAAGTATTTCCAACATCTTAACTGCATGGTTTATTAACCCGAGACAACTTAAAATTATCATTACAATTTGCTGAATCTCTGAAGTGTTTTCTATAGATTTTCTGGTTCTTGAATTATGAACATTGATCAAAATGTTCTTGTTAATGCATTAGGTGGCTATTTAAATATCCTCAGGTAATGAACAAGATGTTCCAAAAGTTTTAACATTACAACTTTTAATAGATGTATATTTACTGTAAATGTTTGTGTTTTAATAACACTAGAAAATGGATGTCTTTTGATTACAAATCCTTTAGCATAATTATATTTACAGTATGTAAAAGGAAAAATAAAAATTATGATCTATGGATATAGTCTAAATCTTCATTTACCTTCATTATTTCATTTAGTGTGATTTATTATAAAACATTATTCGCTTTTGTAAGTCTAATGCTGCCTTTCTAATGGAAAAAGTTTACAAGTAATAAAAAGTATATATTGAACAATTTCTTTATTTAATGTAAGCTGTTGATCCTTCCTTCCTGTTTACTTAAACTATAATTTTAAGCCTTTTGTTTTGTTCCACATTGCATAAATCATGTCATTGCGGCATCTTCTTAAGTTATGAGCTGGCATATTAACTGGTCCTTTAGCACGGCCTGGTACTGTTGAGTGCTGTTAAAAGATTGTCATCAGTCTTTGGTCCACCATTGGCCCTCTTGCATTTTTAGTTTGTGATCTGGTTCAGATATTTTTCTATTTGATCAAGATCACACTGATCCCATTTCTGAAAGAATTTTGGAATAGACTACTTGTTGAAACCACTCCTGAATTGACAGAAACCTTGTTTTACTGATCATGAAAAAAGTTGTCTTTGGCCCATTGGCCCCACATGCAAGAGTTTTCTTTAGTTACAGATAATCAGGGCCGGCCCAAGACTTAATGCCGCCTGGGGCGAAGTTTAAAATGCCGCCCCCCCCCACCGACGCCATTATCTACCCTAACCCCCCCCCGGTACTTACCTTTAAACAGTCCTGCGGCGAGTCTCCTTGCTCTGCCACGGTGCCGGCTTGTAATGCTGAGCGCTGTAAATTGACGTCACTTCTAGCGCTCAGCATTACAAGCCGGCACCGTGGCAGAGCACGGAGACTCGCCGTAGAGGAGAGAGAGAGGGGGGCCGAGCGGGTAAGCGAAAACCACTCGGCGCCCCTCTCTCTCCTCCGCTTAAAAAAAAAAGCGCTTGGGGCGGCAAAGTGCCGCCCCTTCAAAAGTGCCGTCTGGGGCAATTGCCCCAGTCGGCTCCATTGTAGGGCCGGCCCTGCAGATAATACCAGGGAAATCTTGGATTAACTGCACGTATTTTCGTAATGACAGGTACATGGCAATTGGCCAGTGTTTTGTTTCATAGAACTCAAACATCAAGCAAAAAGACAGGTGTTATTTGAGAATTTTTTTTAAAATAATGTAGAGTTGTTATTTTGTTTCTTAACCCCTTAATGACAAAGCCCATACATGTACGGGCTCAAAATGCATTGTTTTCAATGGGTTTAGGGACCGGCCATTGTCCTTAAGGGGTTAAAAAAAAGAATAGAGTTCTATTCTGTATTATTCTATATTACCTGGACTGTTGTTGATAGAATATTTGTTTATAATTTATTTTAAATAAATTGTGATTGTTGCCTTTTTTTCCCTTAACTTATTTTAATTAATGGTGATTTACATAGTTACAACTGAATTAGGCAAAACAGTCAGTCCTATTTTAATATAGTATAAATAATTATGAAGAGCAGAAAAGACAAATATCTTGACCTGCTTTACCCTTGGTATAGTTTGTGCAAATCCATGGCTTGACAAATAATTTAAGAGGTTACTGTCATAAATACAATAAAACCACTACAGAATAACAGCGCTGAAATGTTGAAATCTTATATTTTATATATGTATGTTCACAGTATTATCATTATTGTTTTATATAGCACCATCATATTCTGCAGCACTGTACAATGGGTAAACATGACATAACAAGTAGTAAATAACATAAATATTTGATTTACAGGAACGCATAGGGTGCAGGATTACCAACGGCAGAAGACAAACAGCGGTGTGGCTGACCACCACGAGATGAGAAGGGAGGGAGTAGTGAATGTGAGTGTGAGTGTGTGAATACTAAGGTGTCAGTCAGTGTGTATCTGTATGTATTTATAGTGCTAGAGTCAGTATATGGATACTGTAGTGTCAGAGGCAGTGTGTTTGTTTGTGTATACTGTAGTATAAGTGTGTATTTGTATAGTAATGGATTCAGTCTGTGAGGGTGTGTGTACTGTGGTATCAGTGTGTATATGTACAGTGCTGGTCAGTCAACATTTTAACAACATAAACTAAGACGTGGGTAAGAATGTTCTTGTTGATGTTCTATACTATCTTCAGTGAAAAAAATAAGCTTATTCTTATTAACTGACAGTGAATTAAATAGACCTAAGAACCATTCAATTGACATTTTATGACTTAGATATGGAAAATTAATTAAAACTCCATAGACATTTCAAATAGTTTGGCGCAATCTAATTAACTTGAAATAATACGTTTTGAAATGTCATTTGATGTTTATTAAGACACTTCTTTTCAAGTGTTCATTAAAACATCAATGTGGCACTTATTATTTTTCCGATGTATGCAAAAGAAAAGATCATAGATTTGATAAATAGAATTACTTTCTGTAGTTATAGTATACTTTATTTATAGAAGTCAGAGAAAATGAGTATTCTTTACGGATTATGATTTCTTCCCTTTTCAGAAGTAAAGAGAGTTATCTCAGAGAGTTGGTATTAGTCTGACTGCAATACACAATCACAGAGTGTCCTTGTCAAATGTTAGGTAGTAGGCTTTGTTTATTTTAGGTCACCCTGGAGAAAGTCATATTAGAAATAATTATGCCCATGGTTTCTTCGCTATCCTTGAAGAGAGATTAATCCTTATATATCTTTGTCGTTTTAAGAACCGTAGACCAAAGGTATTACATTATACCAAATGGAAAATATCTGCAATCTATTTATGTGAAATAATAAGAACAAAATAATATAATTAACATCTGTTATTGATTAAACACCCTGCTATATACAACATCCAACGAAGTTGGAAGCTTAGCATTGTCCAAAATAAAACGTAATGTAATGCAGCTTTCTGAAAATATTATATAGAAAATGATGTTTTTAAAACAGAAAACAAAATAATATCTTTGTATTTGTAATATTGATACTTGTAAAGAAAATAAATGGTGGGAGGTACCCTTTAACTCCTTGACAGATACTATTGCTAAATTGCACTAAATATTAATGTTAGACATAGAGTGCCCTCCACTTATATTCACCCCCTAGGTAAATATGAGCAAAGAATGCTGTATCTATGTATCTATATGGTTTATGGTTTACCAAATACGATTTTTCTAATCATACACAGTGTTTTGCTTACTTTGAATAATAATAGGCACACAACTTACTGTACAGTAATGCTTTCTCAAACACATAAAACTGCTATATGTTTTTTATATATTTAGGGCTATTTTAGTCTTTTACAAATGAAGTATTTCTGTTTACTGTGATCATCCTAAATAGAATAGACATTATCATTTGAAATATTAACTCCAAAAAGTATTAACACGATAACAATAAGGCAAGTATTCTGATCGAACTGCATTTAAACTAACAAAGGGGTGTCCTGCAAAGCATGCAGCTGTGGATAGACCCCCAAGGATGTTTGGGCCTTGGAAAGCGGCACCCCTGTGTGAAAGACGACCCTGGATGACGGTACCACTTTAAGCGTGCAGAGCTTTAATCTAATCATCTTGTTAACAGACACTGGGTCTCGTGATTGTCTCGACTTTCTTTTCCCCTTAAATGTCCTCCTCTGCTTAAATCTAGTCACTTGTTTGAGGCAGTGCCAAGATGCAGCTTGTCCTTTCATCCTATACTAATAAAACACTAATGAAAAACCCTTATTTCCTTCGACACTGACTACTGAAGTTCATTTTTTTTCACCGTCCTTTTGATTCAACTCACATGCCTTTGCATTACCTTCCATACACATTATTGTTTCGCACATTATCTCCTTCTATCCGAAGCCTGTATCTGCCTCCCGAGAACCTGGAGATCACACTTCCCAAGTGTCTGCCATCTGTTCTGCGTCTTTGCACATACTGTTATGTTTGAAGGTGGTTGTTTAGATGCACAAGAAACACTTAGTACTTATGATTAGAGACACATTGTCATCCACAGTCTTATATAAAATACTTTGAAAGCATTGATGTATAGGTTAATGACACTAGTGCATTTTGTTTACTAAAATGTCATTATGAATAGCATCAATAGTTTAGTGCTTTTAAAGATATATTTTTCCATTGGTTACAATACAGTTGTTCCATACTCCAAACTTTAGAGAAGAAGTTAAGAATATTTCTAAGAAGTGATGTATGAAAAAGAAATGCGATAGGCCAATGTACCCTTCTATGTTGAAACTTATAATGCTTAGTTGCATAGTATAGATTTTTGTCAATATTGTGTTTATCTTGGTTATTTAAATTTGGTATCAACAAGCAGATAGCATAGTGATTTTGCTACAAGCCTAAAGTCAACCTACAAGACATAGATTAGCCTGAATCAATAAAAATACAGTTTCACTAAGCTAGCTTACAGCTTGAGTGATGAGTTTCAAATAGATCCATGCAAATGTATGCAAATGTAAACGTAATACAGACTGAATCTCATGTTTTTTTCACCACTAATATGGCATATAGTTAACTAAGACATATAGAATCACAAAGAAAAGCTGTTAGTATATTTATAAATAATTAAACTCAACCTAGACTAGCCTTCCAGCACACCCAGAAAATACCTGGTGGGCCTGATCCCAATAATGTCTCACACTCACAGCAGTCAACATGTGCAGCTTATCCGTGTCACTGTGTGACTGCCTACTACTGTATATAAGTCTAGCATGCAGACACATGGATACAACAGACGTCACACCTGTGATTTATCTGATTTTAATATGTCAGGGTCAATTTTTTTAGGCAGGTCCTCAATTAAACCCAGTTGAGGCTCTTGTATTGGTACTCGCTGTTTTCTTTGTGTTATAAATGGAAATGTAATGTTCTGGAGCGATCACATTCTCAATATTGAAAATATTTCAAATATGGGTGGCGTCCCTGCTGCTGTGAACAGCTAAGGAAGCTCAGCCGATGTTGCTGAAATGCCTCGTTATTGCCTCGATAACACACAAAAAAAGCCAGGGCGTTGTGTGATCATGTTCCAGAGCAATCACAAGAGACATACAGTAAGGCAGCCTTTCCCAAGATGGCAGCACCCTTCTGCAGGCACAGGTACTGAGATTAGCAACACAAGGCAAAAAATATTTAAACAATTCTAGTTATGTCACCATGACATCATAAGGGGAACCATCCAATTTCAGGAAAATGTAAAAAAAAAAAATGTTACTTGTACTTATTGTCCTTATTTCCAAAAAAGGAAAAGCAAAAACAAAAACTTTGCATATTTCTAAATTCAGGACAAATATTAGAATATTTTTATTTTTGAAATAAAAGTCAGAAGAAGTGTTTTTCACCATATTTTATGATTTTTTTAATAATATATTATATGATCACAATAATGGTATCTAAAGAAATACCTTTCTTGTCTTTAAAAAAACCCAATATATAGCACTGTATGTGTGGGTATGGTAAATAAGATAGAGAAGAATTACAGCTAAACACAAACCATGCAGAAATGTTATAACAGCCATTGTCACAAAGGGTACAACATTTGTACGGTCACAAATGGGGTTAATTTGGAAATAGGGTGCAATTTGGATGGAAAAAAGAAGCTATTTTGATACATATTGTTATCTGTGGAAAGTATTATCAGTGTGGTTGTGGAGAGAATGATAATGATAATAAAATATGTTTATTCTGTATTTGTGGAGTAACCCTTTGCCATTTCTATGTACACATTGGGGGATTTTACTATTTGTAGCTTTATCATCATTTAATATTTTCATAGTACATCTCAGCTAATTGTTTATGGATAACCATGCATTTTTAAGCACTTAAGTAAAATACTGCGTAGAAGACAAAAACATTATTAGTGTGGGCACAGACTGCTAATGTGGGCTATATAAGATAGATTCTACATTTAAATACTTTGATGCGTTTTTGGTTTAATGTGACAGTATAATTCTTCATATAGACCCACCAACAAATTATGCATATTAAAGTACTTAGAAGATATATGAGCATTCTATACTTCTTGGAAAAAGAAAAACCTTAAAATGCAGCCGCTCAGGAGCTGCATTGTGCACCTGGTGGGTCTCATTAAACCCCCTGGAACTCTAATGAACAGCGCTGAAGCTAGTTGGCAAGAGTATACTACACATACACAGTACTAAGCAAGTGGATCACCTCTCCTGCAAGCCAATGGCATTGAGAACAGGGGAATGCATAAAGGGGTTTTAGATAATGTCCTTCCTGCATTCATAATGGAAAAAGAAAATGTAATTTAATAGTGACTCTTTCCTATTATGTTTATTAAAGTGCATATGATGGCTGGAACGTCCCCTTAGTTTATGTTTTTCCCCTTATTTGAGTCACCAAAATCAGGAATCTGCACACACTCCCCACAGGAACTCAGGTGCTTAGCTGTGCCAGGAAGGGCCAGCTCCCCAGTAAATCAAAATAGAAAAAGGCTCCAGGCACTCAAGGGTTCCATCAGGCAGATTTATTGAAGGAGAAGGACAACAACATTTCAACCTCACGATGAGGTTTTTATCAAGTTGAACTTGATAAAGACCTCATCGTGAGGTCGAAACGTTGTTGTCCTTCTCCTTCAATAAATCTGCCTGATGGAACCCTTGAGTGCCTGGAGCCTTTTTCTATTCTTATTTAAGGATGAGTCATCATGTATTTTTTGTGTTTTAAAAAGTATTTTCTTTGAAAATACTGTTTATTATACATGCTGAGTATGTGATGATACAATTGCTTGTCAATAATTAATACATGTGTTTCTTGTACTGCCGCAGGACCAAGATAAGAGAAGAAAATACTAGTATTCCATATTACCACACCATGCATTTAATGAAAATGGAGCTGCAGGTAAATTGAAGTGACTCCTAACATTTCAACTCTTCAAATGTATTATATATTATGAAAGGCTGAGTTCTCCATGTAATGCATAGTTGCGTTTGTGAGATATTCTAGGTTCCTCTCCCAGGAACTGGCCTACAAATCACTGTTCTGTAAACAAAGCACAATTGTAATCAATTGTGTCATTTTCTGATGTCAACTAACAAAAACTAGCGAACAGATGAAAAATCCAGCCAAGTGGTCCAGTAACATAGCAGCACATAAGACATTTGGCGGATAAAACTCTTGTTGTGTAGCGTCCAGTCCTGTTCAGAATTTACAGAATGAAAAAGCATAGAAAATGTATAAATGAGCAAAGAAAGGTATTGCCCGAAGCAATCTCACTGGCTATAAGTTTATTAATAGGTGTATTTTCCTAGCACCCATTTCTTTGCTGTAGCAAGGGAATTTTTTACATCTGTACTCTAGCCACATCTCACTTTTCCTTAAATCTTATTTATAGATGTCATTTAACTGTCATAAAAATACTTTGATGATAAATCAGGAAGGCTCAGCATTTCCATCCGTCAATGAGATAAAGTTATCCTTGTCAAACGATGTTCACAAATTCATAATTATTAAACTAAGAGGTTCTTGGGTGCACTGAATAGTCTGAAAAATTCAATTTGCAGAGAATGTTAAAATGACATATTTTAACAACTTATCTAACCATTTTATTATTAGAAAAATGGCAGGTGGCAATTGAACACTGGGAATCTATTAAAAAGAATTTCAAATGATCTCCCTTTTGGACCATGGCAAATCAAACCAGTAGGCACAGCTGTATGACATTATTAAATTATGTTACAAAAATATGTAAAACTGAAAGAAATTAAAACAAATCTACTTGTCTACACAATTTAAATCTTACATTTATCAAGAATGAAATGTGCTTTAATATCAAGTATTTCTATTGAATTATCATTTTGTTTTAATGCTTTTTTAGCTTTCCTTAGACAAATTATACCTATACATAAAGGAGACGAGACATCATTCATTTAAATATGAGGTTAATTTGCTCCTTTGGATCCTCAAGCTAGAGTAACGGACCTTGCAAGCAATATCTCTGCAAAAGAAGATTTTAGCAACCAAAGTAACTATGTCTAACTTTTATCTAAAAATAAATTCAAGCATACAGATCATCATGCATCAATGATGAAACAATTCAATTAACTTTTGGGAACAGTAAATTTTGTCATATTTTTTTTCATGACCCTGCTCAAAAATAATAAACTGCATGCAGAATAAAAAGTGGGATGGGGTATCAGATGTTACATTGATTTATTGCTTTCATTTATATGCATGTAAGGATGTTTTTTGCTGGGTCCTTATGAATGCGCATAAATTAAAATGTATAGTTAACTGATTTTAGCTCTCAAAAAATGGAAAAATAAAAAAAATATATCTCTAATGATAAGCAGCTATTACCATGAAAATCTCCACAAGTACCAATTTCTAAAACATAAAACTAGACCCAAAAATGAAATTGTTAATATGTGACAAAAATTGTTAATATGTTAATATGTGACAAAAATAAACAGATTTCTTCAAAGATAAAAAGCTAGCATTTTTTTTTAATGAGCCACTTCACTGAATATTCCATTCAGTATTTTAGTTGAATTGGATAAGTACATCTGGGAGATGTGTTTGGAAAATAGAGAACTAAATACCTAAAAAGACTGGTACTTTATTAGCCATGGATAAGTAAAGTTAAACTTTATCCGGACATCACTATATAGAAACACCAAGCTACCTGAGAAGTGTCCATCCCAAGTCTTTAATTTAAAGACATGCCATAAGATAAACCTAGTAAAATAACAAAACTAACATAACGGAAATCAGGTACCTGAGTACTAGGTGTTGAATTCTGCAACTTGAAGTTCTACAAAAGAATCAGACAAACTTCTAGCTGTACTGCACACAAATGGAAGATTTAGCAAACTACTAGTATTATACAAACGTCCTCTGAACCTAAAGCAAGCATTAGTAAGGCGTTCAATAGACACTAACAAATCATAGTACACCTACCTGCCTACAAAAAATATGCAGACCTATCTATTCAACAAATAAGATAACCACTCCCAACTCTCAATATTACAAGATCAATGGGTCTTTAACCTGTAAATGATCCTATATGATGTAAAATGTCATCCAGTAGTCTGTCTGGAGAAAACATGCCAACCATTGGACAAAAGACTGGATCCACACTGGTATAGTGCCAAAAAGAAGAATACAGATACACCAGTTGAAGGACATTTCTGCTATGATGGATATGGGATAAAAGACACAAAATGTACTGTATGAGTGGAAGAGTTCCACACCCAAATAGGCAGAAAAATATGGAAGGTAAAATTATTGCACCAGATCAACACTTTAAACAATGGTCTGAACCATGATTAAGGATTCCTATCACTTGATGGATAACCTGGATAACCATCATACATAAGAATGAAAGACTGTTGACACCTCCAAAGACATTCAATATCAGTTCAGCAATGTGCACATTTGTCAATGATGTCAGTGATCCCAAGTCTATGTATCTAATGCTAGGCTTGAAATGCTTTATTGTAAGTAGTATTCTGCAGGAAAAACAGGATAATATTAGGTAGTGATGGATATGGGTCATCAATTACTTAAATGTTGCAAATAGGTAAGCAACACAATCCACAAGGTAAATATTAGGAAGCAGTTTGCCTGAATATTGGAGTATTGGAGAATATTGGAGAATATTGGTTTATAACTGTAGGAATGTATAAGATATAGTACTCAATATGAAGAGGAGGGTATGTTTCAGCGAGCAAGTACAATACCCCAAAAAATGAATAGGCCAGAAACAGAATGCTCAGAGCTCAATGCGTATACTCCAGCTAATAACCCATTAATGTCCAGAGTATGGTGCTATATTGGCCTGTTTGGAAAGATGCAATAGCGGCAGATAAGTAAAGTGATGAATTTTCATTCCAATTTTAAGGAAAGTACTGACCCATCAACATCACAGTGTTACTAATGACTGATCAATAGTGTGGATTTAACATCTGCTTCACTGTTCTTATAATCTATGCAACAGACTAGAGCCCTGCGCAGGACTCCTTTTTTAATCCCGCTCCCGCTACATTTGTGGCTAATCCCGGCCGCTTCCGCCACATTTGTCGCCAATCACGCCCGCCTCCTTACCCGATTTCCCGTGCAGTCCCGCAAGGCTGCCCTCGAGTTGTTCCCTCACAGCGTCTCTTCTCTTGCTCCGCCCAGGAACAAGGCAGAGTCACAGGAAGTGACGTCACATCACGTGACTCCACCTTGTTCCTGGGCGGAGCAAATTAGGAGACACTGTAATGGAGCAGCGAGAAGGCATCCTTGCGGGACTACGCAGGATTACCGGCACCCACAGGTACAGTGCCTGACCGCCCGCGCCCGCCCGCTGCCCCAGCAAGACCGCACACGCGGGACCTGCCTCCCAATGCAGTCCTCTACAACAGACCATTAAATAAATATTTCAGCTTTACAAGTTAGTGTTTTAGTTGAGGATTTTAAAGATTTTATAAAAAAGTTCAGTTTTAGAGTGAACTGAGGTAGGATTTTTTCAGTATAGATACAGCATCTCTGCCGTTGCAGTGATTACCAATAGCCTTTTTTTTTCTTTTGCTATATGTAACCTCTTGAGCATCCTGTCCTTGATTGTTCCCTGGAGAGTTTGTATTTACTAATACTTTGAGCAGCCTTAACATGTACCAACTTCAAATAACTGGCAAGACGTAACTGGCCCATAAAATGTGAGACCGAAGTAAATTAGACTCTGGAACTTCCCTCCCAGAGAACGCATAGAGGTCCAGGTTAGTAATGCCTCGTTTGGGATATTTCTTCAGGGCCTCTTCATGCACTACAAGCACAGGGGAACTCCATCTCACCTTAACATTCCCTCTTAATCTGTTGCTTGAGGGAGTTTAAATGGCCATCGCCTGCACCTGTTACAGGTTTCATCAATTTCCTGAACTGGACTTCTAAACCTAATATGGACTTCCAGTTGTTGCAAAATACAACAAAACATCAGCTGCACAGTGTCAGTGTGTATATGTAAACTTACAAACATAAAACAATTTAAACTAAAAAAAAAATATTTTTGGATTTTCATATTAAACCACATTAGTTGAAGCAGCAGAAGATCAATTATTAAAGCAAATAAACAAGGCAGCAAATCACAATGAGGTGGTTATTATGGGGGACTTTAACTATCCCGACATAAACTGGGAAACCGAGACCTGTGAATCTCATAAAGGAAACCGCTTTCTGACTATAAGTAAAGATAATTATCTGTCCCAAATGGTACAGGACCCAACCAGAGGGGGCGCTCTACTGGACTTAATATTAACCAACAGACCTGACAGAGTAACTAATGTGCAGGTCAGAGGGCACCTAGGAAATAGTGATCACAATATAATACATTATAACTTGTCGTTCAATAAGGGAACTCTTAGAGGAGCCACAAGAACTATGAACTTTAGGAAGGCAAAGTTTGATCAACTAAGAGAAGCCCTTAACACTGTAAATTGGGAAAATGTCCTCAAAAACAAAAGCACAGATACTAAATGGGAGATTTTTAAAAATATCTTAAATTCTCACTGTGAAAAGTACATACCGTATGGGAATAAAAGTGTCAGGAGCAAGAGAAAACCAATGTGGATAAATAAAAATGTAAAGGTGGCAATAAATGGCAAAAAAATGCATTTAAGCTACTAAAACAGGAAGGCAGTGAGGAAGCACTAAGAAGCTATCGGGGAAAAAATACAATATGTAAAAATCAGATAAAAGCAGCAAAAGTGGCGACAGAAAGACTCATTGCCAAAGAGAGTAAAACAAACCCCAAAATGTTCTTTAACTATATAAATAGTAAAAAGGTTAAAAATGAAAGCGTCGGCCCCTTAAAAAGTAATGAGGGAGAAGTTATAGACGGGGATCAGGAAAAAGCGAATCTATTAAATATATTCTTCTCTGCTGTATTCACAGAGGAAAATGAAATGCCAGGTAATATACAGCAGGATGAGATAAATGCCCCAGTACATGTCGCCTGTCTAACCCAGGAAGAAGTGCAGTGCCGCCTAAAAAAAATCAAAATAGACAAATCACCAGGTCCAGATGGCATTCACCCCCGCGTTCTAAGGGAGTTAAGTAATGTAATAGACAGACCCCTATTTCTAATATTCAAGGACTCTATAGTGACCGGGTCTGTTCCCCAGGACTGGCGCATAGCAAATGTTGTGCCAATATTCAAAAAGGGGACAAAAAGTGACCCGGGGAATTATAGGCCTGTTAGTTTAACTTCTGTTGTATGTAAACTGTTCGAGGGTTTCCTAAGAGATGCTATTTTGGAGAATCTCAATGAAAATAAATGTATGACTCCATATCAGCATGGGTTTACAAGGGATCGGTCCTGTCAAACTAACCTGATCAGCTTTTATGAGGAGGTGAACTCAAGACTGGATCGGGGAGAATCGCTGGATGTCATATATCTTGATTTTTCCAAAGCATTTGATACGGTGCCACATAAAAGGCTGGTACATAAAATGAGAATGCTTGGGCTGGGGGAGAATGTGTGTATGTGGGTAAGTAACTGGCTCAGTGATAGGAAACAGAGGGTGGTTATTAATGGTACATACTCTGAGTGGGTGACTGTTACTAGTGGGGTACCACAGGGGTCAGTTTTGGGTCCTATTCTTTTTAATATATTTATTAATGACCTTGTAGAGGGATTGTATAGTAAAGTATCAATCTTTGCAGACGATACTAAGCTCTGTAATGTGGTTAACACAATAGAGGACAGTGCACGATTACAAATGGATCTGCATAGGTTGGAGGCTTGGGCTGGGATGTGGCAGATGAGGTTCAACACAGATAAATGTAAGATTATGCACATGGGGAAGAAAAATCCAGGCTGGGAATATGTATTAAATGGGAAAACACTGGGGACGACTGACATGGAAAAGGACTTAGGAGTCTTGGTTAACAGTAAATTTACCTGTAGCGACCAGTGTCGGGCAGCTGCTGCTAAGGCAAATAAAATCATGGGGTGCATCAAAAGGGGCATGGATGCCCACGACAAGGAAATAATTCTACCATTGTACAAGTCACTAGTCAGACCACACATGGAATACTGTGTACAGTACTGGGCACCAGTGTACAAGAAAGATATAGTGGAGCTGGAGAGGGTTCAAAGACGGGCAACCAGAGTAATAAAGGGAATGGAAGGACTACAGTACCCAGAAAGATTATCAGAATTAGGGTTATTTAGTTTGGAAAAAAGACGGCTTGGGGGGACTTAATAACTATGTATAAATATATAAGGGGGCAGTACAGAGATCATTCCCAGGACCTATTTATATCCAGGACTGTATCTATAACAAGGGGACATCCTCTACGGCTGGAGGAATGAAGGTTTCTACACCAGCACAGACGGGGGTTCTTTACAGTAAGAGCGGTGAGACTATGGAACTCTCTGCCAGAGGAAGTGGTAATGGTAAACTTAATAAAAGAGTTTAAAAGGAGCCTGGATGTGTTTCTTGAAAGCAATAATATTACAAGTTATGGATAGTAGATTAATAGGGACAGAACGTTGATCCAGGGATTTATTCTGATTGCCATATTTGGAGTCGGGAAGGAATTTTCCCCCTGGTATGGGGCAATTGGCATCTGCTTCATAAGGGTTTTTTGCCTTCCTCTGGATCAACACAGTAGGGACACAATATGTATATAGGTTGAACTTGATGGACTTTGGTCTTTTTTCAACCTTATGAACTATGTTACTATGTTACTATGTTACTAGTTGTAAATGGCATTTATGAGTGAGGGTAGTGGATAAGTTGTTGTAAAGGTTAATCCAGTAGGAATTTGAATGTGCATGGCATAGGCCTATCCTGAATCTACGACGAGACCAAGGACTGATTAGTCTTTACAACAGGAAAAATGGGCAGTCGAGATGGGCTCAATAGTTCTTATCTGTCATCAAATACCATGTTTCTGTGAATATTGGAAATGTATTAACTTACAATAACATAGATTTAATGTCAGCTCATCTAAGCAGGACCATAGTAGTGCCAAATCATTACCACTGATTCGCTCTTAAGATTAGTGATCATTGTGGGCTTTAATTGCATTCAGTTGAGCCAAGAATATCTTAAATCCACATTTAATTTTAAATATCAGCTTATGGCAAGGTTTGTTTTTATCCTTTTATTCTTTATGCTTTTTCTATATTTTCATATTTTTGAAATGCTGATTAATAAATATGGTATGTTTGAAAGTGTTGATTTTACTGATGTACAACATTTATTTGGCAAAAATAATACACATCTGACTTTGATTGATGAGTCTTGGGCAGCATGTCCGAAATTTGAAACTTTCTGCAAACATAATACTGCTGAAAATATGATTTTCTCCAAAATGAATTGCATATATAAAGTAAGACTTTTTCATCTGCAAAGCTCTGTAACTGTTTTGTTTTTTATATTTATATAGAAGTACTGAAGTTCTACACTTTACCTTTATTTATAACTGTAGCAAACAATCTCCCCCCACTCTCTTGGGCCTTTGAGGATGAAATATATTTAAGATTATTACAATGTATGCAAAATAAATTTGATATTTCAGACACATAAACACATACATCCCGCAAACATCTAATTTATAGATTAAATGCTGTCATGGTTTAACAGAAAGGAAAATATGTTACCTTATGATAAATGTGTAAACCTGCCTAGTTTCAGAGTAAAACTGGACATGGTGCAACTGTGCCAAAAAGTAAATCCTATAGACACACAAGTTGCATGGTAACATGCATGACCTTGCCACAACTCACATGCACTCCCATGTACCAGCAAGCAACGGGCATATTAGTAAATGCCTTCCGAGTGTAAATGTGCACTTAAGTTGAGTGTTAACCTTAGCATATAAGGGAGAACTTTAACTCAACTGATCGGTCAAGTTTTTTTGCAAATAGAATCCAGATACACAAAGGATGCTGTTTAGAATTTAATGCTCGACGTAACATTACTAGTCAGCCCCTGGTAGCAACTGAGTCTCAGTGCAGACTGAGGTCTTTTATTATTTTTTTCATCTTGTTGTAGCAGACTAAGTGGAAGAGCGACTCCTTTGGGGAGAACAAAGGAAAGAAAGTAAATGATTTTGTTTATAATTATACAATATCGCATGTGATAATAGTTAGGATCTTATAGATGAAAGGTTTCTGGTAATAAAGAGGAATGAAAATCAGTAGGCTGTATCTCTGTGGTACATTACATGCTTCTATTTCATAATTTGAATTGATCTGTACAGACTCTCACTCATAAGAAGTTTGTAAAGCAACCACACGAAGACAAATACATTGCATTTGTGTACGTCTTGTGTGAGACAGCCTTAAAAAAAGAATTTTTGTCACTTTATTCACTTTTTTGCATATTGTTATTTATTATTGTTTCTTCAAAATGTCACTTTTACTACCACCCAGTAATTTATCAGAACTGCTAGCTATGCTGCAGACCTCTCCTGTGATTAGCAATATTTTGAGCACCTGGTTCAGTAGATTTGATAAATCACCAGCACTTGGGCATTCATCTCATGAGACATTAAAAGGAGGCACTGGGATGTATATAGGTTGCTTATTTTTTTATGATGTGTAGTTTCTTCCATGTTTATATTTAAATAGCCTGCCATCTCAGTTAGTACATACATTTGCATAATTACAGTGACTATTGTTCAGCTTTATTCATGCCTCTACATTCTTCCCCATTTAGGCAGATATCTTTGTTGCATAATACATTGGATTTTGACAAGCTACAGTATTCATTTATTTTAATGATTTATGTTGATGTTTCCTTTTTACATATATGTGCTAACAACTAATTTTCATTAAATTGACTCCCACGTATGTCATAAATGTAAATAATGATAAACTGCAATTTTAATATATCCAAAAGGGGCTCCCATGACTTCCTACCTTACTTGATTTTCTTCAAAGTGTTCATCAAGATTCCTTATCTAATTGGAAAAGTGTAGAATATACAGTCAAAACTTATGTACTAGGTAAGTTGCTGAACAAGTATATTCTTGTGATAAATGCTTTAATAAGCAAAAAAAAAACACAAAAAAAACAAAGATTCAATAACGAGGTCACAATCCAAAATCAGGGGCACAGGCAAAAAGAGTAATCCAGAAGGCGGCCAAGAGTCAAAACCAGAAATGCAAATGAATATACTTTAGCAAAGGAATAAGGAAGAAAGGGAACAAACAGGGTACACAACTTAACTATCAAGCACTGTGTGAACGAGCTGCAGGGTTTTTATAGTGTCGGTAATCAGAGACTTCCCCCTCACACCTGGTCACCTCCCCTCCGTTCAGCAAGGATAGTAGAATGACTCCACCCCTTCTTCTTATGAGCGGTAACTACCCCCTGCTTCCACCCATCCTCCAGATCATAGCCATGCCCCTAGCCACCAGAAATGCACATGCTCTTGCCAAGAGCAGCATGCAAATCGAGGCCGAGGATGTGGCCTACCAACGTGGTGAACTGCCATGGGGGAACTGCCGCCCAGAACCTGCCCCTCGAGGTGAAGACCCTCCCGGTGAGGTAGGTGGGAGCCCCCATCCTGACAAGGGGACTAAACTCAAAAGAAAGATCCATGGTTTGGAATTTAAATTTTCCATGCATTTTTTTTTTAGTGTCGTAATATAGTTTTTATTCACAACCCGCATAGTATTTTTGATTCATAACTTGAGGTTGCAGGGAGAAACACCTTTATGTTGACAAGATGTGAAACAGGGTAGACATTCCGGGTGGCACAACAGAGGGGAATGCAATAGAAACATTTAAATACTTAAAGGGATTTATACATATAATTATTATTTTGAAAGAATTTGTCCTGAAAAACAGTATATAATTTGTGGGGCTAAAAAATAAGTTCCCTATCTTGGTACTATATTTTGACTTCTAATTAACACCATATGAACTTTCTTCACATAGTAACACCTGTTGAGCCTTTTGGGTAGTGCTACCATTTTTCTGTTTGACTGATTTAACTGCTATGTTAGAAGTTACATTTTTAAATGATTCGCATACTCTTTACTTTCCATTTAACTAACTGAAAATTACAAGCGCTCTATGTAGTTTAAAACCTACCCACATATAAAGGTTAAAAAAAAGTTAGGATTTAGTGATGTAAAAACATTAACCTATGCTAATGACCTGTTAATTCACCCAATAGCAGTTTACAGAACAGAAGTTAACCCCTTCAATCCCCTATAGACGTACCGGGACGTCCAAAAAACGCCTATTAAGAAACCCCTATGGACGTTCCGGTACGTCCAGCCCTTCTTGCAGCGTCAGGGACACATCCCTGCCGCTGCACGGGAGATCAGGCTGTCGTTTGACAGCCTGGACTCCCCACTGACAGCAGAAGTCGACATCGCCGGCTTTCTGCTGTCCGATCTGCTGTAACAGCCGGAAAGCTGTTACGTTTCAAACTGCCCGATCGCGCAGTCGGGCATTCCCTTCCGGGTTGCGTCACTGCTGACGTAACCCGGAAGGTCATCGGAGGACAGGATATCCCCTGCAGGGGATATCCTGTCCTCCGATGAGGTGCAGACACTGCGATCTCTGTGCAGGTCTGTGAGGACCTGCAAAGACATCACAGTGTGATCTGTGCAGGGGGATCGCTGGGAGCGGAGTGAGAAACCATGTCTCTCACTCCCCCTTCCGTCCTGAAACAGAAAAGCAGAAAAAAAAGTTTATTCATTTAAAAAATAATAGTAAAAACATCATTAAAATAATAATATAATTAATAATAAAAAAATAATAATGTGAGCTGTGATGTCATTGTGACATCACTGGCATGTTCAGGAGGTCACTAAGAGGACCTCTAACTATTTTGGTATAAAAAATGCAAAAAAAAATTAAAATAAAATAATATAAAAAATATCAAAAATATATAAAAAAATATAATTAAAAAAATAATAATTATAAAACCTTACATCCCATTGCCCTAGCATAACATCTAGCCAGCATAACCCTCCTGCCCCGTTCACAACCCCGAAACCCGTTAAGCCATAGGCATAAAAATTATACAAAAAATGTACACCTTATAGTATGCTCCCTGGTGCTGGGAAAGTATGGAAAATCTATATAAATTAGGTATTTCTGAAATCAGGACACCTCAATTGATAAACTTGGAGGGGATTTTCCATCACTTTACCTAATTTTGTGAGGATTCAGAGGGAAAAAAAAAATCATTTTTTTTTCTAATTTTCTCTAGTTTTTACTAAATTTCTCATTCTAAATTTTCAGCTAATCGTCCAACTATGGTATCAAAAGAAAGCTCTATCTCTCCTTGAAAACACAATATATAGTTTACATGGGTACACTATTCACAGCAAACCGACATAGCGCAAAAATGGCAAAATTGCTCTGAGGTACCAAAAACCCCTGGGATTGAAGGGGTTAAAGCCCAAGCTACATAAAGCCCCACTCTTAGCAGCTAGCTGACCACTTATCTCATGGCCAACCACACCACTCATGTGGTTAGCCCTGCCAATCTGCCTGGCTAGCCTTCAACTCAAAGACTCACTCAGAAGTGGGAGAGATCTGGTATGCCTGCCCTGGATAGATTGTTTTGAATCTATTGTGTTGATTAGACATTTAGAAACTGAAAATACAGAGTATACTAAACCTTAAAAAAAGTGCACAATTTATTAGGTATAAATAATTTGATTTACTACGATAAGAACACAGGCAGATTTCACATTAGGCAGACCAGTCGTGGGGCACTGTGGGAGGTAACTGGAGAGAAACTTAACTCAATAATGCTTCCACTGATTTTGACCAAGCACTGCCTACCTGCCTGCACTTGTGTCCCTCCTCCACATCCAGTGGCCTTTATGGCAGGAGGTGTGATGATCCTTGTGAATTGAACTCTGGGGCCATCTGAGTGCTAAATGAGAACTAAATGTTTGGTGCATATACGTATGGTGCAAAAAGACCTAACAGATAAACACATGGAGCATATTGACTAATGTATGATATGAAGCAAGCTATATAACCATATACATGTAAAAATATGTTTAACTTCCTAATAAAATAATCCATATTCTAATCTTGAACAAAAATGTCTCATCTCTGATTCATAAATAAAACTTTTTTAAGTCTAATAGAAAAAAAAATGTAATCAATCTTTTCATCTTTATTGTATGATATATTTTGTTTAGTTATATAAGACTCAACACAATGACATTGAGAGAAATACCGAAACCCCTCAAAACATCGTGTTTATACTCTATCTTCATTTTACATAGATAAGTTAATTTTTTATGTAAATAGTGAAAACATTAACTGCTTTTCAACTTTAATACACAATACATTTTAACTTGTATAAAAATTAATTAAGTGATATAGTGAAATTTTCTACAATTGCTACATTAGTCTGACCTTTCAACATCTTGTATTTCACATGGCTAACAAGTTTGAATTCTCCTGCAGGATATAAATGATGTAAACATGGGAATAATGATGATAGCAACCATCCAATTCTAAGAACCTGGAAAAGGTCAAAGCAATAGAAAGTATTCCTATAATGACAGATGCATAAAAAAGACATTCAAATTCTGATGTCTCATTCCTATGACAGCCACTATAATGAGGATAGAAAATGGCATTTATAAATCTTCTTTTGAGACAATAATTGTTAAAATAAGTGTAACTTTGTGTTTTCTTCTGCATGAAAGATTAAAATTGCTTAACAATGTTAAGCATACCACATGAAATTGAGTTTAGTCACTGGAAAAACTAAATAATGATCACCTTGTCCTAAACTTCAATTTTTTTTTTTTCAAATCTCCGTTTATTGAAAAAGTAACATTGCATAAGAAGGTGTACACGGCATATCAGGCGCACAACACAATCGTACGCATCGGGCAAATAGTACACAAAAGGGTGACAGTTCGAAAAGACATGTCCGGTGACAAATATACGACAAAGTAATATATAAAAATATACAGTGTGCATAACAGTAGAAGCACAATGTCACAGCGTACGGCGGCAGATGAGCTCGCAACGGAGAGTTGCCATGATGAAATAAAAAACATGCGAGAGAACAAAAGTAAAAGTAAGAAACATAAACAATAACGTAAACCAAATTGCACGTGAATAGACGGGTGAATGGGTGGAGTGCCGTCTCCAAGAGCACATTAAAGGGACGGCGACAAAATGGAGCAAAATAAAACAAAATGAAGCAGAATGAAACAAAGCAACAGGGCCAGAGGTAGGTCGTACGCGTAGGGTCGGCGAGCAGCTCTAGTCTAAATCAGGGGGGGCTGCAATGAAGCAACCCAAAACAGCCTGAAAAGAAGGAGAGGCCAAAAACTCCCTCCAGGGCAACCACTTCAGGCCGTTCCTATATCCAAAACCTCTAGAGGTCATGACCAAATCCTCCATCTGACATATGAAGTTAACCTTCCGCAACCACGCAGAGACAGGCGGGGGTGAAGCCTGTCGCCAAAAGCAGGGGATGGTAGCCCTGGCAGCAGTGATAAAGTGAATCGTGAGTGACCTCTTGTAAGAACCCAGGCCAGAGGAACCGTGAAGTAAAAGCAGTGCCTCGGGGGAGGCCTGAAAGGAAGGGTCGTCAACAGCCGGTATCACCGCGACCACGGCTGTCCATAAGGGCTGCACCAGGGGACAGGACCACCACAAATGCATATAGGAGCCAACATCAGCTCCACACCTCCAACACAGGGGGGAGACCTGTGGAAGGAAGCGATGGAGATCAGCGGGCACCCTATACCACCTGGTAAGGAGTTTATAGGCAGACTCTTGCAATCTACTGGAAGTAACCCCCTTAAGGGCGAGCAATATCATCCTATCCCATTCCGCGGACTCGAATGATCGGTCCAGGTCCTTCTCCCACAGGCTGAGAAAGTGCGGTTTTCTGGGGGTACGGTACGTCAAAAGGAGTTTGTAAAGTGTGGAGAGAAGATGCGTATGCCTGGAGGGGTCTGTACAGAGTAGTTCAAAAGGCGTCAGAGGTCTGGTCAAGTCAGGTGCAGGAGAGAGGGAGGACAGGAAATGCTTGATTTGGTGGTAGAGAAATGTGGCCCCAAAGGGGACCGGAGTAGCAGGCAGAAAATCCGAGATAGGGCGAACCGAGTCCCCAGTAAAAAGGCGGGAGACCCGAAGCACCCACTCCTGAGCCGGCAGGAGGCTAAACTTCAATTTTAAATATGAATTTGACTTTCATATAAACATTTTAGAAATAACTTTGATTTGTGATTGATTAGTCTTTTTTGATTTTGTAATCCTGTGAATTGGCAATGAAGAGGAATGTGCAAATATAAGTTAAAATGATTGTTTTGTACCTCCCAACATTTCACATTGCCAAAGAGGTAAACTTTTGTTTCAAGGGGTGTGGATAGCTCTGGGTTTATCAAGAATTTTTAAGAGACTGTGAGCTACAGATTATGTGCCTTTTTCCTCTATAACACTATTTTTTGGGAAGGGTTAAAACAGTTGGCCATTGTTTTGACCATCGTTTTGGCCTTTGTAAACATTGTAAACATTTTAACATTGTAAACATTGTAAACATTGACTATTGTAAACAGTTGACCATTTACACAAGGAATTATGAGATTTCAGGCAATACTCAATGCTACTGGTCTGAAATCCAAGAGTGAGCACCAATCCCAATAATAATAATCACATGGAAGTGGCCTGGGATAATTCACAGTTCCGCTAGATATATTAATGTAGGTTAGTCCAATATAGAGTAGACAAGACAAGCTCATGGAAAAAATAAGCTTAGACTACTGCTATGGACAGTAGACCATTGCACTGGACACATAGGTTATCCTGAAAATGTAAACTAGTTCTTCTAGAATACATATATTTTCAGTTTTTAGAAACTTGAGTGAAAGTCAAACATGACATTTTTATAATATATAATCAAAAGAAATTTGCAAGTGATTTAAGTGTAGTAAAAATGTATTTCGAGTAATCACCACAATTTAGTAAAAAAGTAAATATTCCTATTTTTAAGTTAGCACCAAGTGTTTCTAATTTGATATTTACATTTTGTGTGGCATAATTATATAAAAAATATTGTTATAACTCGCTTAACCAGTATGCAAATTACACAGACTATATTTTAATGGTCCATAAGTATTTAAAAAGGAAGAATAGTTCATATTTATTTTGATAATATAACATGTTTCATGTGTTGTGTAGCCCTTAACACACTGTAGAGATTTAACAGATTGAATATAATGATCCAGAGCAGGAGGTGGCGTGAAAGTTAGACTAATAGCCCAGATGTTCATAACCTGCATGAAACCTTTATTGTAGCAATTTACAGCTTACATAAATATGTTGATTCAAAGCCACTGCTGTCAACCAAGATGGTTGAGTCTAAATTTTTAGTAGTGACATTGAATTAATGTTTGGGTACTTTTTAAGAGCTATCTTTCTTTAGTGACAAACACATTTTACTAAGGGACATAGAAAAGTCAGAAATATTAAGATCTAATAAATAAAATAATATATGTGAGTGGATATAAATAATTTACTATGGAAGTATGGTTAAATGACCCACTAACATTCCTTTAAAATGTAGATAAATCCGCTTAACCAAATAAAGTTAAATAGAGTGTGTGAGAGGTAGAGGGAGATAAATGGAACAATTAATCTCAGTTAAATTTAGTAACCAATCATATTTATAACTCACCTAATTATTTTGTGGTTATGTTAAACTGTTTTGAGTTTGCAGAGGACAGGAATACGTTCAATTCTATAATGAGAAATTATTATTATGTTTTGAAGTTTAGTATGTATATATATATATATATATATATATACATATATATATATATTTATTATTATTATTATTTATTTATATACACACATATTTTGAAAAACGTTACAATTAAGTGAAAAAATAAAACACATTACAATAACCAGAAAAAAGGAGTAGAACTGAAAATGATAAATAAAAATTCAACTCTGTGAAATAAAAATGAAGCAAACCAAAGTATGCTTTGAAAATTTTCAGCTCCTTCTACTTGTAGAACTTCATTGGATACCTTGTGAATGTTTTCAATATAAGCCGAATACAGAATGGGTTTTACAGTAAAACAAGTACTTAAAAACACAATAAAAACAACACCTGCAGAGAAACCAAACAAAAGAAATATATTATATATTAGCTTAATTCCAGCTGAAAAAAGGAATAGGGATAGAGAATGGTACTTGGGTGCAATAATTCTTCGGTATATGCCTATACAATTGTCATATACTAAACATAACTGAAAACACACACACACATTTTCTTATATTATGCTTTGGATTACCAGTCATTTTGATTGTACCATGGAATTTTGGTTATGTGTACCAGGAGCGTCACCATCATTTTTATACAAAAGACAAGCACAACTGTGTAGGTACGCCAATCAGCCATAACATTATGACCACTGGCAGGTGAAGTGAATAACACTGATAATCTTGTTATCATGGGACCTGTCAGTGGGCGGGATATATTAGAAAGTAAACATTTTATCCACAAAGTCTTTGACACGGGCCAAATTCTGATGGCTAGACGACCATGTCAGAGCATCTCCAAAACTGCAGCTTTTGTGCTGTGTTCCCGGTCTGAAGTGGTCAGTACCTATAAAAAGAGGAAAGAAAAGAAATGAAGCGCCGACAGGGTCATGGGAACCTCATTGATGCTAGTGGGGGGCCCGTGTGGTTAAATCCAACAGACGTGCTGCTGTTCCTCAAATCGCTCAAAAAGTTAATGCTAGTTCTGATAGAAAGATGTCAGAATACACAGTGCATGGCAGTTTCTTGCGTATGGGGCTGTGTAGCCGCAGACCAGTCGGGGTGGCCATGCTGACTCCTGTGCACTGCTGAAAGCGTCTTTAATGGGCACGTGAGCAGTAGAACTGGACCAGGGAGCAAAGGACAAAGGTGGCCTGGTCGGATGAATCCCATTTTTTTTTACACGGATGGCCGGGTGCGTGTGCGTCACTTACCTGGAGAACTAGGATGCGGGGCTGTTTTGACGGCAAAAGCGGGACCTACACAATATTAGGCAGGTGGTCATAATGTTATGTCTGATCAATGTGTGTATGTATGTATGTATGTATGTGAAGAACAAGTCTAGTGTTTAGTGTTAATAATCTTATCATGGTCATATTTTCTCCTTTCATTTCATAAGTGAAATATTTTTTTAAAAAAATTCTATAATCGGGAAAAGAAAAATGTCGGTGCGCTAAGCTAGTTCCATGCTCAAACAATACAAATAATGTTAGTACCCCGGCATCTCTGAAACAAAAGTGGTTATTTATAAACCATTCCATTGGTTGCTATGGTGATAAGTCTCTTAAAACTATGGGCCAGAAATGCCTTTTTCTCCTTTGCAATTTCAATTCATCAAGTCCACTATAGTTTAAATATTTCTGGGACTTAGTACACTGTGGATCTGATATGGTCTTTGATATGATATGTTCTTAAATCATTGTTTTTTTCCTAACGTTCTTACTCATTTGTGCATCACAATAACAAGCGTATTAGTGAATTCAATGACATTAATGTCTCGAAGGTTTCTTGTGTGATCATGTTCATAACCTCTCCAGATTTGATCCAGAGTCTCAGGGTGAAACTCTGGGGTGCCGCGCTGGCCACACTCACTTCCCAACCAATAAAGGCTGTCTTCAAACACTGCCCCTTAGTTACTAAATCAACCAATTAGCCACATTTAAATGGTAATTAATATTGCTGATTAAATTATAATTTCACTAGGCACACCCAGGCATGGTTACTGCCATCCGTGTTGAATCTAAACATGAATTAAATAGAACCTGTCTTGCAAAGTGAAGCAGGCTAAAAAAGCAGCACATGATGCTGCAATCTAATGAAATGGAACAGATGACAAACAAAGTCATTAACATATAGCAGTCTGGAAAGGGTTACAAATTCATGGAGAAAACTTGGGACAGTGTTGAACCTTCCCTGCAGTTGGCTTACCAAAATTCCTCCAAGAGCGCATCGACAACTGATCCCGGAAGTCACAACAGAGATTTAACATTTAAATAACTGCAGGCTTCACTTTCCTCAGTTAAAGTTAGTGCTCATGAGACTCACATTTGCAAAAAACACCTTGATGACTCCCAGCACTTTTGGGATAATATTCTGTAGACTGATAAGTCAAAAGTGGAAATTAAAAAAAAAAAAAAAAAGTCTCTCGTTTCCAGTCTCTGAAATCCTGGTATTCAAGCATTGCATCTTTGGTGTTCAGTAATTAATTGTGCGAGCGTGAATTGTCTACATCCTTAAGTCTCTGCAGACCTGATTTTCAAACTTCACATCAGCTATATACAGTATTTTGAGGATTTTATGCAGTTCCATATTAAAGTCGTTCTTCATCCTTAGTTCCATAACGAATAGGCATGTACAACAATCTTTAGTTCTAGTCTTTTGGAGGCTGAATCAAGCCCTAAACAAGCATGTTAGCCTTAGCAGAGGCATGGTCTTTAAATGGATAAGAGTTCTCATTGTAGGTAATTATTAATGCTATGGGAAAGCCCCACCTATAGCGCATATTGTTAGTCCTTAGTATGGATGTAAGATCTTGAAAGGATCTTCTAGCTTGACGAGTAGCTGCTGAAATATCCGCAAAGGTTTGAATTTCCTTATAAGGGTCCCTTTTTGGGAAATTGCTCTTTATCCCCTGCATGACTTTGTCTTTGGTATAGTAACTAGTAAATCTTACTATTACATCGGGTGGATAGATTGTCTCAATCATTTTTGGTTTCTGCAATCTATAAAAGCGTTCAAAGGGACGAGGGCCTAGTTCTTCTTCTGTAATGCACATTGTCATGAGGTATTTCAAGTATTTTTCCAAGTTCTCGTTTTTAAGTGATTCTGGTATTCCTCTCAGTCTAATATTCTTCCTAAGGGCCCTATATCTTTATTTTGGAGACCAAAATATGCTAATAGATTTATTTTTATCTGCCGTTGAGTGTTTCTCTCTTTCCCATTCTTTATCTATACTCTTTGGAGGCATTATGTCAAGATTTATACAGTTCCAAAAATATGGGTTTAGATCCGAAATTACAAATTAAGAGGACATAGGAGGAGGAAAATAGATCACTATGGCGGTTTCCTTTGAGATTATTTGTTGTCAATATTTCTTCTCTACTACAATATGGAGCTTTCAGAAAAAAATATCTTTGGTAGTGGAATTCTATAATAATTTGTAATTGGCAGTTAATCAAGTTCAGCAAATCATCATTTTTATTTTGAATTTAGGGTAGAGTTAGAAGGTACGCTCTTTCTTAAATCAGTTTATCCAATGTCTGCAGTGTATATTCTTTAGACGAGTATAGGGTATAGTAACGTAGTTATAGGTCTAATGCCTGAGTTGAGAGAGGTCTGAATATAGCAAGTCATCTTTCTTTTTTTTATAAAAATCTTCAAAATTGTAACACAGATTTAGTAGATCAGTCCAGAATAAACCAAGATATCTAGGCTCTACTCTATGAGCAGCAGCCTTTAATTAAATATGCTAAGTGATAGTATATGCTTAAAGCAGTTGATATCTTTATCATTAGACAATTTCATAGATCATTATGAGTAAAAAAATAAAAGATAGTATCAGTGGCGGAACTACCGGGGTCGCAGGGGTCGCGACTGCGACCGGGCCCTGGAGTTCTGTCAGTCAGGGGGGCCCAAGGGGTGCCGAGCGGTTGCTGAAAACAACCGCTCGGCAACTCTTGGGCCCCCCTGACTGACAGAAATCCAGGATGCCTCTGCTCCCCGCCGCTGCTGCTGCCGCCGCCGCCATCGTCGCCGCCACCTGCCTCAGCGCTGCCCAGAGTGCAGTGTTGGGAGCGTGAGTTGACGATAAGTGAAGGGGGGGTAGGGAGGGAGAGGGTAGATCGTGAGAAGGGGGTAGATCGTGAGAAGGGGGGTAGGGAGGGAGAGGGTAGATTGTGAGAAGGCGGTTAGGGAGGGAGAGGGGAGATTGTGAGAAGGGGGTAGGGAGGGAGAGGGGAGACTATGAGAAGGGGGGTAGGGAGGGATAGGGCAGACTGTGAGAAGGGGGGTAGGGAGGGAGAGGGGAGACTGTGAGAAGGGGGGGTAGGGAGGGAGAGGGGAGACTGTGAGAAGGGGGTAGGGAGGGAGAGGGTAGATCTTGAGAAGGGGGGGTAGGGAGGGAGAGGGTAGATCGTGAGAAGGGGGTTAGGGAGGGAGAGGGGAGATTGTGAGAAGGGGGTAGGGAGGGAGAGGGTAGATAGTGAAAAAGTTATAGATGGGTTGGGGGTGGGAGGGTGGTGGGTTCCCTTAACAGATTCTCGCACCGGGGCCCTGAGGTTTCTAGTTACGCCCCTGGATAGTATTTTATCTGTACTTATCTGACTGCTGTCTTCTTTGTGTGTATTGCAGCTTTTAGTTAGTATTCAGTAGGTTTGTGAAACATCAATTCCGGACATTTTTGGCATAACCTTAAAAAGGCAATTCATGCCTAAATCTATCTATCTATCTATCTATCTATCTATCTATCTATCTATCTATCTATCTATCTATCTATCGCTATATATTTTTTTTTTAATTGACCCAAATATTTCAAGCACAAGAGAGTGCAATATCAAGGTATACAGCACAGCCCTGTATCACTTGCTTAGATTAGCAAAATAATCCTTTCCTCATACTGTCTCATCGTGCTTTCTAAATACCCAGAGCTCTAGGCTCTGCAGAATCATATGGCAGTAGCTCAAAGATGCTGGTAGAAAGGCCATTTTCTCAGGGGTGTACTGTTCTTGTTTCCATAACAACTACAATGGCAACAGATCAGGTAATATGGGGTTACATATATAACTGTAAAATTAAATAAAATATATAAATAAATATCTGTTTGTTTGTATATACCTGATTGAAAAAGTAAATCTTTAATATATCATACAAAGCTCACAAAAAACATTTGGGGGGGTGTGGTGCACATAAAAGTGTAAACCCTTGAAGACCACCCCAGAGGTATGGAGGTCTTGTGCATGGGCATTGAGTGTTACTTTTTATTACTTCTACCCTTTAGGGTCAACTTACACTTTATCAGGTAGAATCTGATTCATTGTACTATAAACATGACGGTTAATGGCTGCTGTTCATAAAATGTTTAATCTAAATATAGCTGGACCAAAGTAAAGATATTTGTTTTATAGGAGCTAAGTATTTATCCACAATATGTCCAGGATTCTTGCTTTTATATTCTCAACCATCTGATATGCTACTGTGAATACTTTCAAAACAAGGAGTGGCAGGATTCTTCAAGATCAAAACTTGTATTGGTTCTGTCATTTGTACTATGTAGTCATCTTTACTTTATGCTATTGTAAGCTGTTAGTCATATCATATTAGCACTAAATCATTTTCAAATATTTTCCAAACAAAGCGTTCTAAAAACTTTCCCTAAACCACATGTATAAGCAGATTTTCTATTTTAAGCTTGTGCAGACTTTACAAGATTTATTTTTCTGTACACAAAGCCAGCTGTATAAAACCTAGACATTATTGAACCACCGATTTAGTATATACTTATACATATAGTTAATAATATAATACAGCAGCATACAAAAAACAGCTTAGTCATATTATGGACAAAAGTTCACCTTAACGTAGCTGTCAGATTTAATTGTAACATCAGCAGTGGCAAATGAACATCTTGAGGATCAAGAATTTTAGTTTTTGCTCGTAAAGCAGTAGAAGTCATGTTTGCATAAATTAAAGGGTAATATCTAGGACAATGGGGTGATTCCAACATTGTAGCTATATCTACGAAATAAATACCGATCATTGCATATATTGAGATGGAAAAAACCTCCAGATTGGCCAAGATGTATTAACTGAGATACAATACATCCAGTGGCGGAACTACCGGGGTTGCAGGGGTCACGACTGCGACTTGGTCCTGGAGTTCTGCCACTCAGGGGGGCCCAACCAGGCCGGACTGGCCCACCGGGATACTGGGCGGCCGGCAAACTAAAGGGGCGGGCTGGGCAGGGGGACAATCGCCCCCCAGGCCGGCCGAAATCTAATCTAAACGGCCGCTGGGTGCTGATGCGGCCGGCCGGCGCTACTTTAATTCTTTTTTTTTTTTTTTTAATTTAATATGGCATCCTGGTTTGGATGAAAACCAGGGGGCATTTTTACTTTGGGAATTAATTAGTTGCCTGGTGCCCACATTCACTCTCATTCACTCACTCTCTTACAGTCTTCCTCTCCCACAGTCTCATTCTTGTTCACTCTCTCTCATGTGTTCTGAATGTTTCCCTACCTTCTCTGCTGACCACTTCAGCTTCTGCCGACCACTTCCTTTTCAGCATCATCCTGTTCTTCATCTTCTATCTTATCTCTTTAATCTTCTATCTTCTATGTTGTCCATAACCCGGCACAAACTTCTTCCTCCAATCAGGGGCGAAGCATCACCGAAAGTGCACTTTAAATGATGTCCTCTCACCCGAGAGGATCGGACATAACTTTGGTGCAAACTTCCGCCAAAATGGTGGCGCCCTAAGGTGAACTTCTGCCTAAATGGATCGGGGAGAGTATCGCCAGGAAACACCTGCATTTTAGCAAAAGTTTGAACCAGGTTATGTCCATGGGGATGCGGACGAAGATAGAAGATAAAAGACGAAGATGAAAGAGAGAAGGCAGAAGAAAGAAGATGAAGAATAAGAAGAAGCAGAAGTTGAAGGAGAAGCAGAACTGAGCGGCAGAGAAGGTAGGAAACCATTTAGAGTGCACGAGAGAGAATGTGAGAGAGTGAGTGAGAGTGTGCGTGAAAAGGCCCACTTTTTTGTCTGGCTTCGTTTTTGTGAGATGGTATGAGTTGCTGAATTCGCCAAAACTCTGTAAATTTGCAGTTGGTACAAATACGAATGCAGAAGTCTTATAAATACCGTATTTGCTTGACCATTAGACGACCCTCTTTATGCAAATCAATATTATACACTCTTCCTCTATACATTGAGAGCATGCGAGAGTGAGAGCATGGGTTACAAGCCCCTAGGCTTAGTCAGCTGTGCTGTCTGAGGTGTGAAAAAGACGCAATGATTGTACAAATGGGAGATCTAGAAAGGGGGGCGGGGGTAATTGTCTGGGCTGCTCTGATTTAAACATTTTGGGACTGATTTCAAGCATTTTAGTTGCAGTTCTGGATGTATCCACCGAGTAAGAAGACTATTAATTAACATTTATACCCTGACTGCTTTTTTAAAGCAGTTATAGATTGTGCTGCCTCCCCTTGCTTTACTATGACAGACACTCTAGAGAAGTTCACCTCTAATTGGCTGCATGTTTCTCCGGTCTCCACAGGAAGCCAACCCATGACCTGTACTTTCAGGAGGTGACCTTAAGTGGAAAAGAGGTTTGCAAGCTTTTTACAAGAGTAGTCTATAAGAACCAAGCTTGATTGCGTAGCAGGGGTTCAGACAAGATATCAGTTCCTTGCAATCCACCTTGATCTGAAACAGAGATCATGGATCACAATTCACAAATATTGGAAATTCGCAAATATTGGACTGAAAGCTGGTTTGATTTTTGCCAGATATAATGTCTATTAATTTTCAATTATATTTGAATTACTAGCAAATCTAAGAGTAGTTTTACTTACATGAAGAAATACATTTTTAAAGTAGACCTTGTTTTTAATATAAATTATGAGTATATGTTACCTTAGAATACTTTTTATAGAGGCCTAAATCTGGCATGATGACTGTTTGATTCTTCTTGCTCGACTACAAGAGATTCTAAAATAGTTTCTAAGGTCATACTTGTAATAATTGAATAGAAGCATACATATTCAGAAATGAGTGATGTCCCTTTGTACAATTTTTTTTTAGGAAACATTTTGCTTTTAAACCTTGCCTACATAAATCCAACATTTCTAATAACTGTATTTTCCCTGACATGAATATGGAACATTAAAATCCATTGCATATTTTATATATTTGGTTTTTAGCATAACTAGTATATACATGTAGTTTTTAATATAATACAATAATCAGAAAATCAGAAAGACATATACACATATCACACAAGTTACAATTCTGGAATTAGTTTGTAAAGCTAGAAGAAAAGTGAAGACATTTAAACCAAACAAAAGTCATACAATTAATGTCAACCATTAATTTACTAAGAAATATTTTATATAACTTATACTAAAGTAGTTAAGTTTAACAAGTTGATTTTTGTGTTTTTGTTTTGATCCAGCACTTATCCAGTGAGGCACCCTTGGTGGAACAGCATCTTTAAATGTAAAATATAGGCTTACAAAAGTATGTAGAGTTCAGAATGTTCAAAATTTTATTTTTAAGCACCATCAATGGTTCTAACACGTGATCAATATAATGCGTATACCGTATTTGCCCGATTATAAGATAACCCCCCAAAATTTTAATATAAATTTAGGAAAAAAAAAGAAAAAGCCTTAATATAAGACTACCCTATAAGAAAAAAGTTTTACTATTAAATATTAATTAACAGGTAAACATTTTTTTCATATTTAATAAAAATTATGAGTGAGAAATGTATTTTTTGTTTTTATTTCGTTTTATTTGCCATCCTGCCCCCAGTTATGCACATCTGCCCCTCAGACATGCCTTATACCCTTTATATACCACTCTGCCTCCCTGATATGCCTTATACCCCCTATATTCCACTCTACCCCCCAGATATGCCTTTTAACCCCCTATATGCCACTCTGCCCCCAGATATTCCTTTTCACCCTATATGGCACTCTGCCTCCCTGATATTGCTTTTAACCCCCTATATTCCACTCTGCCTCTCTGATATTCCTTAAAACCCCCTATATGCCACTCTGCCTCCCCAATATTCTTTTTAAACCCCTATATGCCACTCTGGCTCCAGAAAGCCCTTATACTCCCCATATGCCACTCTTACCCTTTCCTCGATTTACTAGACTTGTACCCCGTGCTTCAGATTCCTTAGTGTCTAGTGGGCGACTAGTGGCGATGCGCGCAGACAACCTCCGCTGCTGCCGGCACTTCCGCTGAGGCTTCTATGAATGAGCATCGGAAGGTCACATGGTGCCGGTGCTCCGTCATAGAAACCCCAGAGGAAGTGTCGGCAGCAGCGGAGGTTGTCTGCGCGCATCACACAGGCACCCACTAGCTGCCGGAGAGGAGGATCCGTGTCCCCTGCAGTGCTGTGGAAGATCTGGATCTCAGTCTTGGGCTCAGACTTCTATTTCAGGTCTGATTAGAAGACGACCACTAATATAAGACGATGGTTATTTTTCAGAGCATTTGACTGGAAAAAAACACTTGTCTTATAATCGAGCAAATACGGTACATTACATTATAGTTCTATATAAAATGAATAAAATACTCCTACCAACCTCAATCCTAATTCTAAAAGGCTGATCCTATCATAATCTGACTGAGTAGCGCAAATATATGTGATATAGTGTTAAAGGCATTATTAACCAATGTTATTGTTCTGGATATTCTGACAAATGATGAAGGTTCGGTCATTTTACAGGATTACAACCGCACTTGATTAATCCACCAGTGTATAGCTTTTTGCTTGATTTTTAAATTTCTGTCCTTATCTTTTAAACACATCATTTCTTCAGGGCACCTTCTTGTATATATTTGCACACACAATTCCACTTACAACAACATGCACATTTAATTTGCTCGTAATCACAATTTAGAATCTTTCTAGGAAATCGATCATTTTTGAAAACCTGCACCAGTTTCCAAAACTAAATTACTTTTTGATGAATGCAAATCATTGATTGCATTTATGAAGAAGTAATGCTATTTATTTTCTTCTCTATATTCCAGTACTATTTATTGTTGTAGATTGGATTAAATATTTGTATCTTTCACATAATCCGTTTTCGTATTATATATCCATTAAAGCTGCAAAAGTTAATTTTATTATGGTGTATTTTTGGGGCACCACCATTTATAGGTTAAAACTATTTAATCAATTGTACTATAATTTTAATATATTATTTTTTAAGATGGAATGTTCAGATGGACCTGCTTTCTACTTTACAATCTAAAGGAAAGTGGAAACTTGATGAAAAGCATAAGATAACTGGTGATATGATAGACTTCCTGAAAAAGTGACATTTCCTGGAACCCTCAAGAGGACATTGAAGCCATTCTATGCAAATAAAGGCCTGGTGTCAGTTTTAAGTCCAGTGTAAATGCAGTGCCCATGCTCACTATACCCACCATCAACCACCTCCCCTGATCATTCGATTGAGAGGTCCAGCAGGTTAGAAGAGACCCCAGCATGTATACGCATAAAGTGCTTCCATTAATGTGTGTGTGTGGGGGTATATTTGTGTGTGTAGTTATATGTGGGTGTGGGTATATTAGTGTGTGAACATGGGTCTTTGGGTATGTTAGCATGTGTGTCTGGGTGTGTTAGTAAAATGTGAATGCCTGGGTATTTTAGTGTGTGTGTGTGTGGGGGGGGTATGTTAGTGTGTCAACATGTATCATTGGGTATGTTAGTGTGGGTGTTAGCTTCTGTTAGTGCGGTTATCTGGGTATGTATGTGAATGTCTGTATCTGTGTCTGGGAGTGTGGTAGTATCTATTATTGTACACGTTCACCCTGTATTAACATGCATTACGCAGCCTCTCAATAAGAATCTATATTTCAGATGAAGTGGCCCACTGAATAAAAAAACGTGGACAGCCCTGTATCTCAAATTTTACACTTTAATTCAGTATGCTGTGATATTTGCTATGACAAGGTGCATTAATACATATATATATATATTAGATTTTGTCAGTAGCTTCTATTATACTTACATGTTTGACTGTAGTCACAGTCATGCATCTACTCAATTATTGCAAGAATAGCTTCTCTTTTTATAAAATGTTGCAGACTGTAATCTCTTTACCAAAGGAAGGAATAATTATTAAGGTGGGAGACCTTGAAATTATATTACATTTCAAATGTAAGACATCTAATATATGATCGGCGCTTTCTTTGTTATCGTGTTTCTACAGTTCATAGCTGACAGCACATTACCGTAAATAAAACAATAATTATCAGTAATGGAATTTGTCAGAATTCCAGATTTGTAATGTACATTTTAAGCTAATCTTAATGACTGCATCTGTAGTTATATTAACATAATATTTGTCTTGCTTTTCAATCACACAGTGCAATCACATTTATTTAATCTTATTAATTATCTGTATATAACAGTCCATTGGCCTCTTACTGAAACTGCCCTATTCACTAAAGGGCATGTGAATGAAAGATTGCATTTAATGTGAGCTTGCTGCAACAAACTTGAACAAGTTGAACAAAATGTCTAAGTTACATATTTGTTATTACCAACTCCTATTTACATTCCACATTTGCATAACTCAACTCTACAGGGGTCAAGCTGGAAGAGCAAAATATGGCTTGCATGAGATCTGCAGCAGTAACTGTTATCCAAGGGAGAGCAACGGGGCAGTTCCCCCCTCCTTCGTGATAGATAAGTGCATGTTCCTAGAATACAAATAACAAGGTAAGTCTGGGTGTCAGGTTGCCTTCCTAATTTCCAAGAGGCAGGGTTGAGTGGGGTCACGCTATACCACATTGCTTCTGACCAGCAGATGGGTGTACCTGGGTCCCACAGTTTTCTGCCAATGCTGAGCTGATGGCACTACTGGGCATCTTCTGATTGTGAAAGGAAGTAAGCATGATGTGTCTTTTATCTGCTGGCCGACCACCAATCATCCTTAAAATTGCCATTTTCTTTGTACTTCTTCAATAGAGCATGTACAGAACATTTGGAAACCCTGTCTGCTTTAAAATTTCTGCCATGTTTCTCACTATTCTCAAATGATGAAACACAAATCAAAAAAGAAAAAAAAGTGTTAGTGATTCTTTTTAACAATAAATTGTTTAAAAAATCACTGAAATAATACAATAAATAATAATAATAAAAAAAAACAATAAAGTGAGCTAAGTGATGTAATTGTGACATCACTGGCATTAATAACATGTTCAAGAGTTCCCTAAGAGGACCTCTAACCATACTGCACTGATAATAAAATAAAGACAAAAAAAGAAAAAACCCTTATTGCCCTAACACAACATCTAAAAGGTATAACCCCTTGCTCCTGTTCCATAGGTATAAAAAATACTACCCTATAGGGTACTATATGTAAGGGATGGATATGGCCCTCTAAAAAAAAAACCAAAAAAACTAAGGATGTGGGGTATTTCCATAATCAGGAGATGCAGCTAAACAATTTATCTGTCGTAACATATACCCTGTGCAAAACAAAATGGTGGCGCAGGAAATTATTTCTGCAGCCACATTTGACAGTGATTGGTGGCCAAATAGCTGCATGAATAATGCCCAAATACTCCTGATACCATCATCTGGGTTGTCTGCTTTACAGAAAAATAAACTTTTGTGGGTATTTTTTGTTTATTTGTTTAAAATTAGAGTTGCAATCCCATCATACCTAATGTAAAAAGTGAGCGGCTTTCTAAAGAATAATGTACACCTTATAGTATGTTCCCTATAAGTGCTGGAAAACTATGGAAATTCTATAAAAAAATTGGTATTTCTGAAATCAGCATACCTGAATTGATACATTTGGAGGGGATTTTCCATCACTTTACCTAATTTTGTGAGGATTCAGAGGGGCAAATATATAAAAAATTAAGGTTTTTTTTTCTTTCTAATTTTCGCTAGTTTTTACTACATTTCTCATCTTAAAGTTTCAGCTAATTATCTAACTGTGGTATCAAAAGAAAATCCTCTCTCCTTGAAAAAACAATATATAGTTTACATGGGTACACTATTCGTAAGAAAAGGGGAATGATCGCTGAACCGACTGCAAAAATGTTAAAATCTCTCTGGGACTGAGGTACCAAAAACCCCTGGGACTGAAGGGGTTAAACACCTAACAAAACCCCTGACTTTGCGTAAGTGTACATAGAAAAATTGATGGTTATGGATGGATTACACTATATATTGATTTGATTACAAAATTTCTCCTGTTCACTCGCTTTGAATTATATCAAATGATAAAAAAAAAAGTTAACGTCTATTTTTGAAAGCATCCTTACTTTACAGCATTTCTTCACACCTGCCTAAATCTTTTGCACAGTACTGTACATAAGCTTTAATGTCTTGCAGCATACTGTGCCGTTTTGTTGCTTCCACGAATGGGAGTGAAAAACTTACATATGCTGTAATAAACATTGTACTGCAATAAGTGTCCCCTTATGACGAGCAAATGAAATAATAAAATCAGGTAGAAGCTGCTAAGTTTTTGAAGAATTGCAAGTTGTACAGTCAGGGTCAGAAATGTAAATCAAATTGCTTTGAAACAAGAGTTATGCATTGCAATCTGAGAAGGTGTCAAATAGTTAATTTTTGATATATGAATAAATTATTACACAGAGGAACAAAGAAATCTAAAAATAGAATCAGTCACTATGTGTGAGAGGACTACTTGAATTATTATGACATGCAATGATAAAGAGACAATATACGGTAATCTGGAGGTCAAACACAGCCTCACTCAAACAATTTTTGATGGAGCATTGTAGTAAAAAACTAATGATACCTAAAAATGATATAAAAAGGGAAAAAATACTGAGTGAGCTAAAAAACAATACCAAACTAGAAAAAGCTGCTAAAAACCTCATACCTAGAAGTTATACCTTTTACAAGCCTTTTTGGAAAATGTATTTTTATATCCTTTTATCTACCATTGGCACTCATTATTTCCATGCAGATTATGATTCATCAGTACATCTGTTTTGTTAAGTATTGGTTTGACAGACAGACCTATAGCTGGATCAATAACAATATTTAGGTAGACTGAAATATAGAGCCAATTACTTCATATGTCCAATAAATAAATAAATAAATAAATAAGTAAATAGATAGATATTGTTACTTACCTGCCCCCGGCTCCCACGTTGCCGCCACGGAGGAGAGGGAGACCCCCCTCCAATACGCGGCCACCGGAGCTGGCACGGAGGAGAGGGAGACCCCCCTCCAATACGCGGCCACCGGAGCCGGCACGGAGGAGAGGGAGACCCCCTCCAACACATGACCTCCGGAGCCGCCACGGAGGAGAGGGAGACCCCCCTCCAACGCACGGGCACCGGAGCCGCCACGGAGGAGAGGGAGACCTCCCTCCAACACAGTGCCGCCTCCGCCGTCGTCTACAGGACTGCCGCGCAGGAGAGGCAGACCTCCTGGAACACGGCGTCCGGTTTCGGCACTCGCGCGTTCTGGTGGTGAACTCCCGAACTGCAGGCATATATGAAGGGAGATTGCGCCACACTCATCATGGTGGTGATTCCCGGACATTGGAAGTGACGTCATGAGGTTTGGCGGGAGATTTGAACTTCCTCTGTGGTTTCTATTTAAACCTCTTCAGTTCTATCTGACCTTGCCTTCTGTTGGTTGTCTATGCCTTGTGCTAGTGCCCAGATAGCGTTTCCTGATTCCGTATTCCTGTGTATGATCCTGGCTTGTCTGACTTCGTTGATTTCCTGAATCCTGACCTCGGCTCTGTTATACGACTATCCTGCTCTCCGGAATCCTGACCTCGGCTCTGTTATACGACTATCCTGCTCTCCGGAATCCTGACCTCGGCTCTGTTATACGACTATCCTGCTCTCCGGAATCCTGACCTGACCACGGTGTCTCCTAACTACTTGTACGTGACAGATATACAAATAATTTCTTGGTGTTTTAAAAGGGGGGAGATTATCCTATGAAGTCCCAAACTAGAAAAAAAATATTAAAAGATTCCCATATTCCATAATAACACTACAATCAGAAAGAAAAAAAATCCCTATATCATATAGTACTTTTAAGATCAGAGGGGGAGAAGTACTATAGGTTTTACATAATTTTTATCCACTTTTGGCAAATTTAGTCTGAGAAGCAAAAAAATAAATAAAAGTATAAATATAATTCAATAATTATTGTTATGATCATCATTTATCTCAATACTTAGGCTTGAGAAATAAGAGAATAAAAGGAAAAATGTAAGTGGAGATAACTGGAAAATATATGTAAGGATAGAAGTGTCCAGAAAACCTTATTAACCCATAAATGCCAGAGTATCTCATTCCATATTAAGACCACCTTTTGTATGTATGGAATTTATAGATCCATTCAGTTTCTTTTTTGGACTGTTCTTGCTTTATGTTCCCTCCTCGCCAATGTAGTAACATAAGATCAATACCAATAATTTTAAAATCAGGTAGGGAGAAAACTGTGCAGTTATTGCAGTGTTTCGGTATGCTGTGTTTCATGTTTTTATTATGGATGCCTCCAAGATGTTCTAATGCTCTTACTTTCAATTCCCTTGTTGTTCGGCCTATGTATTGTATACCGTACAATTTAATATACATTCTAATAAATATGACATTTTGTGATTTACAGTTAACAAATGTTTAACCCCTTGGCTGCTAAGCCATTTCACACCCTGGTGCTAAGCTAGTTTTCGGCATTTTGGTGCATCTCACGTTTAAACGCGTTTAGAAGTACATTTCTTGGGAATAAACTATACAAACCATATATTGTTTTTTTCAGCACACCCAGCAGATTCCAAATATACCATTTTTATATGTGTATGTCTCATTAGATTTGCAAAATACAACCAAAAATGGGAAAAAAGTGTAATTTTTCACTTCCAACTCAATAAAAACTAGTTTGTAATGTTATTTTTCTAAACTCTAATATCAAAACCTGTGTTGCTAAATATTTGTAGTAGGTAACCGGTCTAAAATAAACAGACATTGAGAACAGTAGACTGTGTTTTTCTAATATTTTATTGCTAAAAGTTAAATTTATTACACTATCACATCATCTTTAAATTTAATGTATGGGTGCCGTCAATTAAACAGCTCTAGCTGCCCGGGATGTTAAAATATGCCAACAAAACTATATATTTTTAGAAACTACACCCCCAGCCGCAGCAAATGAGGTCTTATTTGTATTTGTATCACAAAACTGACGTGCACAACAAATAAGTGAATATCACACAAATAAAAATAAAAAATAAATAAAATTAAAAGCGACAAGTTCATTTATGTCTTCCGCACTCCAGGTTTGTCCTAGAAACACATGCAGCCCCTCATTTGATGCGCCAAGGGGTGTAGTTTCTGAAAATATATACTTTATGTACCATAATTTAACATCCCAGCTGTCTAGAGCTGTCTAAATGCAGCCATCACCCCTAAATGTTTTAAGACAATTTTTTAACAAGATTCTCCAATCTGCCATTTCTGAAGATAAAGGGGTCTAGACATCTGGGAAGTTAAATTAGGGTACATAAAGTATACATTTCAAGAAACTACACCCCTTGGAGCTTCAAATGAGGGGTTACATGTATTTCTAGGACAAAAGTTAAGTTCACAGATAATGATGGAATATGTCGCTTTGGCTAGAAAATATGTTTTTTCTAACCATAGCGACATGTTCATTTGTGTCTTGCGCACTCCAGGTTTGTCCTAGAAACACATGCAGCCCCTCATTTGATGCGCCGAGGGGTGTAGTTTTTGAAAATATGTACTTTTTGTGCCATAATTTAACTTCTTACGTGAGCAGTAATGCCACGTCAAGGCTTCAACCCTAATTACTGACCATTTACACGCTTTTCTTATCTCCATTCACTCGCAGAAGCACACACACCATACTTTCCATACATTCACTCACAGAAGCACACACCATTCTTTCCCCTTACAATCCCAAAGAAATGATCGTAAAGGGAGAAAAAAATCACTTTTACAGCAAAAATAAGTTTTGGTTAACTTATGTACTACAGGCTATACGGCTGATTTTTGCAGTTCATCTGGATTTCAAAAATTGCCTTCCTCTACCATTGGCTAAATTTAACCCCATGATCAAAGGGATCATGGGGTTAAAATTTAGTATCGGCCATTTTTAAAAAGGGAATGTGACTTTTTATAGCTGTATGATCACTGTGGTAACATTGGCTACCACAGTGATCATTTAGCTAGAATACTTAAACTTTTTTTTTTTTAAAGTTAAACCAGTTTATGTTTAGATAATTTAATTTGGGGGTCTCTAGGCAATTTTGATCTTTATTTATCTGCCTTTAGAGACCCCCAAATCATTTTTTTTACTTTTTTTGTACATTTTTATTTTTTTAACATAATATTTTTTATTCTTTTTTTACAAGCATTATACCGTTGGAAAGGTGAGGCGATTACCTTTCCAACGGCATATGTTGGGGGTCTGTAGCTGCTCAGATGCCTGAGATACAGGCATCTAAGCAGCATGCCCCCATACCGTGAAAACTGACAATTGTCAGTTTTCAATAAAGTTGCGCGGTGACGTCATCGCGTCATTACGCGCGACGTCACCGGCCGGATCGGGTGGTCCCAGTGATGCCCTTCAAAATGAGGGGCAGATCGCCGGGGTAGGTGGTGATGGGGGTCCACAGACCCCCATCAAGGTAGGAGAGTGCTAACGACGGCATGGTGCCGTCGTTAGCACCTGACTGGGACTGCTAGCGACGGCACCATGCCGTCGTTAGCAGTCAAGGGGTTAAATTTCATATTTTTTTCTTGTTAATGTGCATGTAAAATCAGTGATTTTCTTTTGTTGTAAATGACATGTTTTACACATTGTACATAATCCACATAGGAAAAAAAATGGGATTGTTTTTTACAGAAAATGTTCATTTTTGTTTTATCGGAATTTGGTAAAAAAACTTGGTGCCAGGGTTACTTTTAAACTTTCGGATTTCATATAAATAATTTTGGGCTTCTCTGGGAGGTAATCACATAATATAGTATCTTGTCTTAGTGTTGGCCAACATTTATTAATTGCCTTTTTTATTTCAGAAGCTTTATCATTATACTTTGTTAGAAATGAAAAATCAAATCCTTTGTTTGAATTTTTATTCTTATTTATTAAAAAAAATCATCTCTTCTCTTCGTTTTAATTTGTTCAAAACATTGAGTAAGTAGCTCTGATGGGTAATTTTTTTCCTTTAAATTTCTTAAGTATTTGTTGGCTTTGAACAGTGAAATCATTATCATTTGTGCAATTCCGCATGATTTGAGCCACTTGTCCCTAAGGTATATTTCATAACCAATTGGGAGGATGGCAGCTAGAATAATCAATGAAACTGTTGGTACTAATACATGATGTAAATTTTAAGCCGTATTGGTTACAGTTAACATATGTAATAAATTCCTTTAATAAATTCTGAGATCCCTCCCAGATGATCATAATTTCATATATATAGCGTTTCCAGAGCACCAGGATTGCACCAAAAGGATTGTTATTCCATATTAATTTGGCTTCTCAATCTGCCACATATAAATTGGCATAGCTTGGTGCCAACCTGGTGCCCATGGCTGTGCCGCACAATTGTAAGTAGAAATCATGATTGAACCAAAAATATTTATGTTTAAGGATAATGCATTGAGAGACTACTCAGATCATTCAGATTTCAATTGGAGTTTCAAAGGTTAGCTTTTTTATCATTGTGGATCGACACTGCAGCTACGGTATAATGTACATCTCATGATTCTTAGCTGTTGTAGTGGACATGGATTGCGTCATCCATTATTAGTGATTCACGTCACAGACGCAACATCTGTATCTCCCTTTGGATAAACCACTCCCCTAACTGTGGCATACATTACAATACCAATTAGTTCTATTGTTTAAGAAGTGTATTACCTCTACCACCAGGTAGCACTAGAGAGTGAGTGATGATGTGTACATCTGTTGTTTATCTAAGACCATAGATAATGGCTACATACATGAAAAGCCATGTGGGCTATACCAGGAACAATGGGATATCAGGAACTCCAGGAAGAAGGGAGAGTAGCAGAAGGGACTGGAAGGGCAGGAAGGAAGCAGCATGGCAGAAGCTAAGAGAGCTGTGAAAGTTTGCCAGAGAAAAGTATGAAATAGAAAGTTGCTCTTCCATCTTGGGCTAGTTAAGTGCCAAGAAGCTAGGACTAGTTTAGTGCCTAGTTTTGTAACTAAAAATTAGAAAACAACTACTGAAAGAATCCTTTAAAGTCTTTTATATGATCCTGGTATCTAGAGCCATTTTGGAAACTGAACACCAAAGGAGTCATTTGATATGCTGATACTCTCTGAAGTTAAGTACATATGTTATTACAATGTTATTAGAATATAATTGTTGACTTTCTGTAACTTTGTTATGGTGACCTTTTTCAATATATTGTTTTTACTGCTAGAGGTATTAATAAAGTATATCATTATATATCATAACATCTGTTGGTATTCGTCTTTACATAATTTAACTGTATTCCTGAATCAAATTTTATTGTTGTATTGTTAGATGTGTTTTGTCTAAATTGTGTATTAAATATTAGCATAATTTTGCATAAAACAGGCCACGACCACAACAGCTGTCCATTTAGTTGGCTGGAAGACATGACAAATGTTATAATAGCAATTTGAGTGCCAAATTTTGGTCCTAATTTTTTATTCCCCTCTAACAACACTCTTTTTTGTAATACCTCAGAATACTACACTACACAACATTAACTTTCCTTGACATCAATAGTAAGAATAGTAGCAGGTGACTATAGATTGGGCATTGGGGAAGGGACTTCTATAATGCTTCAGTACAAACACTAACTTTTGTTGACTGCATCTACAATAATATTCAGCAACAATATTGCTGGCTGAACTTTATGGTAATTTAGGTATAGACTGGGGTTGTGGTGGTGTACACTACACACTCAAATGATATGCAGTAAGCCTTTACTGACAGAACGCTATTACATTACATTTATTTATATAGCGCCAACCGATTCTGTAGTTACAACAAAGTAAATTAATTATAACACACACAATAACTAACTAGAAGAGAAGAAGAGGGCCATGCTCTTTTGAGCTTACAATCTAGACTGGGGTAGTTGTGGCTTATCATTAACAAAAATAAAAATAGTTAATAAATAACATGTAACATGTCAAATAATTATGGAGGGATATCGCAATCAGAGGAACAATCCAGTTCCAACAAAAAGTCCAAAATTATATTAAAAAAAGAAAAGATTTTTATGAGCTAGTGCTAAAATTAGCATTGTATCTTCTCAGAAATCCAGGCATGGAAAGAGTTAAAATATTAGGTTTTGAAATATGTATGGTTTGATGGGATAAATTTAATTGGCAGTGTTCAAAGATGTCCCAAATAGGACATCGTCACAGACTGACCAGATGTGAAAATTAAAAGGAAAAAAGTGCACCTCCCAAATGTGACCTCTGAGAAACCTATGCATGAGTGGTATCACTTAACAGGAGATGTTACTGAACAACTATTGGGATGCTGTTTGACAGTGACATATATCAAGGGCTGTAAATTCATACTTAAAGTTCAATGTGTGTGAAAAAAACAAACAAAACATTACTACCACAAATTTTGACAAAAGCTGGTGGTAGAATTAGTGCATGGAAAGGGTTAAAATACCGCCATTTGAAATACCCTGGGGTGCCTAGCTTTCAAAATATATGTTTGATGGAGTAAATTGAATTGGACATGGGGAGAAGGATGACCAGGTTGTACAATTCTAAATTGAAAAAAGCACACCTCCCAAATGTGGACTTTTTGCCCCCAACAAACCCTTGCATTGATGGTATCACTTTTCTGAGCACATATTGGAATTTTGTTTGGTTGTGGTATATACCAGGAGCTATATAGTTATACCTGAAGTATGATGTGTGTGGGGAAAAAAACACACAGAAAATTACTACCATAAAAACTGGTGGTAGAATTAGTGGATGGAAAGGGTTAAACTACCACTATTTGAAATAGAAACATAGACTGGGGTGTCTAGTTTTCAAAAATATATGGTTTGATTGGGTACACTGAATTATCCAGCTTCAAAGATGTCCCAAATAGCTCATGGAGGCAGGATGACCAGATGTTAAAGATCCAAGTTGAAAACTGCACACTTCCCAAATGTGGCCTTTTACCTCCCAAATAACCCAACAAACCCATGCATGGGTGGTATCACTGTACTCGGGAGATGTTGCTAAACACATATTGTTGTTTGATAGTGGCACATACCAGGAGCTATAAAGTCATACCTGAAATATAATTTGTGTGAAAAAAAAACATAAAATAAGTTACTACCACAAAGTTTGACACAGGCTCGTAGTAAAATTAGTGCATAGAAAGTGTTAAAATATCAGCATTTGAAATACAATGGAGTGTCCAGTTTTCAGAAGTACCGTATATGGTTTAATAGGGGTAAACTGAATTGACCAGATTTTAATGGTTTTGAAATAATAAAACACTACTTATCGCCCTATAACTTGCAAAAAAAGCAAAGAAACATTGGTTATTTCAAAACTCAGGACAAATAGTAGAATCTATTTAGCAGTTTTTTCATAAGCTTTTATAGATGAGTAAAAGATTTGTAAAATATTTGCCAAATAAAAGATTGAAATGACATATTTTTTATTGGAATGTAGATGATATGATCAAAATAATGGCATCCGAAGAAAGTCCTTCTTGTTCTGAAAAATAAAGAAATCCTTTATATATATAGATATCCTGCTGACACCATTTGAACTTCTCAATAGCAGCTAAAGACTAAGTTGGTGTGTGAGACAGTCAGTAACAATGACAGTTAGTAGAGGCTGAGATTGGTGTTCATTGCTCATCTACCAAACTACAAGTCAATGTAATAGTGTAGTGCAGAAGATTTACTGGAGTGGATTGGAGAAGCTACAGTGTACTGTATGTTGGCTCATTATCATATACAGGGACTACAGCAGTATTTTTTTAATTTTATTTTAGGGCTGTCTACTTATGCCTTCAAAATGAAACCAGCGAATAAAAAGAATTAGAATTGCACCTACGGGATAAACTCTATCCCAAATCCCTTTTCAAATTGGAGCATGGACACAAAGGACACAAAGCATCTCCCTTGACCAGTGAAGTCTGCTGTCAAGACTGTGAGCTGATCGGTAGAAGAGATGGAGTGCATCTCCTACAAGGTCAATAATTGAGTGGCAGGTAAAGACAGCAAAGGCAAAGAGGAGTTATTGATGTATCTGGGTTATTTTTATGTAAAAGTAGCATCTTTGCTTTATAATATAACTCCATCAAATTGAATACTGAGACTCTAGCACCATATGCTGACACAAACATTCAGGATAGCACCATACACTACTACCCACACACTAACATCATGCAATAACACACACTCGAACACCATACAGTAATATGCACACAGATGCTAATCCCATACGCTTATATACACATGTTACCACTATATATTAACACACACACTAACACTGTACAATCACACATGTGCATTCTACTGCCATACAGTAACACACACTCATGCTAATACTATACCAAACATACAAATATACACACACTCCAATGCCATACACTAACATGCACTTATTCTCTCCCTCCTACTTACCTCACAAGAAGCCCTGTCTTCACTGCAGCACACTTGGAGTTAGAGAGCTGTTGCACTGCTTTTGCCTTGCTACCACAGGATCGTGTGATGTAGATTAGGCACCTTGGTTACTGTGCACTTGGATGCCATGCTCCAAAGGCACCAGTTTTAGCTCACCCCTGCAGATATTTATCTGTGTGCTAGGAGGAAAATAGTTTTTATGCTTATATAGATCATTGCAAAAATGCTTTTACAGCAATTTTTGCTTCCATCTTAATGAGCTGTTTCGCCAATGTTTTTTTCATTTTAGCTTAATAGTACAATTACATTAAGTAGAACAAAGATACTGTAGGCTTTTGTTACTACATAAATCTGGATTGGATCATTCAGACTAATGTTTTAAGAGGACACTCTTTGCTGATATTGCTTAACTTGGGACAAAAAAATAAATCATACTAATATGGCATCCATAGGTTAATACAACTCTTTAGGTTTCAGTGGAAAGGGGCTAAAACCTTAATTTAATACAGTGTGTTTTCTAACATAAAAGAACGTGAAGCACAAGTGTCTTACCATTGGTACAGGAACATTTTAGTGGTAGATCTTAGCCAGACCTGATTACATTTGTAAGGAGGAACAGCTCTGTTCTCTGCCATGTGTCAATGAAATGTACAAAATACTGTGATCAAGAGTTTTCATTATTTCTGTTCACCATGGTGTTTACTTTATCTCATGAATCTAGGGATGATTTACCTGGAGAGAATTTGACTTTTTTTTTAAAAGAAAATAATTTTTTAGATGGATTATTTACTTGTCTGTAGATTCTGCATGTTAAGCTTGAAAACAAGGTTCTTTTTTGTTATTTGTTGTTTGGGGGCCCTGACTGTTATTATATTAACTATTGCAGAGACAAATTGGAATTAATTAGATATGTATTCAGGAGTAGTAAAAATGTATGTCTATTGCCAGTGTTTTGGACAAGCCAGTTCAACACTAATTTTCATGAATGACTATATCTATGAGTACATGTTTTCACTTGGATAAATGTACACACATGTATTAGATCTACAAGGAATGTTTCTATGTAGTGTAGCTTTGTGAAAAGTGCATTCAAGACTGATAATTAGGTCTAGGGGCAGTCTAATGCCTCATATAGCCCCATCAACTTTGCAAGTATGTTAATATATATTATTTCCCCGTGGGGAAAAGAAGACGTAACTTGTGAAAATGCAGGATAAAAAGAGCAGAAAGTTAAAAGTTTAACGTTTAACCAGCCATTTAAGTCACTAGGAAAATGTAAGTAGACTTTGTTAACATTATAATCTGTTTGATTCATAATCACGCTACCCTTGCAGTATAGTCATGCAAGTAAATATTACTTTACTCTTGAAACTAGCACTTTCAGAAATTTTAGCTTAATTTATTTATAGAACTTCCTGTAGCTTGTATTTTATTCATTTGTAATCTATATAATGGTTTTCAAGACATTTTGGGTACAATCTATACCATAATACAATATACATACAACATTTTAGTTTTAAGTATATGATTTAAAAAAAAAAAAAACAATATTCTGCAAAATGTTACAAAATTCAGCGATAAAAATAATTAAATGCTTTTGACTTTGCGCTGTAAAGCTTGCTTAAATAACTTAAGTAATTCCCTGAATTCACTGTGAACAAGTAAGAACCTAGTCTGGTGAGCATTCCTTGCGAAAACAAAATGCTAGGTTGTCGCCCAGCATAATGCATAGTTAATGTGGAGGATTTATTGAACGTCATCCTGCTGATTTTACCATTCATCATAATAGGCCAGTTCAGAGTAAGTAAGCTTATTGCATTTCAAGCTAGAAGCTGATTCAGTAACTATCTGTTAATATATATATATATATATATATATATATATATATATATATATATATATATATATATAGCAATAATAAATATTTCTCGATTAGTATACACATTTACTTGAGCTATTTCATGGCATGAGAAAAAGCAACAAAGAAAGGCAAGCTACTTTCTGCAGGTAATGAAGGTCTCAGGACTTTGGCGCATTATGCCTCATTTTCTAGTTGTCAATTACAATTTTATTCAGCGTCAAGTATATTCTCCGTAACATAACATAATACATTGTTTAATGGCAATAAAGGTTAACTTTGTAAAAATGCAAGAACAAATAAAATTCTAATTTGCCGGCTACACAAAATAATGCCCTTCAACTGTTCTCTGACAGTTGCTAAAGTGAATAATTGGTTATTGTACCTTGAACATTGTTACACTGTGCTGTAGATTACAGCATAATCAAACATGATAACATTGATGCAAGAACTGTCTGGTTCTTATAAATAAAATTGTCTCCCCGTTGTTGTTGTCTCTGGTTACTTCTGATGTTATCACAATATGATTTACTAGCCTCTCTAATGTTTATATATCAGTTCAACAAAGCATGCAGATCAAGTGTTTTCGGATATATATTACTTTTTATGTACCTTAGTTATTTGTTCCCACTTTTGTGCGAATATAAAAGAAATACAAATTCCAGATTTAAAGAGAAAACATCAGTGTCAGTAACAACAGTATCAGTAATAACGGACACATGAAGATGTTAGATGTTTTACTGCTGCATAAAGATTGTGAATTATAATGCCATATAAATATCAATGTATTTTTTATAGTGTTTGCAGTTCTATTGTACACAAATAGAACGGACATATTTTAAAATATATATCACCAAGCACTTGCCAGAATAGTCAGAGTGACAAATAGGCTGTTTTTAAAGTTATGTTTGGATTTTGTACCCTAAAAAACTCACCCACTTTTGGAATGCTGACATCCAGGGGCGGGCTGGGCTGGGGGGCAGGGGGGCAATTGCCTCCCAGGCCGCCCGAAATCTAATCTAAACGGCTGCTGGGTGCTGATGCCGCCAGCCGGCGCTACTTTAATACTTTTTTTTTAAATTTAATATGGCAAGACGGATCGGCTATTAAATGAAAAAAAAAAAAGTATTAAAGCAGCGCCGGCCGGTGGCATCTGCACCCAGCGGCCGTATGCGATGGCCGCCAAGTGATGGGAGCAGCGTAAGGGGTGAAAGCTCCGCCCCCTCGCACTCACCTTTCACCCCTCACGCTGCTCCCATCACTATGCGGCCATCATACTGCTGGAAATCGAATCTAAACGGCCGCTGCGTGCTGATGCTGCCGGCCCGCGCTACTTTAATACTTTATTTATTTATTTTTAATATGGCAAGCCGATCCGGCATATTAAATAAATAAAAAAAAGGATTAAAGTAGCTCTGACCGGTGGCATCAGCACCCAGCGGCCGTTTAGATAAGTTTTCCAGCAGTCTGATGGCTGCATACTGATGGGAGCAGCGTGAGGGGTGAAAGGTGAGTGCAAGGGGGCGGAGCCACTTCACTTGACTTGCCCCCCAGGCCTTAGGCTGCCAGCCCTCCCCTGCAGTGACATCCCATGTTAAGTCCTCTACCATATTGTTGATTATCTTATTTTTAATTTAGTTTAGATAACAAAACATCATTGTTGAATCGACCTACATTTTAGATTTGTTTTTTCAAGGTGTTAGTGGATGACATTTGGTAAATGGTGTGTGTCCGAGAAATTTCTAGATGTTTTGTTAATAGGTTATGCACAGGTAGTAGAGCATGTACAGCTGGTTGATTATGATATTCTTAGTTGTGAAGAGAAATGGCAAACTTTGATGGTACCAAAAAAGATTTCATAGGGAAAAAAATATTTTACTAGTAAGTAGAAATCATTATTTTGACTAAATCTTGTCCATATAATGGTTTTTGCTGATAATCAAAAGGAAATGGTATTTCTTCAGTATTTCACAGAAAGAAGTTAAAGAAAACATTATTATTTTATAATTTTGGGTTGAGAAGGAATGTGAAGAGTCCAGAACAATCCTTAGATAATACATTATCCACAGTATAAATAGTGGAGCAATATGCTGTTACAAGGATCAGGAGCATTTAACATGTGGCCCATGGTCCAAATGCAGCCCACTGGACATTGAGGTGTGGCTTGCATGAGATGTACAGCGGTAACTGCACCTTCAAACATTGGCGGATCTGGGGGGCAACAGGGCTATTGGCTTCCCTCCTCCCCTTAGGTAGACGGTGGCATGCCCCGGAAGTATGGATAAATAAGTGTGGCAGCTTATCAGGTGTGTATTTTAGTGTGTGGACATGTGTCTTTGATTGGGTATGTTAGCATGTGTGTGGGGTTTTAGCCTATGTATCTGGGTATGTTAGTAAAAATGAGTGGATATGTTGGTGAAAATGTGTGTGAGTATGTTAGTATGTGTTTAGGTATGTGTGTGGACATATATCTTTTGGGGACATTAGTGTCTGTGTGTCTGGTTTTGTTAGTTTGAGTATCTGGGTGTCTAGTTGAGTTAGTGTTGCTTGTGTGTGTGCCTGGATGTGTACATTTATGCGAGTGTCTGGATGTAAGACCATATCTTAATTCCATGAAAAATGAGTGTGGTCCATGCACACATACATTTCTGATGAAGTGGCTCACTGCAGAAAAAAAAACACCTCTGGCCTTGATGACACAATAAGTACCCTTTTGAGGTGTTAACTATGACATTAAGCTACCTATAAAGAGATGGTGGTCAGTGGTCTCAAAACTGCATTTAAAATAGGGTAAATAGGGTATGTGTGAAAAAACACCATCAAACAGCACCCTCAATATGTATGGTTTCATAGATCCACATTCCAATTCAGCTGGTTTAAATTTTAAAGACAATTTTCAAAACTTACAGAAATATGACCAGCAGGGGAGCCATCAATCTACCATAAATTTTATCTGAGTCATACATATATATTCATGATTTGTAAAATATATTTTAAATAATAATAATTTAAACCATATATTATTTTTTTCACTGGCTGTGCATCATTTGTAGTACCTTTATTTTCTGCAGGTCTGTACTGGTTTAACAGCCACCTATACTTAATATCTCAGCATTCATTTTCTTTGAAGGATATAATCACGTGAAATATGAAACACTTGCAGCTGAGATATAAGCACTATTTTTTCTTTTAGAACAATGTTGAACATATTTATTCAGGGCAGATAATATTACAAGTCTCCATTCTTCAAATGTACAGAATTTGGCAACATTTCCCAAGAGGAAAAAAAAGACTTCCTCTCCTGTGTAAAACAAGAAATAAAAAGCTAGTTTAGCCTTTGGCACAAAATAGAAAAGACTGCTAAAGCAACATAATTAAACACAACAAACAATAAGATCTTATATAACGGTATCTTCTCGGATTGATGTTTATTTAAGAAGTAGTATCCGTTATTGTATAAAGACAGAAAGGAAACCGAACCATTCTAAATGCCTTCATACAACAAAATTCCTAGCGCTATAATTTTTAAAGAGTTTTTACTGTATATCATTGTTACAAAATACATTTGGAATAAATTGTTATTGTATGTATTTATGTATTTATAACTTGTTCTAATGAATGTAACAGTGCTGCGGAATCGGCCGGCGCTTTATAAATAAATCTAATGTAATGTAATGTAACTGACCTAATGCAATAAAAAATCCCCCTCCAACGTAAACTTACTTTCAGAAACACATAGAGCAAAGCCATTAATATTAAGCAACAGCTGTTGTAAATAGTGACCCCTAAAATAAGTTTATAGTTGGTGAAAATGTAGTTCTTAGGATTTGAAATCTCGGATAGACAATTAGACTGCTTGAAGCAGTAGGTAAACAGAAGGCACTATCGGGAAACGGGGGGGGGTTGCCCGGAAGCCCACTAATTTTGCAGAAGTTCACCGGGAGGCCAGAATAATAGAGAAGATGACTGTGACATATCTTATTTTGGCCCCATTGATGTTTTCATGTATCGCACCGCCATCCCTGTGTTTACCCCCAGCCAAAAGAGTATATTCACCAACTTCCCCAAGGATTAAGGACTCATGGAACTTGTGTGGCCCTTGTGCTGGTTGGATTTCACTTCCCCTCTGCTTTGCGTCTGACCGGAACCTAACCGCTGATTTATAGGACTGTGTGGCAGCTAAGAACTGTGGCGATACAGACACCTGTTGTCCCACCACGTTGCTCTTTTGAGGTTACATTAAGCTTGTTGTGGTTAGGGAGAGGTTTACCCAGCTGCGGCTATTGAGCTCAGAAGACTATTCCCGGGGACATTTCTGGCTCTGTTATTCAGGGTCTCAAGGCCTGATCACTTTTTGAAATACAACGTTCCTGGACCCTGGGCTCTCCATTGGTACACTGGGATTGATGCTGCTCCCTCAGGATTACCTCGAAATAATGACTCTTTGTTGGGTGGGCACTGCTGGCCATAGAACTCTATTATGGCGCTGGGCTGCCTGAAAGTGATGGATTATACTCCTTATCCAATTGTGTTTCTGTGTGTAAATAGCTGTTCTTGTTCTAAATAAACTGAGTCCTGTTTTTACCTTAACATTGGTGCTGTCTGATGCTTAGGGTGGGGTGCTGTAATAACTCACTATACTTTTCAGGACAGTACATGCGCTGAATACGCTAAGATACGGCTAGCCACAGCACCAATACAGCTTCGGTACAGTGGCATCCCCCTACTCTCTATGACACTGGTTCTGTCTGGTGCTAAAGGAGCAGTGGACTAAGAAAGAAGAACAAGACGATGCAAGATAAGGGAGCTGCGCAGCAAGGTGAGAAGGACACAGAAATGGTTGGCAGAGAAATAGGGAGACATTCGGGATATGAATGAGAGTGTGAAGGAGCATGAGAGAGTGAATGATGGTGAGTGACAACAAATGTAATTTCTTAATGGAAAATGCCCTCTCTTTTTTTTTTCGAGACGGAACTGAAATGATAAAAATTGCCTAAATCGGGTTTAGTCCATTTGCACAAGTCTAATACTTAATATGTATTCATAATTCTTAGTTAATCAAATCACTCTTAATGTGCATTCATGATTCCCAAGCCAACGAGCTAAGCTTGAGATGGTAGTAAGCAGGCTGTTTGTTAGTATGCGGGAAAGCCACAAGAGGAAAAAGAGAGAAATGATTAAGAGAGAGAAAGTTAACAAGGGAGGGGGATCAGGAAAAAGTAATGTAAAAAACATTACATGCATATTAGGTAAATATACAGGAAATAGTGGTCCAAATTAGTTTGAACACCTTTTCTATCTTGCAAGGGCTTGGCTTGAGATGGTACTAAGTAGGCTGTTTTTCGATTGAGGAAAGATTTTCTTTCTTGCAAGAGCTTGGCTTGAGATGGTAGTAACCAAGATGCTTGTTATAATGCAGGAAATCTACAAGAGTAGAATAGAATAATAGAGTGCGGTAGCCGATAAATCAAAAGTCTTGTTAGTACTTATGTTATAGTACTCTGTGAATTCAATCAAAAAGAACAAAAATTATCTCAAGATATTTGGTTATTTGTGAGTGTTTAGATTTTGCACAAAACTCTCTATTAATTCTATTGGGCCTTCCCAGAGTTTGAAAATATCATCAATGTAACGTTGCCAAATTTTGCAATTCCGGAAATCAGGATAGATAGTATCTATCTCCAGCTTGTTCATAAAATAGTTGGCCTACGTGTAGGCCCCTTTAGAGCCCATTGCAGTCTCTCTGACCAGCAATAAGTAGTGTTTTTGAAAGAGAAAATAGTTATCCTTCAATGCAAATTCTAACAGATTAATGATATAGTATTTAGCTGTGAAGCTATTCACCAGTGAATCGTTATTATCTAGTCGATCTCCCTCCCTGCCTCTATTCCTTTGTCGTGCATTATTAATGCATATAAGGATTGTACGTCAAATGTAGCCCAAACCGTGTCTGCCGTGATCTTGTCACCCACACCATTTAACACTTTTAAGAACGGCATATAATTATTGGCGTATAACTTATGTGTAGGAAGATATTTAGTAAGAACTTTGTCCAGGTATACAGCCTAAGAATTTTGCCCAGGTGCCTGCCACTATAGGCCTTCTTGGTGGGTGTGAGGCAATGTGTAGAACACCAGTGTTATCAGATGGGTTGTACACAAGAACTTGTATTCCTTGTGGTCTATAATGTTATGTGATAATGCTGCTTTATTAATGATTTGCAATTCACTTGTGAGAATTCCACTGGGTTATGTGTTATATTATATTATGCAGGACTCTAACCTTGGTCATTATTGTTTTCTCCAACCGTTGTGTCACCACTCTTGGCTTTACATATGTGTTTGCTGTTTTTCACATACTATTGAACTCCCTGTCTGCCCTACAGTCCCACTGCCTCTTCTGTGGTTTAAATATCATCCACTCACAGTGAGTATAATAGGGTGCATGTTAAAAATCTTTTTAAATTTTTTTCTTTATTTGACCCTGTTCAGAGTTGATTAAACACAATATAATGTATCTCTTTGAGTTGTTAGGGGATCTCCTGGTAGCAAGATAGATAGATTGGCAGAGACTTTTTGACACATATGAATCAGGTTGTATAGTTGGACCTCCGTAGCCTCTGTAGCGCTATTTGCTTCCCACTCACTGATGACGCAGCATAGATTGCTGTATTTTAAGGAAGATGAAATCCCCCACTTAGGGCTCTAGAAGGACACATTAGTCAAGTATTCAAGTGGATAGCTAGACAGAAAACTTGTCGCTGTATTATATCATAGGCTCCGTCTTGAGAGGGGAGAACATTTTCTGTACATATCCCGACTTTGGTGAGATCGCTCTTGTCCTTTTTGATGGCATTCACAGAGCTAATATAAGAACTGAAAGGACTTTTTATTTATCAGCAAAAAACTGCTACCATGCCCTATTACCTGGAACTTTCCGTGGATCTGTTGCTTTAAGCATTTGGAGCCGAAGATTGTTGTTGTACACCACAGGTGCCTGTGTGATGGACTTTTTTAGGTTTTTGGGTTAGTAATCATAGATGCACATTAAGAGTGATTTGATTAACTGAGGGTCATGAATGTATATTAAGTATTATCATGGATGCATATTAAGAGTGATTGGATTAACTGTGAATCATGAATATACATGAAAAAATATGTGATTTTAAATAACTGCAAATCATGGTTATACTTTAAGAATTATACGATTGAGAACAAACTGTATTAGTGCTACCTAAAATGATTTTGAAATATTAATATGTAATATTTATAATTTTATTCTTTAATACACGGTCCTAATGATAAAAAAACAACTCCTGGTAGTTGGTTGATATAACCTAGACAATTGTTTGGCTGGTTGGCTTGATAATCTAATGATTATTTAATTCGTACTTTGTGGCCCAAGTTTAGGGAAGTCCCTTCCCTGTTCCAGCATGACCGTGCTCCCATGCACAAAGCGAGGTCCATGGTAACATGGTTTGACAAGTTTGTTAAGGATGAACTTGAGAGGTCTGCACAGAGACCTTAAGCCCAGTGAACACCTTTGGGACGAATTAGAACACAGATTGCCCATGTAGTAAGCCTTGTTGGTGATCATTGGAAAATTTTAATATTTTGAGACAAAATCATTTTAATTTATTTAAGGATATGTTTTTTTCCTCCTATATGGAAAAACACTTATCTACTGCAAATGAATATATCATTGTTTTAGTAAATTTAATTGTATTTTATCTTTATGCTGATATTGGTTTTGAGAAAAAGAAAACTACCATTCATGTACCACTATATTTTCTTTCGCATAAACTAGTACATTGCTCCCTGGTAGAGCTATTCTAATAAAAAAGGCAATTCAGTTTTGCGTTTCCCATATTTTGTTCTTTGATTACATTAAGTTATTATCCATATTCTTGTTTATTATTATTATTATTATCATTCATTGTATTATTGATATTTTTGAGACTTAGGTAAAATCATATTTGATTGCATAAAATTGTTTAAGTAATTTTTTTGGTAACATTCTTATTTTCTTTCTGTAAGCTTAGTCATTGAGATAACCCAGCTGTTATTTAATAAATAATAACCATTGTGCTAATTACTGATACAAAAGTTTATGTTGTTACTTTCAGAAGCACAGAGCAGTTAAGTCAATTATAATCACCAGTTTGGTGTTATAACCAATAGCCATCATGCAACTGAACAACTCTCAATACGTTTGTACTCCTGGTAATAAAGAGTATGAATAACAATTGATGAACTGTATATGTTGTTAAATGTATTCCAGTTATACCCAAGTGGCTTAACATTAAGAATGAAGAATGTACATGCTCTGTATAAACTGACAAGATATTTTAACAATGGTTTGGAAAATTGCTTATCTCCCTCTGCTTATGCAAAATCAAATGCTTCAATAATGAATAGGGTGAGTTTGATGAATTTCCATATTCATATTTTATGTTTATAAGGGTTATGGCACCAAACACACTTGGTGGCATTGTAGCTTTTTGTTAACTGGCATATTTCCGAGAATAAACTGTAGAAATGCTATTGTTAGTCATAATGTGCAGTGGTGGCCCATGCAAAACATAACACTATCCTTACCATTTAACAGAAAAAGCAAGTAAAACATTAACAATAAACAAGAATATACATCCAGTTAAACCAATAACAAATACAATACTTGGGTGTTCAGTTTATAATCATGATTCCATTCTCATTGCTGGAAGTTTCAATCTTGACCTTTTTTTGTATTTTTTCAATATCACATTGTGATAGAAATGGTAAGCTGCTCTTACTCAGCCCAGAACTGCTCAATGTCAGGAGCAGACATATTTGTAGTTGATGTTTCAACTGCCTTGCTCATTTTTGTGTGTCTGTATTTCTGGTAGAACCAACATCAAGGCAGTTCCTAGGATCCATCTCAATGACTCTATTTGTGTTCTTTGTTCCCATTGTCTCAGAAGAAACCGATTTTCCAATAAACATAGATTAGAACCTGCAACATTGTGGATTCTAGGTGGATCACTTATCCACTACTCCACCAGGTGGATCTTGGGTTGCTGTTTTCACTCTCTTTGGACCATGTTGTTCCTGCATGCTCTTGACATACCTGCCCCTTATTCGGTCAATTAAGGCTCAATATAAACCAGGCATCATCCTAGCCTCAGTGCAAGAGCATTGTGTTCCTGGCATTGTATACTGACCTACTGCTTTGCTGCATCTGATCTGTCTTCTGTGTTTGACCCTTTGCTTTGGACTCAGCATCCACTACTGCCACCAGCCAGAGGGCTTCCAGCCGAGCTCTTGCCGTGTGGCCTGTCTGAGGGCTTCCAGCCGTGTGCCCTGCTACAGGGCTTCCAGCCGTGCTCCTGCCATGCTCCTGCCGTGTGCCCTGCCAGAGGGCTTCTAAACTTGGTCCTGCCACGTGCCCTGCCAGAGGGCTTCCAGACGCGCTCCTGCCATGTGCCCTGTCTGTGCACTTCCAGCCATGCTCTTCCCTTGCCGGTGCGCTTCCAGTTTCCTGCCTGTACTGAGCTTGTCACCCCAAGTTTATATCCTGCTTGTGCACAGAACACCTATAGATGACACCCAAGAGAAAGACTAAGGCTAAGGTGGAGCACAGCCCTGAACTGGATACATCATCAGCCTGCCTACAGCCATGCTCTGAACCCGAACCTGAAGACTCCTACCTGAAGTTTTATGTTACCATGTCAACTAATAGTTTTAACCATAAGGAGGAGGAAAGATAACAACTGTACTTTGTATACTTCAGTCTTACGGAACTGACATAATACTAGTTCCAATTGTGTTTAATATTTCAGGGATTTCTGACATCCCTTAGGATTTATAATTACCACAAATTACTTTTTTTTTTTCATTTAAATGCACCATTGTGTACAGTCAGGTCTAATGATACATCAAATTAAAACCATGCCTTTAAGTTAGATGTGATGTCATTTGCAAACATAGCATATCGCCTTCCTATTAAAGGATATTGATTACGTTTGTCCTACTTTTCCTTCAAAAGCTTTACACAAACTCATCACACTGAATTATTGTAGTAACTATGCTTTTCAAATATAAAATTATGCTATTTTTAACTGTATTGTGCTAAGATAGCTGCATACTATGCTGTTAAGTGCTGAATATGCTATCAATGCGGTTTAGTAAATCTGCTACGCATGTTCATTAGTTTAGAAGCAACCCCACTTATTACTATTTAAAAATCATATTGTTATTTGGGATCATTTTGACTTGTATTAGCTTTCCTTACAGCCTAACCTAATATAAGTGCCCTACCACTTGATACCAATATTAAATGTACAGGCAATAACATGAATTTTCATTTTATGCAAAGTGTAATTAACTAAAAACTAATCTTATCTATCAAACTCAAAAATCTAGTCTGAGCAGCTAAACATGTTCTCTTTGAGTGTACTTAGTAAATTACAATCAACATTAATTTGTCTGGCCTACCCTTCCGATGGAATATTTTGTATTTATAAATAAACTGCAATTTGTGAGCAGTGCGTTTCATTACGGCTATTGCAAAGGTCTTATATGCATGAATTAGCTTAAAGTTTAAAGAAAATATAGATGACTTTCATCTTCAATTTAACCTGCATATCCATGTAAAGCTTCACAGTAGTTGGTTCAGTACCTTTAAGATTCTTTATTTGATGTCAGGAAACCCACAGGACTTATCTGCACATTAAAGAAATAAAAGGTTGTAATTAAAATGGTTTTATTACTTTATTATAAATAGTTTGGATGTATTTTGCATGAGGTTTAACGTTTAGTGATAGTACTATCAAAGGTTAAATGGAAGTTCACAGAGGAATGTGACATATACGATTTATCTCTAATTCATAAGCCTTTAAAATATCAGTTAACAACTTACAGTAAATCATGGTGTCTTGAATAAGGTACCTAAGGAGCAGGTCTAATTTAAAGTACAGTACTAGA